>NC_134095.1:112568308-113170892 GCF_000715075.1 Nicotiana tabacum | reverse complement strand
ATATTTATGGACTAGTTCCTTACAAGGTACTACACGACCATGATAGTATGGTGTATAAGGTATGTTAAAAGTGGGTGGTATTTTAAGTAATTTGAGACAATTCTTAATTATGCGGGTAATTGATTAATTACCGAATAACAGGACATTACCTAATTAAATCAGGGATATAATTGATAAGTACTAAGTGACATGATGTGGCAGTCCCCCACTCAAAGTATGTGACTAACAATCTTGGTTGAAAGGTGGCAACATTAAGTGGTATGTATATATATGCTACTTACGTGTAAAGTTTGGCAATATTTGGCTAATTGGACTAAAAAATCAGCAATGACTTAACAATGACTTCATTTTGCTCCATCTAACATTTTCCTAACTCAAAATCTCAAAGCTGATGCTCCAGCAAAACTTTCAACAAATTCATTCTCAAAATTTTACAATCAGATGTGAGGTTCAATGTAATTCCTTACCAATTTTCCCACAAAAAGAACGTGAGTTCTTGCAAGAAAAAAGGAATCCAAATAAAATTATTCGCAACATAAAATTTTGCGGTTTTAAAAGAGTACGATAGTAACGTTTTCCAAGAATATCACACGAATTTTTCCCTACTCCGGGTATGTTAAGGCTATCCCTTCTTTCTTTTTGGCATGATCTATACGACACGAACGAAACAAGCAAATACACAATTTTTATAAATGGCTCCATTCATAGAAATACTAGAAATACTTATGTTCTTGATTACCGATGTGTCATATTACTCTATCATATGTTCATGGATCTCAAAAAAATATGTAAGTTGGAAAAGTTTGTTTAATGATATTACTCAAAGACATAATGGTCTTATGACACTCCAAAAGATTTTATTGACGTACTTCTCATACATTGCATTCATTTACATTGACCCATGAACGGATGGCGTAATATATACGTATATATGTATATTATATGTATATGGGATATGGAAAAAGGTTACGGCGTTATATACGCACCACCACCTAATCAACTGGTATACGTTGATGATTTTGCCCACAGTGGCCGAGATGATATTATGGGATGCCCTCAGAGGCTTGATGATGTTATCAACACATGTACCTATGCAATATATGACATTCATACGTATATGCATGACACTATAAGTATTTCATGATTTACAGAGTTATCCAAACTTACAGGTTGAGTCATTTACTCTATTTTTCTTCCATGTCTGTTATGTACTTATTTATGTGCCTTACATGCTCGGTACATTATTTGTACTGACGTCCCTTTTTCCTGGGGATACTGCGTTTCATGCCCACAGGTCCCGATAGATAGGTCGAGAGCCCTCCAAGTAGGCTATCAGCTCAGTAGAAGATGTTGGTCCGCTCTATTTGCTTCGGAGTTGCTTGTTTGGTTAGTATGATTTAGACGTGTATTGTTTGATATGGCGGGGCTCTGTCTGGACCTTTATGAAAATTATGTATTCTTAGAGGCTTGTAGACTGATATCATGTACGTAAAATATTATATGGCCTTGTCGGCCTATGTTCAGTATATGAGTGGTTATTTTGGTCTTATAGGCCCGTATGTCTTATGTATAAGTTGGTATCACATGTTGTATTCTACTTATCTCACGACAGCCTTCCGGCTCAGTTATCTATAATAGTATAACATGAAAAGGTATGTTATGTTGGTACTCAGTTGAGTAAGGTACCGGGTGCTCGTCGCAGCCCATCGGTTTGGGCCGGGACAAAAGTGGTATCAGAGCAGTTCTATCCTAGGAAGTCTACAAGCCGTGTTTAGTAGAGTTTTGTTTATGGGTGTATCATGCACCATACTTATAAGTAGGAGGCTACAAGGCATTTAGGACTGTCAAACTTTCTTCCTACTTTAGATCGTGTGGTAGAGCTCAGTTGTAAGAACTCAATTTCCTAAACTTTATCTTGCTTATAGTACGACGATACCTACATATAGAAAGATGGTTGGTAAGAGATATGGCTATGGAAGAGTTGAGTTAGAGGAACTCGACTTTGCATCATGCTTACGATAAGTAAAAATGAGGTCTTCCGCAGATCATGTGTATACTAAGATGCGTAAGCTTCTTGATAAGAATATCTATGGCAAGAATGCCTATCCACTCTTACGGTAAAAAGGAATAAAGAGGGAGACACAAGTTTTAGCAAGTAAAAGAAGCAAGGTGAAGAAGGGTACGAGACACCTAGTTAATGAAGATTATCAGTATTACAGTTTTGGCAGAAAAATATAAGCATTGTGAGTTACCATTAACAGTAACAGAGGTATGTATAATTGGCCGCACCCATCTCAGTTATACCCTATTAGGGGCTAACAAGGGTAGATTAAAAAAAGGACGGAATATCAGGATCCGGCTGGGGTTAGAGTAACCCAAAATGGTGAATTGATTATTTGCGTTAGTTGACATTTCCGAAGTATATTGCAAATGTGGTAATAGATCTCCATGTGAGTCACCCAGAGGGCGCACTCTAAAATAGTACAGCTAGATATGAGTGCTATAAAGATACACACTGGAAGCCTTGAAGGGATAAATATTACCTTAGTGTGGCTCGCGTCCCTTATAGAGCAAGAACGTTAAACAACCCGAAGAGCCACTAGATAGAACAAAGAGGAGCTAAAATCAAAAGAATGTCTTGTTCAAGTTTTCAGAATAAAGTGATAGGCATAAATGTTAGCAAGAAATAAAAGAGTTAATGAAGCATTATGAGTAAGATATGATACATGGATGACAACGGTAGATCAAAAGACGACAGTATTATAGAATCTATAGTCAAGTGAAGGAAGAGACGAGGGGTGACATGTCTTAGGACAATAAAAGAGTATAGGCCATACAGTCATGTCCTCATTTAGAGAAATAAGTTCACAACCCTAATGCGATTACCAAAAGGAAAAGTTAGACCCCAGAGTAATAGAACAAGTATGGATTGGTGAACAAGATAAACTAAATATGAATTAGGGACTGAGTGATTGATAATAGTTGACATCATGAGAGTTTTAGATTTTGTTCCGGCGATAATAGAATGGACATCATAAGAAGATTCATGAGAAATTCTGAGAATGGTCATTCAGGAAGATGCTTCCCTAAAGCAAGCAATGTGAGCAAAGTTAAGCTTAAGGGACTATGTGTGACAGTTACACTAAGTGCCATCCTCGTAAGTAAGGAATTTTGTTACCCTTGGTACAGAAGGATTACCGCAAGGCGAGTAAGGGTCATCGATAATGTGAGAAGACGCCAATGATGAAGAAGTAAAACATCTATAGATAGATCATCATAGCGCTAAATATTAGTACTTCCCTAAAGGGGGGAATATGGAATGATGTGGCATTAGGCCAGAATTAAGTGGTTCTAGTAATTATGGAAAGGTAAAGGAAGAATGCAAAAAAAAATGAAAAAGGGATGAGATTGCAATCATCCAAAGCATACATATATGTGACTATTCCAGAACAGTACACAAACACGACGTCAAGGAGAGGAAGTAAGAGTTCTGCCCAAAATGTTATTGATAGATAAGGAGTTAGTGCGAGAGGTAAGTTAAAACAAAAGAAATAACCCAAGAAAGGTTACGCGGAACATTGATATGAGAATAGGCCAACGAGTAGTTGATAGTTGATTAAGGAAGAGCCTAGTTATGGCTAAACAGGAGGTTACAGTCGAGTCAACAGATCGTGCAAGATAAACATAGTAAAACCTAATATAGTGAATTTAGCCTCGCAGTTATGATATCGTGATCCTTGAGAAATATTCTGATTGGAGTTGAGGTAGTTAAAGGTACCGCATGAGTATTACAGAAATAAAAGAGAATGCCACTAGGAAGATAGTCAAAATGTCAGTTCAAAAGCAACCCCACAAGCACAAGGGCATGGAGATAAGTAACTACAAATAAGTATAGGCAAGGAAGGACATTAGAAGGTCTGTCGAGTATACAATGTAATAAGCTCACAGCTTTACAAGAGTCACAGGATCCTCCCGAAATACTACAATGAAAGACTAAGCTAAGGGAAATAAGGAAGAAGGATTCAACCTAAACTCAATGACCTAAAGAGGAAATGGTCTTATAACAATAGTCTCACAACAACATTGTAAGCACTCCAAAGAAAAGTGTTACCTACAATGGCTAATGAGCAGGAAGTAAAATTAAAAGTAATATTCGAGATCATATGAGTTGCAAGAAAACTCTGGCATATGTGGGCACTAAGATAAGCTAAGTATGGACGCAACAAGGGGGTAGAAGGACAAGAAAAAGTAATAGCTTACGTTAAAAAAGGCTAATAAGGAAGGAAAGGAATTATTCGATCAATGATCCGGAGTTAGTTACGTTGTGAACGCACTTAATATTTTGGAGTATTACCCATGCAGCATATATGTTGACAATCATACACCCATAGAAGACTCCAGTATAAGTTAAAAGAAGGAATTGAGTCCAGGTCATAGACAAAAGGTTGAAATTTGTATCATGGATATTCCATAACGCCCATGAAAGGCCAAAGTAATAACTAATACCGGGAGCCGCAGATCGGAATATAGCTTAAGCCTACGTAAAGACTGATCAAAAGGAGGAGGAAACTAAAGAGCTAAATCAATGAAGTAAATCAGGAATCTGACTATTGGACCCAGAAAATTATACATTTCGTGATTGAGAACATTGCAGTATTACCTCTTAGATATCAGAGGTACACGAGAGATAGTACAGTAGCCATATTCTATAATAGCTCTACGATAAAGCTAGTTAGAAAAGTACCATCCTCATAAGAAGTCAGTACGAAGCTCCCACCAGATTGTAGTATTATAATAGAGCTTCAAGTTGTGCTGTGAATCATACCTATGTGGAAGGGAGGTTATGAAAGAGATAGAAGATGTGATGCAAGATATTAAGGTAAGTAAGGTAAAGGTGAACAACGTACGAGATACTCAAATACAAAAAGTTGTGAATAGTCTATACTTCGGATAGAAGGCTATAAGCACGGGGATCCAATAACCAGGAATGATAGCATCATCATCAGCGGCATGTCTTCTAGCCTATGGTTTCTAAGTATCGAGAAGTCTAGTTAAGAGAGTAGAGAAGAGTTAGAGACGATCTGATGTCTCGCTTGATGTTCCATAATAACATAAGGAAATCTATGGTGCATGCAAGTTGAAGGAAGGTTGCGAGTAGTATAAATTGGATATGTATAGGTCGCAAGCTAAAGTATGGTAGAGTGACAAAGTTTTAAGAAGACATGAGTACGCATAAGGCAAGGCAAGTGAAAAGGTGACGAGAATGGATAAGTCCTCGGGATTAAGTCCATGAAAACAAGAGAACTAATGATTTATCTAAGTTATATAAAGTTCAGTATAGCCTAAATGAACTCAAAGGAGTCTAAGACTAATAGAATTGAGAAGAAATGGAATGTTGCCTTGTTAATGGAATAAGGATGTAATTGTGATAAGTAAAGGATGATGTTTAGGCCTTCGATTGAGTAGTGATTTGAAAAAAGAAGAAGAAGAAAAAAATAGAAGAGGGGGATTTCATGAGTTTCATATGATTAAAATACCCACGTAAGGTGAATCACATTGGGATGCTATGAAATACGATTACGGAAATCACTTCAAATATTTCTCGATGCAACGTAAGCCCTAGTGGCAAGGTATTACGTAAGAAGTTTCAAGTAATCAGTGGTATATTTTAGATAAATATTGAGGCGAGTCATAATGGATGGACAAAAGTCACAAAGTATGAGCTGAGATTAGGTCATTATTCTTAAGATGAATAGTAATGAGGAAGCATTAAAGGACTTAGCCTTATGCATATAGGATAAGCAACGAAAGTAACTTGGAGTTTGGTCGCATACCTCAGGAACGACAAATCGAAGTAAGAGAGATGATATACTAACCTACTTAGATGCAGTAAAGTCATACGAATGGATAATCGAGTCTACGAAATAAGATATAGCAATATTCATAAATTCGACAAAGTCTCGAGAAAAGAACTTCAGTATACTTATAGATTCCCAGAGGGACATCTCACCAAGCTTTGTATATGTTCACAAAGTAAAGCCTAAATGTTGGCTAAAAGCTGGAGGGAAAATGAGAGAGGATCGCATAGGCGTACTTACAAGGTTAGAGTCATACAGGCTGCATAAAAGAAGGTGGAACAGTTACGAGATTAGAAGGATTCCGGCCACAAGTTGTGGCGTGAGAAAGTGTCCTAAAGGGGGGAATGCCCTGACCTTTGGATTTATTCACAAAAAAATTGCTTAAATAGCAAGGAGAGCATTAAGTTATTCACAAAAACTATAAGTTATGAAAATGATAAGAGCATCAGTCAACATTCGAGGACGAATATTCCAAAGGGGGAATTATGTTATGCCCCGCAATATTATGTTAATATTACGTCCCGCAGTATTATATTACGATGATGTTACATCCTGCAGTATTATATTACGATAATGTTACATCCTGCAGTATTATATTATGATGATGTAACGCCCTGTAGTGTTATATTACGATGATGTTACGCCTTGCAGTATTACATTACGATGATGTTACACTTCGCAGTATTAAATTACGATGATGTTGCACCCTGTATTATTGTACATTGAATTTGTCGTAAGGTAATTGACATCAGTCCAAGGAAAAGTTTATTCAGAGATTATAAGGATTATCCTATTTCACAAGTGATGAGTAAATTAGTAAAGATGAGAGGGGAAGAAAGTCAAAGAGAATGAATTTTCGTCCAAGTTTGGCATGTTGGGATAAAATACGGGCCAAGCGTTAATATCCAATATTTATGGACTAGTGCCTTAGAAGATACTACATGACCATAATAGTAAGGTGTATAAGGTATGTTAAAAGTGGGTGATATTTTAAGTAATTTGAGACAATTCTTAATTATGCGGGTAATTGGTTAATTACTGGATAACTGGACATTACCTAATTAACCAGGGATATAATTGATAAGTACTAAGTGACATGATGTGGCATCCCCACTTAAAGTATGTGACTAACAATCTTGGTTGAAAGGTGGCAACATTAAGTGATATATATATATATATGCTACTTACGTGTAAAGTTTGGCAATATTTGGCAAATTGGACTCAAAAATCAGCAATGACTTAACAATGACTTCATTTTGCTTCATCTAACATTTTCCTAACACAAATTCTCAAAGAAGATGCTCCAGCAAAGCTTTCAACAAATTTATTGTCAAAATTTTACAATCAGATGTGAGGTTCAATGTAATTCTTTACCAATTTTTCCACAAAAAGAACGTGAGTACTTGCAACAAAAAGGAATCCAAAGAAAATTATTTGCAACGTAAAATTTTGCGGTTCTAAAAGATTACGGTGCAATTATTTCCAAGAATATCACACGAATTTTTCCCTACTCCAGGTATGTTAAGGCTATCCCTTCTTTCTTTTTGGCATGATATAACGACATGAACGAAACAAGTAAATACACAGTTTTTATAAATAACTCCACTTATAGAAATACTAGAGATACTTATGTTCTTGATTTCCTATGTGTCATATTACTCTATCATCTGTTCATAGATCTCAAAGAAATATGTACGTTGGAAAAATTTATTTCAAGACATTAATTAGAGACATAATGGTCTTATGACGTACCAAGAGATTTTTTTAACGTATTTCATATGCATTTCATGCATTTATACATGCACATTGACCCATGACAAGATGACATTATATACGCGTATACAAATTCATATGTGTGAAGAATCAACAGGGGAATCAAGGCTCATATACACAAACAACCAGTCCGGTCGTTGCATTTTTATTATATCATTTCTTACATATATGCATTAGTAGAAAATTGGTTATTGAGAAAAGTTGATAATTTGGCACTACAGGAACTTGAGTGGATATTGGTATTGATTATTTGATTGATGATATTCTGATTGGAACGGTTTGCACGCCGCAATGATTGATTAATGATATTATGATTTGGAATGGGTTGCGCGCCGCAGCGGTTGATTTATGGTCATTAAATATAAAATGATCAATGCTTAGTTATGGATCTGTACCTCCAGAGTCAGGTGATTACCTATGTTACCTTGGCCCTGTGAGCGTAGGCACCCGTGATTCTTTTGGTGCTTGTTGTACATGTGGCATGTGGCAAGCACATGGATTTATGCGTTGAGTTCTTGATGTTGTATCAGGGCATGTATTGGCTCTTATATATAGTGATATTGGATCAGGAGCATGTGTTGGTTGTTTGAGACTCTTGAATTGGCTCGTACATACTTAGATGTTGGATCAGGAGCATGTATTAGTAGTTTTCATGAATTGGCTCGTACATACCTAGATGTTGGATCCTGAGCATGCATACATACATATTTTTGACTTATGCAGTGATTTGATATAAATATTTTTGATGTGGATCATGTCTTGGTATGAGGATAGAGGTGTTGATATCTTTTTTGCCCTCATTATCTGTTAAGAATGCCTAAATTTTGTATGACTAGTGTTTCTTTGAGTTGTCGTATTTATTTGCTGATAACATGCTTATTTTAGTATCTTATTTATGCTTTATCTGATTATTTGATGGATAATGAGTGTCGATGTCGATCCCTCACGACTACTTATTCAAGGCTAGACTTGATGCTTACTAAGTATCGTGGTTTTGTACTCATACTACACTTTTGCATATTTTGTGCAGGTTCCGAGACAATTATTAGCAAAGACTCCATTGTGAGCTGTTGGACTTGATTTGGTTTGCAACACATGGAGTCCCCTTCCCTAATTATCTATTTTCTGTTCGTGTATTTCCTTTCGAATAGATGTATTTATTCAGCTGACTCTAGTTTTTCTTACTAGATGTTCGTGATGTATTGATATCGGGTTTGAAGTAGTTGATTAGACAGTTGTGGTTGCGTTTAGACCATGTCAAGGATTATGTATCATGTTATTGATTTGGAACTCATTTCGTTTTGTTAATTATATTGTTAAAACGACTAATGGCTTAATAATTGGATCTTGTGATGTAGATTGAGTGTTGGCCCTAGCAAGCAGGTTAAGCACCATCATAATCTTTGGTGGGATTTTGGGTCGTGAAAAGTTGCTATTAGAGCATGAGATTCATATGGGTCTCACAAGGCATGAGCAAGTCTAGTAGAGTCTTGCGGATTGGTATGGAGACGTCTGTACTTATCTTCGAGAGGCTACAGGGCTGTTAGGAGCACTTCCCTTTTCTTGGTCCCTTTTCGTGCAACTTTGTTTCACTTGAAGACTATATCTTCATGTCCCGACCCAAATTCCACCATAGGGGTTGTGATGCTGCATAATCTCTATGACTAGGTAATCCAATCACTTAGCAACATTAAATCAACAAAACGTGATATAACACGACATAACTTAATATAAAAGCGATAATTTGGTTAACAAAAGACAAATTGGCAATACCCAATACATCTTCATAGAACTAGGTAGTACAGAGTCATGAGCTCTAACTGAATACATAAGGACGTCTCAAAATACAATACTATTCAGATATGAAATATAACAATATCAATGTAAAGATCGGACTCCAAGGGAATGCAACGATCATGCAGCTCTACCTTGAATCCTTGTAACCAGTGTAAGCACTTACTCCCTAGGGCCACTACATCCGACACCTGGATCTACCCAAAAATGTATAGAAGTATAATATGAGTGCACCACAGTCGGTACCCAGAATGTATCAAGTCTAACCTCGGTGAAGTAGTGACGAGGTTCTACTCATGTGATACTCACTAGTCAAATAACCTATGCAATATATCAATAACTAGAAACTGAATGTATACCGAAAAACAATATCAACAATCAATTTAGAACATGTGATAACAACTCAATGCAAGGAAAGGGGTCAGTTTTGGCAACAAGTCATAAAAAAGAAACACAACCATATAATGCTTTGTACTGCCATTTTGTCACAATAACAATGTTGACCCGTATCGCAACACACCCGATATAATAGCAATACCTACCCTTATCACTCTACACCGGATGACAATAATAATATCCACCCTTATCACTCCGCACCCAATAACAATAATAATATCTACCCTTATCGCTCCACACCCGACACAATAACAATATCAAGCACATCCGCATGACAAAAATATCATGCCAATACCCAAACAATCCACCCAACATGTCCATAAGTGCCATAATCACAACGATGCAATAAGCCAAGTCACTATCAAAGACATACGCTCACAATTTATCAATAAAGGGCATAAGGACGTGGCAATAAATAAATGGTTCAACATATAAAGCATGACTATTGTTAAATCAATTTAGCAATGATCCCATAAATGCCCATCTTGGCCAATTTAGGAAATGAAAATTCTATACCATGGTCACTAGCATGAAACGGATAAGCTCATGTAGTCATAAAACGAATAAACATGTATCAAGAGAGTACAAATATCAAATCAAGGTAAAGTAGAGACCTAGAGTACAATCCAATTATTTTTCATACATAGCACCCACATATGCGTTGGTCACCTCGCATGTACGTCGCAACACAACATGACAACTAGGCAAATACGGTCTGAGTCTAAGGTTTATTCCCTCACACAAGATTAGGAAAAATACTCAACTCAAACAAGCCAAATCAATACTCTAAAAATTCATTGCCTCTCGAATTGGCATCCGAATGGGTCAAATCTAGTAAAAAATAACTCAATAATATAAAAAAAGGCTATAGGAATCGTTTCCAAGTAATAAACCTCCAATCTTTATCAAATATTAAAAAGCTAACAAAAAGGTCAACCTAGGCCCACCTCCCGAAATCCGAAAAAGCCACAAATCCCGATCAACCATCCCATCACGAGTCCAAATATGCAAGTTTCATCCAAATTTGACTTCAAATCGGGGTTCAAATCTCCATTTTTCACTTTAGAAAAGTTTTCTCAAAACCCCAATTTTTTTTCTATTAGATTTCATCAACCGAAAACCAAATCAAAGATGGGATGATAAAATAAAATCAAATCCAAGTCAAGAAAACTTAACACAATCCAAGTGGTAATAATAGCCTAAAACATCGCCCCAATCCGAGCTTCCAATCTCAAAATATGTTAAAATGAATCTAACCCTCATTAAAATATATTCTGCCCAGCACTGTCTCTTATGCAACCAAAGCTACCGCTTTTGCTATGTCATTTTTCCACAAAAATGCTCACTTCTGTGAATTTCATTTAAGCCTCCACCCCTTCACTTTTGCAGAGCACTTCTATGGCACAAGTATATGTGTGTGCACCTGTGCAAGGTTTGCCGCATCTGCATGCATCTGCGAAAATCCCTGATTCTATCCAACTTCGCATATGCGACCCCTATGTCCACTTCCGCGGACACGTACTTGCGGGCCAAATCTTGGAGGTGCCAAAACACAAGACCCGATCAACCAATTAAACCTCAAATGATCAGAAGCATATATGAAACTCACCAGAGGCCCCAACGACCCCGTCCAATCATACCAAGCAGTCTTAAAACATAACGTGGACCTACTAGAGGTCTTAAATCACACAAATTAACATCCAAACTATGAATCGCACCCCAATTCATGATTAGTAAGCTAACCAACTTTCAAACTTTCAAAACTCAGGTCGAATCACGCCTAACAAAATCAAAATAACCCTAAATTTTGTGTACAAGATCCAAATGACATAATGAACCTATTACAACTCCCGGAACAACAATCTGAACCTAATAGCCTTAAAGTCAGCTCCTAGTTAAATTGTCCAACTTTCTCTAAATAGAGCCAAATCGACCTATGAACCTCTAAATCCGAACCTGGACATACTCCTAAGTCCAAAATTACCATATGAACCTATTGTAAGAATCAAAATACTATTCTGAGCTCGCTTACACCAAAGTCAAGCCCCAGTCAACCCTTATAGCTTAAGATTCCAACTTTGGAACTAAGTGTTCCAATTCACTCCAAAACATTCCTGAAACTAACTAACCATCCCCGTAAGTCAGATAACAACAAATACAGATACGGGGAGCATCAAATGGGAAAACTAGGTTCAAATACACAAAATGACCGGCCGGGTCATTACATTCCCCTCTCTTAAACAAATGTTCGTCCTTGAATGTGTCTATAATTGTACTTGGAGTGCCGTAATGGTGTGGATATCATCCGCATATTATGCTCAATCTCCTAACTCGCCTTTTAAATCGATTGACATCTCCATTAAAGCTTCATTGATGCAATATCCTTCGAACTCAACTTTCAAACCGGCCTATCCAAAATGGCTACCGACTCATAAATATACGTCAAATATTGTTCAACTGTACCAAGTTGAAATCCAAAACATGGGACATATCCTCATAGTACTTTCGAAGCATTAAAACATGAAACGCTAGATGAACTCCCGATAAGCTAGGTGGAAAAACGAGTCTGTAGGCCACTTCACCATTTCTCTCCAACACCTGGAATGGACCAATATACAGAGGGTTCAACTTGCCAATCTTCCCAAATATCATCACACCCGTCAGGGGCAAAACTCTGAGTAGAACCTTCTCACACACCATGAACGCACATCACGAGCCTTCCTATAAGCATAGCTATTTTTCCTGGACTGCGTTGTATGAAGACGGTCCTGAATCAATTTCACCTTCTTTAAAGCATCATGAACCAAATCCCTACTAGTAGCATAGCCTCGCCGGGATCAAACCAATACACCAGTGTAAGATATTGCCTCCCATATACTGCCTCAAACGGAGCCATCTGGATGCTCGGCTGGTAGCTATTGTTGTAGGCTACTCTGCAAAAGGTAGAAACTGGTCCTGCTCATCTCTAAAATGAATAGTGCATGCCCTCAACATATCCACCAAAATCAGAACGGTCTACTCAGATCTCCCATCCGTCTAAGGGTAAAATGCGGTGCTCAAATAGACATGCGTGCCCCAGTCATGTTAAATAGCTCTCCAAAAATGCTAAGTAAACCGAGTTCCCCAATACAAGATAATAGACGTAGGCATACCATGCAAGCGGATAGTCTTCCTAATGTAGAACATAGCTAACTTCTACGAAGTGCAAGAAGTCGTGGATGGAATAAAATGTGCATTCTTGGTCAGTCTTTCCACGGTGACCCAAACAATGTCGAATCTCCTCAACGTTCGTGTCAAACCTACCACAAAGTCCATAATGATGTGCTCCCACTTCCACTCCGGCATCTCAATCTTTTGAAGTAACCCACCATGACTCTGATGCTCATACCTGACCTGATGATAATTCAAATACTAAGCAACATATCCAACAATGTCCTTCTTCATCCTCTGCCATCAAAATGCTACTTCAAAACGGTACAGTTTCACAACACCCGAGTGAATAAAATACTGCAAACGATGAGCCTCCTCAACAATCAGCTTTCTCGACCCATCCATGTTAGGAACACAAATATGGATCTGAAGCCGCAACATACCATCATCACCAATAGTCACCTCTTTGGCACCACCTTGCTGCACCGTGTCCTTAAGGACAAGCAATTAGGGATTATTATATTGATAAGCCTTGATGCACTCAAACAAGGACGATTGTGATACAATATAAGCAAGGACTCTGGTAGTCTCCGAAACATCCAATCTCACAAACCTGTTGGCCAAAGCCTGAACATCCATAGCCAAAGTCTTGTCCCCAACTGGAATAAAAGAAAGACTCCCCATACTCCATACCTTCCTACTCAAGGCATCTGCAACCACATTAATCTTCCCCGGATGATAAATAATGTTGATATCATAGTCCTTGAATAACTTCAAACACCTCCACTGCCTCAAGAACAAATTTTATTGTTTGAATAGATGTTGATGAATCCAGTGATCCGTATACAACTCATAAAGGCATGCCATATAAGTAGTGCTTCCAAATCTTGTGCGCATGTATAATAACTACTAACTCCAAATCATGTTCAAGGTAGTTCTTCTCATGGGGCTTCAACTGGCACGATGCATAAGCAATCACACTACCGTCCTGCATCAATATACACCCAATGCAAACCCCAAAGCATCATCATAAATCGTATATGACCACAATTATGAAGGCAAAACCAATACTGGAGCTGTAGTCAAGGCTATCTTGAGCTTCCAAAAACTCTCCTCGCACTCATAAGACATCTGAATGAAACACCATTCGGAGTTAATCAAGTCAATAGGGCTACTATGAATAAAAACCTCTCCATAAACCTACGGTAATATCCAGCCAAACCTAGAAAACCTCTGATCATGGTAAGGGTAGAAGGTCTGGACAAACTCTGAATTGCCTTAATCTTCTTCGGATCCACCTTGGTCCCATCACTAGACACCACACGGCCTAAGAATGCCACCAAGTCCAGCCAAAATTCACACCTGGAGAACTTAGCATACAAGTGTGGTTGGTATGTAGATTGACCTTCTTCAAAGTTTGGTATTAGAGCAGGTTCCTCCTATCAGGCTAACGCCTAGGAAGGATCCTTATGGCTGCTACACCAAACTTTGAAGAAGGTTAATCTACATACCAACCACCCAGGTTCAATGGACAATACTATGGGTGGTGGAAAACAAGAATGCATGATTTTATTATGGTTGAGGATTTTCAGTTATGGGATGTCATATGTGACGGTCCTAATGTTCCAACAAAGGTACTGGAAGAATTTCCATTTTCAATGCCAAAAACTAGTAAAGAATACACTGACACAGACAGGAAAGCTGTGGAGAAGAATTTTTGTGCCAAAAAAATTCTGGTATGTGGAATAGGACCTGAAGAATACAATAAAATCTCCGCTTGTGACATTGCCAATGAGATATGAGAAGCTTTGCAAATAGCTCATGAGGGAACCACACAAGAAAAACAATCTAAGATCGATATGCTTACTACCGAGTATGAAAACTTCAGGATGAAGGATGATGAATCTATTTAAGATATGCACACATGATTCACTTCCATCATAAATGAGTTACACTCACTTGGTGAAATTATTCCTAGGAACAAGTTGGTGAGGAAAATCCTCAGTATTCTGCGTAGTCTATGGGAAAGCAAGGTGAATGCTATTACTGAGTCAAAGGACTTGCAGGAGTTAACCATAGAAGAGCTGGTTGGAAATTTAATGACCTACGAGATGAAGAGGAAGAAAGACAGTGAAAGAAGAGAACCAAAGAAAGAAAAGAACCTGATACTCAAAGCTAATAACAATGACTCAAGTAAGGAAGATAATGACATGGCTTACTTGACCAAAAGATTTCAGATGATGGTCAGAAGAAATGGAGAAATGCTAAAAAGGGGCAGCTCTAGCAAACCAAAAAACTATGACCTCTGTCATAAGTGTGGAAAGCCTGGACACTTCATCAAAGAATATCCTCTCTTGAAGGAAGATTTCTCCAAGTACAACCCTGAGAAAGCAGCTAAGAGGAACACGATTCCTCTCAATGACTTCAAAAGAAAGAGATCTGCTGACCATGGAAAGAAATAGGCTATTGCAACAGGGGGATTCCTCTAGTGAGTCTGAAGATGAAGTTGATGCTCGCGATAGTTCCATGATGGCAGTTGAAAGCGAGGAAAATGAATATTACCCAACTTTTGCTTTGATGGCCCAATCAGATGATGATGAAGACGATGACGACAAAGAGGGAAATTTCAAGGATGTTCAGAGAAATCTGAAATCCTACTCTCCTAAGAAACTTATTTCTTTAGATAATATATTGATTGATGCCTATCATAATCTTGTGGAGGATAAGGATGACCTGATCTTAGAACTAGGGGAAGCTGATAAAACAATAGATAATCTCTTGGTAGAAATTGCAGACCTAAGGGAAACAATGGAAGGATTTCAAATGAGTTGAAAGCTTTGAGAACTAGGATGTATGTTGAGACTTAGAAAAACAAGCACCTCCAAACTAAACTGGAAATAGTAAAAAATGATCTTGAAAAGTCCCTAAAGTGAACCTGGCCCTCAGAAGCTATCACTGCCATGTAAACTAATAGTGGTGGAAACAGGCATGGAATAGGGTTCCAAAGGGAGAAAACTCCTTACAACCCTCATAGCAACTACATCATTATTCCTAATAATTGGCTTTGTACCCACTGTGGGAACAATGGGCACTTCAAAGAAAATTGCTAGGCCAAGGTTCAATCTGTTCATAAAAATAAAGTATTTTGCTGAAAAAGTGACTATAGAAGAGGGACCAACTTCTACTCACAAAAATTGCATATTACCTGTATGGACTAAGAGAGCTCTTATTCATCCTCGTGCCTACTACAAGGGACCCAAACTTGCTTGGGTTCCTAAAACTAACTCTTGATCTTCTTGTGCAAGGAACAATGAAAGGAAGCGGTCAACAATGGCTCGTGGATAGCAGGTGTTCAAAGCACATGACTGGGAACACCATGGACTTTCTTTCACTAAAAGCCCTGCAAAGAGGGAGTGTATCATTTGGCAATGGGAAAAAGGGGTACATTCTTGGAGTTGGAAAAGTCGGGAAGTCACTCACTCATTTTATTGAAAATGTGTACTATGTCAATGGCCTTAAGTATAGTCTCTTGAGTGTCTCTCAGATCTGTGATAAAGGAAACAAGGTGGAATTCTTGTCCAAGATATGTACAGTTACTAATCTAGTAACTGGTAAAGTGGTACTTGTGGCCAAGAGATACAAGAACATCTATGTTGCTAATTTCGAGTCCTTACAAAATGGTGATCTGAGTTGTCTAAAATCTATTGATGATGATGCTGAACTGTGGCACAGAAGATTGGGGCACGCAAGCTTTTCTCTTCTAAACAAACTAATTCAGAAGGACCTGGTCCATGGTCTGCCCATGTCAAAGTTCAAGGTGCAAATAGTGTGTGATGCCTGTGCTAGAGGAAAATATGTGAACTCCTCTTTTAAGTCTAAAAGGGATGTGAGCACCTTAAAGGCATTCGTGCTTCTGCATATGGACCTATGTGGTCCTATGAGAGTGCAAAGCAGGGGAGGAAAAAGATATATTTTCGTGATAGTGGATGACTACTCCAGATTCACATGGACTCTATTTCTCAGAACTAAAGATGAAACCTTTGAGGTGTTTGTGGCATTTGGATGAAAATCCAGGTGAAGATGGAGTATAGAGTCGCATGCATTAGATAAGATCATGGAACATAATTTGACAATGCCAAATTTGATGATTTCTGCAAGGAAAATGGCATCACTTACAACTTCTCAGCTCCCAGAACTCCCCAGCAAAATGGAGTAGTGGAAAGGAAGAACAGAACTCTTGAAGAGATGGCAAAAACAATGCTAATCGACAGTAGAATTGCAAAAAACTTCTAGGCTGAAGTGGTCAACACTGCCTGCTATTTGGTGAACAGGTGCATGATCAGATCACTCCTGAACAAAACCCCATATGAGTTGCTGAATGGAAGGAAACCCAAGCTGACTCACCTAAGAATATTTGGGTGCAAATGTTATGTTCTCAATAATGGAAATGATCAGCTAGGTAAATTTGATGCCAAGAGTGTTGAAGGAATATTTCTGGGCTACTATTCTCAAAGTAAAGCGTACAGGATATATTATAAGCGGACTCGATGTGTTGAGGAAAGTGTTCATATTATTTTTGATGAGTCTTATCCATCCTGTGAGAAGAGTGCTGAAGAAGATCAAGATAGAGAACCCTTACCAATCCCTAGTGAAGTCATTGACATGACAAATGGAAAGGTAGATATGATGAGCCAAGTAAAAGAGCTGAGTTAAGACAATGCTGCCTCATCTTCAATGGAACCAGGTACTTCAATTACAACTACTGAAGCTGAAGAAAGAGTGGTTGGCACAGTTAAGTGTACACCACTAGCACCTGAGAGAAGAACACAGGATAACAAGTCAAATGTACCCACTTTCTCTACAAACGAACCTCAGACTTCTAACGGGATACATAAAAGCTCTCATCCTCTTAACAACATAATCACCCCTCTAGAATCCGAAGTACAAACCAGGTCAAAAGCCAGAAATTCACTTGCCTTCTAAGCCTTTCTCTCCCAAATAGAACCCAATAATATCAAGTAAGCCTTGAAAGATGCAGATTGGATTACAGCCATGCAAGATGAGTTACATCAGTTTGAAAGGAACAATGTCTGGCACCTGGTACCTAGACCCTCAGATCGAACCATTATAAGAACCAGGTGGGTATTCAGGAACAAGCTTGATGAACATGGAAATACCACAAGGAACAAGGCCAAGCTAGTGGTTCTAGGCTACATTCAGGAAGAAAGGATTGGTTATGATGAAACGTTTGCTCCGGTCGCTCGCATGAAAGCTTTTAGAATTCTAATAGCTTTCGCATCTCATATGGAATTCACCTTGTTCCAAATGGATGTCAAGAGTGCTTTTCTGAATGGACTTCTTAAGGAAGAAGTGTATGTGAAGCAACCTCCAGGGTTTGAATGTCATGAACACCTATATTATGTGTTTAAACTGGACAAAGCATTGTATGGGTTGAAGCAGGCTCCTAGAGCTTGGTATGAAAGGCTGTCAAAGTTCCTCTTGGAAAATGATTTTAAAAGAGGGAAAATTGACAACACCCTATTCCTAAAGCAACGAGGAAGGAATATTCTCATTGTTCAGGTATATGTTGATGATATCATTTTTGGGGCAACCTCACTCTCCGTGTGAAGAATTTGCAAAACTTATGGAAAGTGAGTTTGAAATGAGCATGATGGGGGAACTGAACTTCTTCTTGGGTCTTCAAGTAAAACATTCCTCAAAGGGTACATTCATTTGTCAGAAAAAATACATTAGGGAGCTCTTGAAGAGGTTTGACATGGAAGTATAAAGGTGATAGATACTCCTATTGCGACGGCCACTCCACTAGACATGGATGAAACTGGATCTCCTATGAATCAAACCATGTATAGAGGCATCATTGGGTCTCTTCTCTATCTTACTGCCAGTAGACCCAATATTATCTTCAGTGTGGGGATATGTGCAAGGTTTCAATCAAATCCCAAGGAATCTCATTTGAAGGCTATCAAAAGAATTCTAAGATACCTTAAAGGAACACAAGACCTGGTTCTTTATTATCACTGAAGCAACAATTTTAATCTCATTGGATATGCTGATGCAGACTATGCAAGTTATCTTGTAGACTGGAAAAGCACTTCTGGAATGGCTCTCTTTCTAGGATCATGTGTCATCTCCTAGGGAACAAGGAAGCAAAATTCAGTGGCCCTTTCAACATCTGAAACAAAATATGTAGCTGCAACATCCTGTTGTGCTCAACTTCTATAGATTAAGCAACAACGAAAAGATTTTGGGGTACTTTTTGAGAGTGTGCCTCTTCTATGTGACAACACCAGTACACTCAACATGGCCAAGAATCCAGTTCAACACAAAAGGACCAAGCATATTGATGTGAGGCATCACTTTCTAAGGGACAATGTGGAGAAACAGTTGATCTGTATGAAATTCTATAGCACAGAAGACCAAATTGTAGATATCTTCACCAAAGCATTTAGTAGGGAACATTTTGAAAGAAACAGAGTGAAGCTGTGGATGCTAAAGCCCAATTGAGGACTTGATTCCTCATCATTTGGCTATGAAAATCACCTTCAAGTAAAACTAGCTAAAAGTGTTTTCTGGCCAAGACTAACTCACTTCAATACGGTTGTAAGTAAACATACATGATGAGTATAGAAGCAGTAAACACAACGCATGGACGATAAAAAAGGATTGATACTTTCAAATAACAGGTCAAGAACCTAGTTCTTGTACCTAAGGCAAGTAGTTCTGTGTATTCTTTAATACATGTCTTAAAAAGGTACAAAACACAACTGCCATGTCATCCACCTTTTCAGATCCTGTTGTCACATCTATTCACTTCAAATCATTCCATCTCCCTCTGAAATGTTGCACTTCTCCACGCACAACCGCCGTTTCAGAACCGGTCCTTATCTCTCTGTTTATAATTATCCATCCTTAATAAAACCCTCTTATTTTCTCCACAAACCACAAGTCTTCCATTAGAACTTCTTAGAGTACCTTCACTCCATCTTTTCAATAGGTGTACAAACTCCGACATCCCTCCCTCAGTCATCCCTGGTACTGAAAATCCTATGGAGTCTTCCGTCCCCTCCGAGTCTTTTATGACCGCCCCTACTCTCCTCATTGAAATCACTCCTAACCCAAATTCCCCATATCTCTCCATTTCAGAAACCCCTAAAATTGTTGATCCATCCTCTCTATCTTCTGAGGTCCCACTAATCAAAGAATAAGTGGCAAACAAGGTGAAAGCAATGAGGTCGCAGAGAGTTCTGCCATTGTTACTGTAGATTCCGTAGTGGCAGTAGTGTCGACTGAGGAAGAAAATGCTGGAACCATCTTTGTGGTATCTCCTAGCGGTGTCCTTCATGAGATAATTTCTCAGAAAAATGAGGTACAGGGTATGGGGGAAGAAGGAGCCACAGTGACTGTTGAGGACGTTGCACTAGCAGAAACTACTGGGCCCTCACATGAGGTACCTGATCCCTCTCCGGAGGATGTAGGTCAGGGGTCTCATTCCCAGGATAGTTCTGTTCCTGCATTTGCTGTTGCATCTCTAGATATTCAAGCTCCTGAGATGAGGAGGATTTAGACAACCTGGCTCTTGATGCGTTCATAATTAAGGGAAGAGTGGTGTCTACACCTGAGTCTTCCACTAAGCGACCTACTACCAGGTTTCAAGCTAAAGTGGTCTACGACTCTGCCCTCCAAAAAAGTAGAAAAAATAGTAAGAAGCAAATGAGGAGGTTGGTGAAAGATAATGTGCCCGTATGTGTTAAAGCAGTCCCTGTGGTAGAAGTGGAAGAGGAAACACCAAAGGAACCTGGTTCATTGGTGAGACGGTCCTAGAAGAAGAAGTAGTCTGCTTCAGTAGAGGGAGTTTCAACCCCTAGTTCCAAGTTGAAGATGTTGTGAGTGAATCCTTGATGTCTAATGAGGATGTGTTAATCAAGTCTAAGGGAAAATAGAAATCAAGTGGTGGGAAGTTCGGTAAACGTAAGTCTGAAATTGTTCAAGAACCTGGTTCTGTGAAGAGACTGAGGAGTGAAAGCAGTTCCATTTCAGAACGCCTAGGGCATCAAAAGGTTCTGCTGGGTCATATGTTTGACCTATAAATCTCTGAGAGGCTAGTATGCGACAAGTTCTTTAAATGGTTGAGTTTCAACGATAGGCAAATCTATTCCAAATAGATGCACCTAAGGTATATGAGGATGAGGTCCAAAGCTTCTTTGCTAGCCTCTTTCCCGTTGAAACCGACCACATTTGTGCTTTTGGTGAATGGAGTAGATATCGTGTCCGATGTAAAGGTGCTTGGGGAAATTCTTAAAGTCCCTACAGTTGGTGTATCCAGTGTGAAGGATGTGTGTCAGTATAATTTCTGAAATGCCGTGGAAAATACAATGCAAACCGAAAGGGGGATTAGATCCACAAAAAGGCACTACTCCCTATTTATCAACTGCTTTTCGAATTGGTAAACAAAGTTCTATTCCCTCGTGCTAAAAGAAGGTCCATGACTTCTAAGTCTGACCTGTTTTTGATGGAACAACTGGATAGCTTTACTCCTGTAAGCCTGCCTGCTATTATGATTGAACACATGAAAAAGGTAGCTACCTTCAAGGATGGTAAGCATGGCCTTCCCTACGGGATTCTGCTTAAGCGAGTGTTTAAGTTCTTCGAGGTTCCACTGGGGCAAGGCAAGGTAGGGACTAAGAAGTAGTCTTTCTCACAGACAACATTGGAAGAATGTGAGTGCATAGAAAATAAGGGGGGGGGAGGTAGGAAGTACATCAACCGTCTCACAGCTTATTAATGCTCATAATAGTGCAGCTGAGGAGATTTGCCGGTTGAAGGATAGGAATGCTATCCTGGAAGATCAGCAAGCCCAAGGGATTCCGGCGTCAAATGATGAAGTAGATCATTTGACAAAAGAGAATGCTGATCTCAGGGCGCAAGTAGAGAATCTGAAAACAGAACTGCTCAATGAGCAAAAGTCGGCCAATGCCCGAATAGACCTAGTTCTCCAGACACTTGCTGCAGCCTCCAAGCCCTCTACTCCTAGTGCCCCCTAAGTACCCCTTCAGTGACCAGTTTCTGGAATGTTCTTTTAAGTTTTTTTTCCTCTGGTAGATGTTTTGCTTTCTTTTATTTTTTTTGATGTGGTTGGGATGAAACAGTACTGCTCCCGTATTAATAGTCTAATGTTGCCTTTGCTTTTTAAGCAAAGGCATATAAAATCTATCCTCTTTTATTGTCTTATTTATTGAATTTTAAATTCTCTTCTCTATCATGTTGTGTGCACATATGTGGCATGAGTTAGCTAGGCTGCACTACTTTCTGCTGTTTGACTATTTGTGTCTTTTTAATGATGCCAAAAGGGGAAAAATAAAAATAAAAGGAAGAGGCATAGAGTCAGGGGGAACTTATGAGTTTCTGTTACTTTATCTGGTTCTTCATGCTCTAAATACATGTTATCAATGTTTAAGTTTGTCATCATCAAAAAGGGGGAAATTGATAGGTTTTCAATGTCTTTGAACTTATGTTTTGATGAGCTAACAAATTATCAAGAACCAGATAAGGAACCTGACACACTTGGGCTACACTGCAAGTCAATGGATTCCAACTAAATGTGAACTGCTATAGCTTCAGGGGATAGAGAACAAAACAAGGACCTGATACCCTTGTTGTTCCCTCATAGCAGTACAAAGTCAATGAGATACAGCTGGAAGCGACGTGACTGCCTGCACTGTTTCTGCCTGTACTGCACTGTTTCCAGTGGCCACTTATTCTTTGACCAACTAAAGTGCTTACATCATTTCAAGTGATGTCATCAAGATGTATCAACATTGTGTTATATCAAAACATCACTTGAACACTTCAGTTTCTTATTCAAGCCTTTTGCAAAATAGAGAAATTAATTCTCATGAGCTTGAAGAACAAAGTTTAACGCTACTACCGACCAGATCATAAAGCTAGTATTTTGTTGTCCTTAGTTGTGTTGTAACTTTGTGATTGTTCTTACTATATCTCAAAAGTTTCTTAGCAAGAAGCATTGATTAGGAACCTTCTTGTAAAATCTGTGAACTCTCTGAGTTTATGTTGTGACTAGGTTTAGTCATAAGTTAAAGTATTTGTAACTAGAGAGTGATAGAGTGGCTTGTGGTAAGAGTATCACAAGTTAGTTGAGTTAAATTCTTTGTAATGGAGTCATTACAAAGTGGCTTGTAATAAGTGTTTACAAGTTAGTGAATTGAACGCCTACAGGTGTAGGTCATAGTTTTGTCCCCTTGAGTTGGGATTTTTGCACGTAAAAATCCCGTGTCTTATTTACTTACTATTTTATTAGCATTCTCAGTACAACCTCATAGAGGACCAGGTACTCTACTATTTTGTGGACTTACACAAACTAACACTTCTTCTTCCTCAGAGTTAGAAGCACATTCCTCAAATGCTGTTCGTACTCCTCCCTACTACAAGAATACACCAATATATCTTCAATGAACACAATGACGAATAAATCCAGATAAGGCTGAAACACACTATTTATCAAATGCAAGAAAGTTGTTGGGGGCATTGGTCATCCCAAAAGACATCACCAAGAACTAATAATGGCCATAACGAGTCCTGAAGGTCATCTTAAGAAAGTATAAGCCCTGATCTTTGACTAATGGTACCCTGATCTCATGTCAACCTTCGAGGAAACCGTAGCACCCTAAAGCTGATTAAATATATAATCAACACGTAGCAGTGGATACTTGTTCTTGATGGTAACCTTGTTCAATTACCTGTAGTCAATAAACATTTTCATCGACCTATCTTTATTCTTTACAAACAACATCGGTGGTGAAACACCAGGCCTGATGAAACATGTTTACCGTAAAAATGGTAACAACAATTAAATTTGTAAATGGTATTCTAAAAATACGTGATCTATTTTTATGCTAGTTTTTAGTGCAGATAATGCTAGGGATAAGACGTTTAATGATGAAATGCAAGCTAAAATGAGGCAATAATCAAACCGAGAGGCCTGCTGCCCGAGTATAGGACTGGTCGATGGGGGACCTCGGGGTCGATATCCAGGTCGAGCTCAAGCTATCGGGGATAGTCGGGAATAGGATAACAGTTAGGTTATGATCAAACAAAGCTCTATATGGCCAAGTCCAAGCGATAAATAAAGAACAAGTAAGAAAGAGATAAATTCTAAAGTGGCCTCTAGCCAGTGAGAGCAAGCGAGTTAGAGAGAAGAGAGAGAGAGAGAAATAGATATTATTGATATTGTGGAGAAATAGTTGGAGCTCTGCTTTACAGGGTGTTAGCGACTCCCCTTTAATAGGAGGGGGGAGCCCAAACTTACGACAAGATACGTTGCGTGATAAAGGAAATATGATGGAACAACTGGCTAGCTTTATGACGTATACATGGGCCGATGTCGAGCTGCTCAAATAGACCTGATCGACCCCAGATGCATTCTTTGGGAGATTACCGCGTTCGTCGGGACTTTAGTCGGCATTATTGTTGGCTGGGCAACGACAGATCTTGAGGGAAGTGACCGGCTCGAGATCCCGAGCCTCTGAGATCACCCTCCGAAGAATTTTGTCAAGGAGAAACCGGCCTCCCTGATTTCACTGCACACAGATAGTCTCCGCGTTTCTTAGAGGGAAGTGATAAGAAATGATTCTGACACCCCACTTCTCGGTTTCCCATAATGACGTCGTGCTGATGGTGCAGCCCCCCCTTTTAAAAGTGCCGAGGCATTTCGCCTCTCTGCTTCTCCAGGATCATTTGAAATGTTGCGACTCTTCGTTCTTCAGGGTTGTGTTATTACTATCGACTCAGATTCCATGAATGCATTGATTGCACCTGCTGTTACGCTTTTTGAGGGCAGTAATGGCACCGTCGGTTACTTTGCCTCCCCCTATAAATGGGGCTTCTTCTGGTCAGCTTCTCATTCAAACTTCATTTGATACCCATATTTTCCTCCTTTCCTGCTATATTTAGTCTTTGCCATCTTGTTATGTTTGAGGCCTATGGCCTCAAGATCTTACGTATGTGTGCCTTGGCCGAACTATCGATCCTTTTTTTGTTGGACGAAGTTATGCCGCTGTGATGCTATTATTGTTGTTATTGTTATTGCTGTTGTTGCAGTCGCCGTTGGCTCGGGGTGATGAGGCAGAGGGCCGATTTCCTCCGACCCTGGGAGATACTTTGTATTATGCACCGCTGCTCAAGAGGGGGCTCGAATTATACACCACTGCTCATCCTCTTCCCTCGGTTCAGCACGTTACACCCCTTTTGGATTCTTGGGGGGTATGGCGACAGACTCTACTGGCTATTGCCTCCCGGGCTGAGGAAACGTCTCATGAAGTGGCTTTAAAATGGTAGTATTGGCGGAGTTTGTACTAGCCAAATTTTTACCCAGCCACTTCTTGTCTTCTTCCGGCCTCTCCCTCATCATTTTGCTCTTCTCCCCCACCTTCCTCTTATATATCCTTTCTTTTGAAGATGCCATTCCGGGAGGATTAGGATGGGGTCCCCAAGGGGATTGGACTTGGAAGATATTGTCTTTGAGATCATACGCCTGAGGGAATGATGACAGAGATGCCGCATTTAGGGACTATGCTAGATTCTTAGGCTCTTGTTGTATGCATATCCTTTGAACTTCTCTATTTTTACGTGAATATCCCCCTGAAGGCTTTCGTAATCATATGTAAGGACCCCTCGAGGGTTGTTGTAAGCAAACATTTTTATAAATACAAAGATATTTCCTCGATTCCTTCCTTCGATACTTGCTGTGTTTCTTTATGTTTTTGGCAGCTCTGAATACATGGTCTTGTTTTGTCATTTGTGATACTGACCTCAGATGCAAGTATTCTTCCCGGCCTTCGGTTGATAAAAACGGCTTCACGTGGGGTCCTTCGCGATTTCTCGAACTGAACCCGAATAAGGCCAATAACCTCAGGCCGCTGGGACCCCATCCTTACATGGAGGCGTGGATAATGTTTTTGGGCCTCATAATAACCCTCTACAAGAAACTAGCTCGAGGACCCGCAGACCAGGGACGCCGGTGACTTCCTGAAGGTGGTCTCTAAACGGAGGCCTGCCCGTGCTCGGACCATCTTAGACAGCACTCGAAGCCCGTTTCGTAGGGGTGTTTGTTAAAAAACGCCTATTTCTTCACAAGCTGGTTTCCCTTGGCGGAGGCCTTTGAAGATGTGTTCCAACCTTGTGTTGGTAAAGGCATTTTTGGCCCTTTGGAGCATCGTCTTACTATGACAGAGGTCTTCAAGATTGAGTATTACCTCGAGACTGGAGGTGGTGCTGATGGTTAGTGTCTTTGGTCGGCTTTGAATTGTTGCAGCTCTTCCCATACGTAACGTGAGGCCGCTTTCGCCTCCCTGGGGGTCATCAGAGTATGCTGGCTCCATGGTGCCGGTGGATCATGCCCTTAACAACTGTTATTTGGGGGACAGTAGAGACCCAGCACGGACAAGTCGCTCCGCTCGGGTGTTTACCGCTGATACAATATCTTTGGAACCCGCATTATTTGTTTGAAAAATGGAACGATACTCTTTAGGCGGCGCGCCCAGTGCTTTGCCAGCTCTGCTTACAGTGATAGCGAATTTAGTAGCCGTGCCCTTCTTCTTTCGTCGCATTTGTACAGGCGTTATTGGTATCAGATGGTCCGTCAGGGGCGAGACTGTGCCCACTCCAGAGAGGGGGAGGATTTGTAGTCTTTTGAGCTAAGGGATGACCGCGATACATGAGATATGCGCTCATAATGCGATGGAGCTTTTAACGGGCCAAAGCGGGCCTATGCTTTTGAGGAGAGAGCATCATTCGAGCCTGCTATTCCTGGAGTCCTTAGTTCCGGAGCGGTGGTTCTTTTGAGTGATTACGCCCCGGCCGGGGTTGGTTCTTCTGGACCAAAAAAGGTTGGGCCAACAGGAGTGTGCTCGGCTTTTGTGGAGGTCCACCGGCTTCATTTCGCGGTGCGTTTCAATATGATTCTTCCGCAACTCGAATCTTCTCTTTCTTATCAGGTTTTCGCTCTGTAAGACTTCGATAGGCTCAAGCTTAAGCTGCTCCGCCAAGGGGCTAGACTTCGGGGGGCCCTGTATGAGGGTAAGTCCCTTAGTCTTCTTGGCGAGGAGAAGAAGGGGCTGAGTCAGTGCACTGGCGGTTAGGAGCGTATCAGAGCTCGCATTACAGAAGCCTTTTGATGAGGCAGGATCCTTCTTGTGGTAAGCATTTCACCTTTTCAACCTTTTAGGTTTTTCTTATTTTTTAGTTGCAGAAAAAAGGCGAAGGCTTAGGAGTACCTTAGGGGCAAAGCCGACCGAGCCAAGAATGCTTATGGTGAACTGAAGGTTCAAATGCAGGCTCGAGCTTCGATTTCAGTATACATATTCACGAAGCTATAGTCTGATTCCTCAAAAGTTCGGGTTGAAAATAACCGGTGCCCGGACTGATGTAGTACTAAGTCAGACCGAGGAAGATGAGGGAGTGGCGACCAATTTAAAGGATGTCACTAATGTCCGATCTGAGTTGGAGTGGGCCCTCGATCGTGAGAAAAGGAACGAGGGATACGTTCATCGTAGATCTCGGGAGAGGCGCTTGAAAAGACCCACGCCAAAGGTTCTGTCCTCCTGGAAGGGTTTGCTTGAGCAAAGGTGGTCGAGCGTGATGCTTGGTTGCTTCTTGCCGATGCCACAGAGAGCAAGGCTAGGGTCTGTAGGTCGTAACCTTTTGGGGTGGAACATAGATTTTGCCACCTTATATTTGCTATTTGTAGAGCATGTTTGTAGATAGAGAGCGCGCCTTTCGTGCATATATAAAACAAGAGATAACTCTAAGCTTTATCTATTTTGTTTCTCTTCCCGTATTGCCTTTGACCAGGCAGGCTGGTTTCAGTGTTTGGCGGGAATCTCGTGGGTCCGGAGCTAAATAGGCTGGCCCGGAGGCTTTTAAGTGCGACTTTTATTGTAAGTAGGAGTTGGGGCCTCTGTGCTTTGCCCAGTTGTTTATGCTCAATCATTGAGCCTGGCCTTGACTCGAGCTTACCAAACCTCCAATGTTCTGTGCCTGCATAAGCGGATCTTAATCGTTTTTATTTATCGCCCTCGGGCGTTTGTTGTTTCCACTATTTTGAGTTCAGTCTCCGAGTCGCGTTGTGATTCGAGCTTCAATTGACCCTCAAGTTTTTTCGTGCCTGCATGGGCGGATAATGATGGTTTTTATTTCTCGCCCTTGGTCGATTGTTGTTTCAACTATTTTGGGTACAGTCTCCGAGTCGCGTTGCGACTTGAGCTTCAATGACCCTCAAGCTTTTTCGATTTTCAAGCTGGCGACAGTGGCTCTTACGCTGTTTGGTTGTTGAGACCTTTTAATATGCGGCTTGGAGGCTTGTATAGTTAACTATTTTATATCCGATCTCCAAATTGGGTTTTGACTCGAGCTCATTTTAATACTCAAGTTGTCAATTTTCAAGGTGGCGACAATGGCTCTTACGCTATTTGGTCGTTAAGACCTTTTAGTGTGCGGCCCAGAGGCTTTTTTGGGTGGCGACAATGGCTCTTACGCTTTTTCCTGTAGGCATTTTGTAGGCTTTGTATTCCTCCCGTTAAGGTCTTTTTGATAATTTTGCCTAACCCGTCGTCGGTTTGAGAAGAACCTCAATTTCATGTCGTTAGCGGCGATGTTCGAGCACCTCCGAAGGTTTTAAGCTCGTAGGCTGAGTAGGTCGAAGCCTTGTGATTTGGAGCTGACATGGTCGAAGCTTGTTTTCCTGTTGAGGGAAGCCTGTTTTAACCGGTTCTTTCCGAACTGTATTCAAAGTAATGGCTTGCGATTTTGTTTAGTGACGGTCGGGCGTCCCTGAGTCGTGTTAATTTGGCTGGATCAACCATTTTGACCGTAGTCATATGTGTTTGGATGGAGCCATTTTTATCTCGAGTGATAGTTTAGGCAACTACACCGAGGGTATGCCCTTTCGGGATTCTTACAAATGCGACGTATAGCCTAAACTTCGGGATTTTGAGTTTTATGCCTGTAGTAAGGTCTTACAAAAATTTTCATGGCTGTTGAGGTCTTACAGTTTGACATGCCTGTTGAGGTCTTACAATTTTGTCATGCCTGTTGAGGTCTTACAGTTTGTGCTGCTTTGTAGAATAGATATGGTTATACTGGGTCTGCCCGCTCGGGGTGTTATGGCCTCGGGTTTCCTAGTGTAAGGCGTTTGGCGACAGTCTCCGAGTCATTGAGTTTGCTTAGGCTCGAAGGCCATCATTTGTAAGCTCGAAGTTACCTTTCTGGGGCTTTATGAGCCCGAAGTTCCGACCTGGGTCGTGCGGGTGCCAAATTGTTGACGCCAAGTCTCCGAGTACTTCGGGACGCATTCGATGGAGGGATCCCCGCTGCGAGTATGCTGAACTTTCTTTTGTTGGAGTACGAGGTGCTTTTGGTGGCAGATACCCTTCGATTCATTTACGTAGATATATATTGTTGTGTTGAATCGATCTAAAATAGATCAAATTTTATCGCTTGACGATTTTCATGTTGCCTCGCCTGAAGTTTTTGTGGCTTCAGAGCTTCGACCCGGAGTCCGTCCGAGCATTCGAACTGCTTGCGTCCGTTCCCGAGTTTTCGGGACGTTTCTAGTGAAAGAATTTGTTACCTTACTCTGAGGAGGAGTCTTCTTTTTTTCTTTTGACAAAAGGTATTCTTTGATTGCTCGATACAATAATACATGTATTCGCTGACGGGGGCCTTAGTATATGGTCATGGCTCGTTCGACCGTTCGGTCCGATACATTGTTTTCCCATAGGAACCTTATTTGGCATTTCCAAAACTCCTTTGAGCGGGTAGCTTTCCGGGGGAATGCCCCTCGCTATTCAAAAGTCGGCCGCAAGGGAAGTCTTAAGCATTTTGCAGAGTTCCCCTTTAGGCAGCTCGCAGACGTTGCCTCATTAAAAACCTTGCCGGTAAAAATCCTTCTTTTGGGACAAAAACTCGGTCAAAGGAAAAGAGTTCAACGGGTGCATTTTTAGAGACTTGAGGTCCTCTGACAGCGCTAGCATTTTGACAGCTCTGGTCGGGTGCCTCGATAGGGGTTAGTTGCAAATTTGAAAATAACAAGGGAGATGGTCGTACCTTGAAGTTAGATATGATGGCGATGTCTCAAGATTGGTTCGTTATAATTGCCTGGGGCAGAGATGCAGCGTGGATTTCTACTTCGTTTTGTTAAGCTCGACCGAGGGTAAGGCCCGATTTTCTTTTTGGTTTATTCGGGGGCAGAGGTATGAGCGTTGGTACCTTGTCGTGTATTGTGAACATTTCCCTTGCCACATGTTGTTCCACGTAAACGGTTTTGATCTCGTCTTTTGTTGGGGATTTTATCATCTGGTGGAGGGTGGATGGTACTGCTCTCATGCAGTTTATCCACGGCCACCCAAATAAGGCGTTATACCTCATATCTCCCTCGATGACATGGAATTTGGTGTCTTGGGTCGTGCCGACCACGGTAACCGGAAGGACGATTTATCCTTTCGTCTTTTCGCTCGCCATGTTGAATCTATTGAGGACCCGAGTGGTGGGCACGATCTGGTCGAGCATTCCTATCTGTTCTATCACCCTTGATCTGACAATATTGGCCAAGCTACATGGATCCAAGAGTACACGTTTTATCTAAAAAGAATTTACAAGGAAGGAAATTACCAGGGCATCATTGTGGGGCTGAGACAGTGCCTCGGTGTCCTCTTCACTGAATGTGAGGGAGTCTTTGGGGATATATCCCCGAGTCTGTTTTTCTCTGGTGATGGATATTTTTATTCTTCTTGTCACGGGTTCCTGCGGGGAATCGGCGACCCCCATGATCATTTGTATGACATGTTGCGGCTCGTTTGCCGCATTTTTCTTGGTTGCCTCCCTTTCTCGGAGCTGGTTTTTGGCCCGATCGCTAAGGAATTCTAGGAGGTGTCCTTTGTTAAGCAGTTTAGCCACCTCCTCTCATAGTTGATGGAAATCCTCGGTCCTGTGGTCGTGCGTGTTGTGGAACTCGCATACTAAGTTGTAATTCCTTTGCGAAGGATCCGACTGTATCGGTTAGGGCCACTTGGTGTCTCTGATCTTACTGATAGCGAACATTATGTCCGACACGTCGACGCTGAAATTGTATTCTGATATGTGGGGTGCATTCGTTGGCACTATGTTTCGATAGAACCTCGTTCTATTGATGAGCCCTCGAGGGTCCTGTCCTCGGCCCACCTTCCGATCATTGCGAGGTAGGTTGCGCTTTGGGGCGTTCCTCCTATCTTTGAGGTAAGGCTGGTACCTTTCTTTGTTTGGTTTTGATTCCTTTGCCAAGAGTCTATTTGGGTATACTGAGCCCGAAGGGGCTCCTAACTAGTCATCTTCAGCTCTAATATTTGATTGATACCAGTTGTGGACGTCCGACCTAGTCACGGCCGGATACTCGATCAGGTTCTGCTTCAGCTATTTTGAAGCCACCGAGCTTTGTTCGTTCAGGCCTTGGGTGAAGGCCTGTACTGCCCAGTCATCGGAGACTGGCGGTAGCTCCATCTGTTCCATCTGAAAACAGGACATGAATTCCCGTAGCATCTTGTCTCTATCTACTTGATTTTGAAAATGTTAGACTTCCTCATTGCTACCTTGATGGCTCCGGCATGTGCCTTTACGAAGGAGTCTGCTAGCATGGCGAATGAATCTGTGGAGTCTGGAGCCAAGTTGTGGTACCACATCATGGTCCCCTTTGAAAGTGTTTCTCCAAATTTTTTCAGCAATACAGACTCGATCTCGTCATTCTTTATATCGTTGCCTTTCACTGCGTAGGTGTAGGCAGTAATGTGTTCATTAGGGTCGGTGGTTCCTGTTATACTTTGGGAGTTCCGGCATTCTGAACTTCTTTGGAATGGGCTTCAGGGATGCTTCCTTGGGGAACGGACTCTTTATGAACTTATTCGAATCTAAGCCCTTGAGGATCGGGGGCGCACTCGGGATCTTATCAACCCTAGTCTCGACCTTTTTATCATTGGCTGAAATCATTTTCTCTCCCAATTCAATCCTTTTGGTGAGGTCCTCGAGCATCTTTACTATGGCAGGGTCTGCTATGGACCCGTTATTGCATGATCTTTTGAGCACTTGCTCGGCGAGGGGAGCTGTTTCCGGCGCTGCTGTGCTGGGAGTCTTCGGATGGCTTTGCAACTGAGCAATGGCCAACTGTTGTGCCTGTAACATTTCAAAAATAACATGAAGACTAACTTCCTGTTCTTCCCGGGCTGGTGTTTTTTGGGCTTCCTGTTTGTTGCTATGCTATATGCTTCTGTCGGTGTGGGAAGTTTCGTTGACCAGTTGTGTGTCCTGTGAATCCACGTCCGCTAGAATCGGTCTGGGCGCGTTATTGGGATTCTGTAGTGGCGCTCCAGCGGTCCGGACAACCACGCCATTTTCCCTGCAGTTTTTGAGGTGTTCGTTCTCGATTCTGTTTACCGGGCCAGACATTTTGACCTGAAATCAAGAGATCTTGGACAAAAAAAAGTGTGCAATGAAACCATCAAGAAAATAATCACTATTCTTTTTAGCCCTACGGTGGGCGCCAAACTGTTTACCGTGAAAATGGTAACATTAATTAAATTTGTAAATGGGATTCTAAACATACGTAATCTATTTTTATGGTAGTTGTTAGAGCAGATGATGCTAGGAATATGAAGTTTAATGAGGAAATACAAGCTAAAACGAGGTAGTAATCAAACTGAGAGCCCAGCTACCCGGGTATAGGACTGGTCGATGGGGGACCTCGGGGTCGATATCCGGATCGAGCTCGAGCTATCGGGGATAGTTGGGAATGGGATAACAGTTAGGTTATGATCAAATAAAGCTCTATATGGCCAAGGCCAAGCGATAAATAAAGAACAAGTAAGAAAGCGATAAATGCTAAAGTGGCCTCGAGTTAGTGAGAGCAAGCGAGTTAGAGAGAAGAGAGAGAGAGAGAGAGATATTATTGATCTTGTGGAGAAATAGTTGGAGCTCTGCTTTACAGGGTATTAGTGACTCCCCTTTTATAGGAGGGGGGAGCCCAATCATAGTACAAGATACATTGCGTGATAAAGGAAATAGGATGGGACAAGCAGCTAGCTTTATGACGTATAAGTGGGCCAATGTTGAGCTGCTCAAATAGACCTGATCGACCCCGGATGCATTCTTCGGGAGATTCCTACATTCGTCGGGACTTCGGTCGGCATTATTCTTGGCTGGGCATCGACAGATCCTGAGGGAAGTGAATCCTTGGCAGGGCATCTGGGATTACCCTCCAAAGCATTTTGTCAAGGAGAAATCGGCCTCCCCAATTTCACCACACATAAAACATTTATCTTGTAACTCCTATAGCTGTTCCTTCAACTATGCTGGAGCCATGCGATATGGTGGGAATAGATATGAGCTGAGTGCTTATTGCCATGTCAATACAATAAGCAATATCCCTATCGGGTGGCAATGCCCCGTGGGTCTGTACGAAAAATATCTGGAAAATCCCTTACTAGGGGGACTGAATCAACCGTGGGAATATCAACACTCACATCCTTTACAAAGGCAAGTACGCCAAAACCCCCTTCCCAGCCATCCTTGGAGCCTTCAAAAAGGAAACCACCCTACTATGAATATGCCCCCATAGAACCTCTCTATTACAAGTTTGGCAACCCTACCAAAGCCAATGACACGGTCTTAGCGTGACAATCAAGAATAGCATGGTATGGAGATAGCCAATCAATACAAAAATCACATCAAAATCCACCATATTGAGCAACATAAGATCAACCTAGTCTCATAGGCCACAATAGTGACCAAACAAGAACGATATACATGGTCCATAACAATAGAATCCCCAATGAATATAGACATATGAACATGAGTATCCAGATAGACATGAGACAAATCTAAATATGAAGAAAACTAGGTTGACAGATAGGAATAAGTAGTGTCCGGATCAAATAAACTTATGCATCTCTATGATAGACCAGAATGATTCATGGAATGACTGTATCTGATGCAACTGCCTCAGTCCTACAAGGGAAAGAATAACAACGACACTAACTTCTCCCTCTAGGACTACCTTTACATTCATGTCCTCCACCTCTAGCTGGCTGTGCAGGTGGAGTATCAACTAGAGCGGGAACCATAGCCTGAGTACCCTGCTGAGGTCCACCTATCTGATGTCTAGTACAATATCTCACAATGTACCTAGTATCCCCACACTCAAAATAACCTCTCTGGGGGCGTGGCTGCTGGTACTGAGTCTAACCCAAACGGCTGGAATGACCGTTGTAGGAACCTGTGTTGAAGGTGCACTGAGAGATGGTGGTCCAGTACGAGTGCTCTAAGATCCATGGCTAGCTGGAGCACTACGTGAAACCAGAAGTGAGGATTGAACTTGTCGACTAACAAAGCCGATGCCAGGATGGGTCTTGGCCGTAGAGTAGAAACCACTAAATCCTCTAGGACCACGAGGCTTATTGGCCTTCGTATCCTCCCTTTCCTGCCCACATATACGCTCTAACCTCCTAGAAATATCTATAACCTGATGAAATGCAGTCTGAGCTCCATCTCTCATGACATCTCAAATCTGAGGCTGCAGGCGAGTCCTACAATAAATATGTGGACTATCTCTCTATCTGTGGAAACCAAATAAGGTGCATGACGAGATAACTCTATAATGATCATAGCACATTTAGACATGGTAATAATCTGCTGGCGCACATGCTCAAACGTACAACGTAACTCGTCTCTATGGGTGTGTGGAATAAACTCCCTTAAGAAAAGATCAGAGAACTAGGACCATGTATGTGGTGTTGCACCAACTTGCCCACCGACCTCATAAGTCTGTCACCAAATCCATGGTATGCCGAATGCGATGATACTTATCCTAGAAACCTTATCCATGCTCAGAAGCCCATCTACTAAACTGGGGAGGATGAAGATTTTGAAACTTTTCCATTCTCTTCTGCCCCTCCGCCGACAGAACTAGTTCTACCAGGGGCTGAAGTGCAACTATTGGCTATACTGGCACAACACCCGATGTATGATAAGAATGTGTCAGGATCTGCTGTACGGGCAACGGGTGTTTGATTTCATCCCCCAGCACGTGAAGTAGCTGGTGCAACTAGAATCAACCCTGCCTGGTCCGAACTCCCAAACATACTCATGAAGTGCCAAGGTTTCCTGGAGCCCCGATGTAGCAATAGGCCCCTCAGGTGCCCCAGCGGGTCCTACCTCCTCAAGATGATCAGGCTCCTACTCCCCAACAGGATATATTGGTGGTTCCACTGTTGTTTCTCTAGTAGGTTCTCTAGCTACGACACGTGCCCCTCCTCTGCCTCTACCTTGGCCCGGCCTCTCGCGGCTCTAATAGGGGGGTGTTGTTGCATGCTCAGTTGATCAAGAAAAACATGTCCTCACCATCTCTGAGAGAATAAAAGAGTTAAGATTCAAACTTTGGAATTAACAAATCCATACGATAAATGATAAAAGAATGTGAAGTATCTTAATAGCCCGGTAGCCTCTCAAAGATAAGTACATACATCTTTGTACCGATTCGCAAGGCTCTGCTAAACATATCATAACCGTAGAACCTATGAACTTAGAGCTCTGATATTAACTTGTTATGACGTAGATCCCACCATAAGAGTCATGATGGAACCTAGTCTCTAAGACTAGGTAAGCTAGTCACTTAACAACATTAAATCAACAAAACATTATATAACAATACATAACTCAATATAAAAGTAGAAATATTAATAACACAAGCAAAAAATGGCAATACCTAGTACATCTTCTTATAACTAGGTATTATTGAGTATGAGCTCTAACTGAATACATAAGGATGTCTCAAAATACAATACTATTCAGATATCAAAATTAAAAGTGTCGATGTAAAGAATGGTCTCCAAGGGAAGGCGACGACCATGCAGTTTTACCTTGAATCCTCGCAACTAGTGTAAGCACTCACTCCCTAGGGATGCTGCCTTAAACACCCGAATCTGCACTAAAATGTGCAGAAGTGCTGTGTGAGTATACCACAATCAGTACCTAGTGAGTATCAAGACTAAGCTCGGTGAAGTAGTAACGATATTCAAGTTATGTGATACTCACTAGTAAAATAACCAGTACAATATATCTGTGATGACCCGGCCAGTCGTCTCATGAGTTACCGCTCCGTTTTCCCCATTTATGCTTCCTTATGCTTTGTTTATCCGTGTTTTGTGGTATCGGGTTGGTCGGATCGAATCCGGAATGATTTTGGTGAGGTTTGAGACACTTAGTCTCTTTTAAGAAAGCTTAAGTTGAAAAAGTCAACCAGATGTTGACTTATGTTTTAGAGGGTTTGGATGTGAGTCTGATGGTTCGGTTAGCTTTGGGAGGTAATTTGTGACTTAGGAGCGTGATCGGAAAGAATTTTGGAGGTTTGTATTAGATTAAGGCTTGAATTGGCGACGTTGATATTTTGGCGATTTTCGGTTGGTAGGCAAGATTTTGATATAGGGGTCGGAATGGAATTTCGAGGGTTGAAGTAGTTCTATTGTGTGATTTGGGAGGTGTATGCAAAATTTTAGGTCATTCGTACGTGGTTTGATTTGGTTTTTGATCAAAAGCGAAATTTGGACGATTTTAGAAAGTTTAGCTTGAATCCGATGTGTTTTGGGTGATTTGATGTTATTTGATGTTATTTGAGGTGTTTTGATGATTGAAACAAGATTGAATAAGGTATTGGGATATGTTTGTGCTTTTGGTTGAGGTCCTAGGGGCCTCGGGGTGATTTCGGATGGTTAACGGAGAAGTTTGGAATATGTTGCAGCTGCTGAATTGCTGCTTCTGGTATTTTTGCAGTTGTGGTTTAGGGGCCGCAGGTGCGGCACCACATATGTGAGAGAGGAGCAGCAGAAGCGGATTTTTGGAAGAATGCCAGGAACCACAGAAGCGGTTAAGATGGCCGCATCTGCGGAGTCGCAGATGTGGAAGGCTTATCGCAGATGTGATTTTGGGTTGGTTAGTGATTTCCGTAGAAGAAGAGGAATAACCGCAAATGCGGTTGAAGGACCGCTGATGCGGAAAGGCCTGGGCAGAACATATAAGTTATTTCATTTCGCGAGATTGAGTTATTTCACCATTTTTGATTTCGTCTTGGGAGCTTTTTGGGCGATTTGAGGGGGATTTCAAGAGAACTTCATTGAGGTAAGGAATTTGGACCTAAATCTTGTCCCTATGCTATTTTTTCATGGATTAGAGCTTGAAATTATGGAAATCAAAGGTTAAAATTGGGGAAAACTAGAGCTTGGAAACTTAGGCCTTTAATTGTGGATTTGAAGGACCATTTTGGGTCGGATTTGAGAACCTTTGATATGTATGAACTCGTGGAGAGATAAGGAACCTATTGATGTAAAAATTGTTGAATTTCGAGACGTGGGAACGGAGGTCGTGTTTTGGTAATTTAGGGATTTGTGTCATATATTGATTATTTTTGCTTGGGCTTCGTTCCCTTAGCCTATTTTGACGTCCTATTTTTGATTTTGGATAGATTCGATGCGAGCGGAGACCGATTCGAGGGGCAAAGGGATCGCGAGCTTGGAATTTGCCGGTTCGAGGTAAGTAATGATTGTAAATGATGTTCTAAGGGTTTGAAGCCCCGGATTTGCACATCGTAGTACTATATTGAGGTGAGACACATGCTTGATGACGAACGTGGGGTCGTGCACTATTGGGGATTGTGACTTGGTCCGTCCCAGTTGATGATTTTACCTCATATTTGATTGAAAGCTATTTGCTATCATTATTATTTGGGCTGAATGCCATATTTGGGCTTCATGCAAACTGTTCGAACCCATCAGGGCTTTTTACTGATATTTCCTCACTGTTTGACTTTATATTTGAACTCAGTCATGCTATTTTCCCACTGTTTTCATACTCATCCATGTTTACTCAGTTTTATTACTTAAATGATATTTTAAATGATGTTTGAGCTGAGAAGCACTGTTTTTACTATTTCCCGAAGGGCTCATGAGGATTTTGACTGAATAAGGTCGAGGGCCTATATTGTGAGGAAACATTGATACTGATTTGAGGCCGAGGGCCTGAGATATGTATGCCACGAGGTGGCTTGATTGATATGAGGCCAAGGGCATGTTTTGATGCCACGAAATGGCTTGTTATTGCGCTTGGGCCGTAAGGGGCCCCTCCATGAGTCTACACACCTCGAGTGAGCGCGGGTACCCATTGTGATGTGAGATTGAACCCGAGGGGCTAGTACTGTTCTGAGATGTTGCTCGAGGGGCGGATTTTTTGATACTGTGCCGGAGGGGCAAACTTCTAATTGTTTACTTTACCTTAACTGCTCGTCAATTACCTGTTTACTTGTTGAAAAAGTATTTTACTTAACTTTCACTGGTTTATTACTTTTAAATGATTTTACTGCTTCATTATAAAATGCCTTGTGCCTTACGTGTTTTCTTACTTTCAGTCGTTATTTACATTTGTTACTCACTGAGTTGGAGTACTCACTTTACTCCCTGTACCCTGTGTGCAGATTCAGGCGTATTTGGTCCCGCTCCAGAGTGTTGATTCATTCCAGCTTCAGGCGAATCTCAAGGAGTGTTTAGGTAGCTTTTGGCATTCACAGCTCGGAGCTCCTCCCTATCTCTTTTCCTTATGTCCTTTGTTCAGTGGTAAACTCTGTAGTTACATTTGAGTATTTAGTGCTGTTAGATGCTCGTGACTAGTGACACCCCGGTTTCGGGCTTTATTGGGTTGTTCGTCCGTGTAGTTATGATATTATTTGCTACTTTAGATTATTTTATCCTGTTTCGACTGTTTCTAAATGCTTACCTGATTATAATTGCAAAATGGGAAGTGTCGGATGTCCTTGTCTTCACGAGAGGCGCCATCACGACCGGGTTTAGGGTTTAGGGTCGTGACAAGTTGGTATCAGAGCCTAGGTTACATAGGTCACACGAGTCATGAGCAAGTTTAGTAGAGTCTTGAAGATCGGTACAGAGACGTCTGTATTTATCCTCGAGAGGCTGCAAAACCTTTAGAAAAAACTTCATATTCTTGAAATTCTTGTCGTGTGAATTTGTTGATCCGAGTACTAAACTTCTGTTATTCTATTCTCTCACAAATGGTGAGGACATGCGCTATCGGTCAGGGTGGACGACCACCAATGCCACAGATATGGCCACCAGACGCCGAGGACGTAGTCATGGTCGTGGTAGAGGTAGAGTAGCTAGTGCAGCACCTGTAGATCTACCAGTTGACCCAGTTCAGGATCATGTCCCAGTTATGGACAATCCAGCAGCACTAGCTCAGGCACCAACTATGCCCATTGTAATTCCGGGTCTTCAGAAGGCCTTGGCTCAGATCGTATCAGTTTGCACTGGCCTGGCTCAGGCGGTTTCAGCCATTACAGCCGCAGTTACTTCTCATGTCGGAAGAGACAATCACACTCCTACCGCTCGCACACCTGAGCAGGTCGTACAGGGACTTCAAACGCCGGGGGCGCATCCAGCCCAGCCGATTACAGCTACTTAGAACTATGTGGTTCCTATCATGTCGGAGGATGAGCAGTGTAGGTTGGAGAGATGCAGTAGATTGCAGCCTCCGACCTTCAGTGGCGCAGAAGGCGAGGATGCCCAAGGATTTTTGGATAAGTTTCAGAGAATGCTTCATACTATAGGTATTCTTGAGACTAGCAGGGTTGCTTTTAACACTTATCAGTTTTCTGGAGCTGCCTTTACTTGGTGGGAGGATATTGAGAGGCGTAGGCCTGTTGGTGCAGCACCCCTTCTGGCAGCAATTCTCCGTTCTCTTTCTAGAGAAGTATGTGCTGTAGTCTCGCAAAGAGGAGCTACGTAGGTAGTTTGAGTAGTTGTGTCAAGGGGAAGATCACCGTGTCGCAGTATGAGTTGATGTTCTCTGAGTTGGCTCGTCATGCCATCTGATTGGTTCCGATAGACGAGAGAGGATCCAGAGGTTTGTTGATGGTATTACTTACCAGCTCCGTATTCTTATGACTAGGGAGAGGGTGATTGGTGCTACTTTCGAGGAGGTTGTGGATATCGCCTATGAGATTGAGTCTTATCGTCGCCAGGAGAGAGAGGAGAGGGAGGCTAAGAGGCCTCAAGGATCTGGTAGCTATATGGTGCTCCTTCGAGGGTTTATTTTTAGCATGGCATAGGCCGTTAATTCAGGTCTACTCAGCCAGCTCACCCAGGTTATCATGGGGCATCGCCGGGTCATTGTTTTCACAGTTCTCATCAGGTCCAGTCATCACTTAGCGCCCTTCCAGCTCAGAGTTCGACCTGTGCTCCATCAGTTCAGGGTTCTTCTATGCCGAGTTCATCTGCTAGTAACTCCAGTGTGAGGGGTTCCCTTCAATCCCCTTCTCCAGTACCTGGGAGTTGTTTTGAGTGTGCTGAGATAGGTCATATGTAGAGGCAGTGCCCTTGTCGTCTTGCGAGTTCATCTCAGCAGAGGGGTCAGTCATCGACTTCAGCGCCAGTTACTTTACTACCACCCACCCACCCAGCTAGGGGTAGAGGTTAGTCATCTAGGGGTCACCATAGAGGGGGAGGCCGATCAGGTGGCGGTCAGGCCCGTTTCTATGCACTTCCAGGCAGACCTGATGTTATGGCTTCAGATACTGTCATTACAGGTATTGTTTCAGTCTGCCACAGAGATGCCTCTGTATTATTTGATCTAGATTCCACCTTTTCTTATGTGTCATCATACTTTGCCCGTTATTTGGGTACACCCGGTGAGTTTCTTTCTTCACCTATTCATGTATCTACCCCTGTGGGCGATACTATTGTTGTAGATCGTGTTTACTGATTGTGTGTGGTAACTATTGGGGGTTTGGAGACTCGTGTGGATCTTTTATTATTGTGTATGGTGGATTTCGATGTTATTTTAGGCATGTATTGGCTATCTCCGTGTCGTACTATTCTGGACTGCCATGCTAAGACAGTCACATTGGCTATACCGGGCGTGCCACGGATTGAGTGGCGAGGCGTGATTGATTATGTTCCCAATAGAGTGATCTCATTCTTGAAAGCCCAGCGTATGGTTGGGAAGGGTTGTCTTTCGTATCTAGCCTTCATGAAGGATGTCAGTGTTGAGACTCCTAGTATTGATTCTGTTACAGTTGTGAGGGATTTTCCTGATGTGTTTCCTGTAGATCTGCCGGGTCCGAATAGGGATATTGATTTTGGTATTGACCTGGTGCTGGGCACTCAGCCCATTTCTATTCTGCCGTATAGTATGGCACCAATGAAGTTGAAGGAATTAAAAGAGCAGCTTCAGGAACTCCTTGATAAAGGGTTCATTCGGCCTAGTGTGTCACCTTGGGGTGCGCTGGTTCTATTTGCGAAGAAGAAGGATGGAACAATGAGAATGTGCATTGATTATAGGCAATTGAACAAGGTATAAATTAAGAACAAGTATCCTTTGCCTCGTATTTATGATTTCTTTGACCAGCTTCAGAGAGCGAGAGTGTTCTCTAAGATTGATCTCCGTTCAGGTTATTACCAGTTGAAGATCAGGGACTCAAATATTCTTAAGATGGCTTTCAGGACTCGATATGGTCATTATGAGTTGTTGGTGATGTCTTTTGGGCTGACCAATGCCCCAACGACATTCATGCATTTTATGAACAGCGTGTTCCGGCCTTATTTTGACTCGTTTGTCATATTCTTCATTGATGATATTCTGGTGTATTCACGTAGTCGGGAGGATCACGTGGAGCATTTGAGAGTAGTGTTGCAGATATTGAGGGAGGAGAAGCTTTATGCAAAATTCTCTAATTGTGAGTTTTGGCTCAGTTCAGTGGCTTTCTTGGGGTACATGGTGTCCAGCAAGGGTATTCAGATTGATCCTCAAGAAGATAGAGGCGGTTTAGAGTTGGCCTAGACTATCCTCAGCCATAGAGATTCACAGCTTTCTAGGTTTGGCCTAGACCAAGTTGACTCAGAAGGGTGCTTCATTTGCATGGTTGGACGAGTGTGAGGAGAGCTTTCAGAAGCTCAAGACAGCCTTGACCACATCTCCAGAGTTGGTTTTGCCATTAGCTTTAGGTTCATATACCGTGTATTGTTATACTTAAAGAGTTGGGATTGGTTGTGTGTTGATGCAGGAGGATATAGTTATTGCTTATGTTTCTCGTCAGTTGAAGCTGCATGAGAAGAACTACCCCGTTCATGATTTGGAGTTGGCTGCCATAGTTCACGGATTGAAGATTTAGAGGCATTACCTGTATGGTGTGTCTTGTGAGGTGTTTACAGATCATCGTATCCTCCAGCACTTGTTCAAATAAAAGGATCTTAATTTGAGGTAGTCGAAATGGTTGGAGTTGCTTAAGGTTTATGATATCACTATATTGTACCATCCGGGAAAGGCCAATGTGGTGGCCGATGCCTTGAGCCGAAAGGTAGTGAGTATGGGAAGTTTGGCATATATTCCAGTTGGGGAGAGACCTCTTGCAGTTGATGTTCAGGCCTTGGCCAATTGGTTCGTGAGGTTGGATATTTCAGAGCCCAGTCGGATATTGGCTTGTGTGGTTTCTCGGTCTTTCTTATATGATCGAATTAGAGAGCGCCATTATGATGATCCATGCGAGTGTTAGTATTATTGGCACGGGGCCTGTGGCGTGCGAGTGTGATTGGTACTGCGGCACGAGGTCTTTATCGTGGGTGTGAGGTATCATTGGTGTGAATTTCAATATTAACGACTTGTTGAACCTGAGTAGTTTCATTGTTTTTAACTGCTATCACTTGTTCCGATGATATATGTTATTGTATTTTGTTATTTTTTTTGTTTCCATCCTTTTGATTTATTGCACATGTTATTGTTGATTAGTGAGTATCATATGACTTGAACCTCGTCATTACTTACCAAGGTTAGTCTAGTTACTTACCAGGTACCGACCGTGGTGCACTCATACTATATATTTGCACCTTTTTGTGCAGATCCAGGTGTTGAAGGTAGCGGATCTAGGAAGTGAGGGATTCACGGATAGTGAGGATTCGAGGTAGTTGCATTGACCATCGTAGTCCTTTGAAGTTCTTTCCTTAATACTATCATTTTATGATCTGAACATGTGTATTTGAGATATTTCTATGTATTCAGCTAGACTTCGAGACTATTTACTACCTATTTTTTGGGAGTTATGTTGAGTATTGCCGCCTTAGATTGTACTACTTCTATTTTCGCATTTATGTTAAACGATCTGCTCGTTATATCATGCTTTTATTGTTTTAAATAATGTTAAGTGATCTGCTTACCTAGTTTTAGAAACTAGGGGCCATCACGACCCCTATGGAGGGATTTGAATATTGATACTAGGGACCTCCTCCAATCATACCAGTAAGTCAAAATTGATTATTCAAACTTATCCAAAGGCTCGAAGCACCGAAAATAACATCAAAACCTGGAATTAAAGAACAAATCATTCTCTTAACTTTCAAACACTTCAACTTCGCCGAATGTATCCCAATCACACTTAGACATACCTGAATACAACTAAATTTTGCACACAAATTCCATTCGACTTAATGAACCTATCCAAGTTTTCAAAATTACAAAGGAGTCCGATTAAACCAAAGTCAACTCCCAATTAAACCTATGAACTATCCAATTCTTCAAATTTTCAACTTTCGATAAATAGAACAAAAACCATCTAAAAACATCCAAATTCAAATCCGAATGTATGCCAAAGTCTAAAATCATCATACGAACCTATTGAAACCATCAAATCGCGATTCCGAGGTTGTTTACTAAAAAAGTCAAATTTTGGTAAACTCTTCTAACTTAAGTCTTCAAAATTGAGAATCACTCTATCAAATCAATCCCAAACATTGCGAATATTGAAACCAACCATATACGCAAGTCATAATACATCATATGAAAATATTCAAGGTCTCAAACCATCGAACAAAAATGTTAAAACTCAAAACGATTGGACGAGTCGTTACAAGCGCATGTGACACACGAATAATGTAAGCCCACTCACTCCAATTAAACTCACATGAATATTTATAAACCTTTAATCAGATATCTTATATGCATGACATGGATAAAGTAAGCCCACTCACTCTAATTAAACTCACATGAACATTTATAAACAGTTAATCAAATACGTTATATGAATGACTTTGTGAGAAAGAACTTCAGTACGAACACGTTTTAACTCACCTTACAATCTTCCCTTTTGAGCAATGTGTTCTCTAATCAACCCAAATTATGTCTATCGTCCTTAATCTACATCAAAATTCACCAGACAACACCTACAATTCAATCACTATTAACACCTTATTCAACATGAATAACTCTAGATTCAAGATTTAATTTTTAAAGATTTTGTGTAAAAATCTTATTTATTTTGGTACTTTATTTACTCAAGATTTATGTGAAGGGATTTATCTTTCAAAGCCAAAACCCTAACTCTTCATTGATGGGTGTTCTTGCAAAAACTTTAAAGCTTTGATGGTGAAATCTAAAGATTTTAATATAAACTCATGTTAAAACTAGTATCATTAGAGGAAACAAACTTTAAAATGTTCATAATACTCACCTAATAGTGTGGGAGTTTTCCCAAGGTCATAACACCTTTGTGGAAGAAAACTCAATATTCAAAATCATAAAATAATTCGTAATCTTAAATTTTATACTTATAGATGACTGCATGGTGGTTGTGTATTGGATAGAACCTAAGCTATTTTTCTATACTTGACCAAATTCAGGTCCTGTGGCGGTCGCATATTGGAGTGGAACTAAGATATTTCTTACGCTCGACTTCCAACTGTAACGATCTGACCTGTCATTTTGAGTTCCAGAACCCCATTGCCCTATTTGATGCTTTCCGAAGTTTTTTTTGATGATTTGAGACCTATGGGGATGTGTTGTTTGATTTTTGAGAGGTTCAAGAGTGATTTGGAGCACTCAATTCCTAAGTTGAGGCTTAAGGTTGGAAGAGTTGACCAAAGTTAACATTATGGGTAATGAACCTGGATTTTGTAATTTTAAGGTTCTAATAGGCTGGTATGGTGATTTTGGACTTGTATGTATCTTCAACGTGGGTCTCGGTGGCCCGAGATTGATTCGGCATTTCTAGTTGGAAGTTGAAATTAGAACTTAAGAAAGTTTTGGTGCTTGATTAGTAGTTTTGATGTTGTTTGTAGTATTTTTGGATTTTTGATAAGTTAGTATAGGGTATACAAGCTTGTTAGAATAATTGGACGGGGTCTCAGGGGTCTGGGGTGAGTTTCAGGATAGTTTCGAAGTATTTTGGATTGAGTTAGATGTTGGTTTTTTATGCTAGGGGTTTGAATTGCGATACAATAACATGTGTTGTGATCACCTAGAAGGAGAGTGGACTGAGGGATTTGTGCTTCGTTATCGCATAGGGAGCTTCGTGATGGCGTAGCACTGGTAGTTGCTTAATCACAATCACGAGAGGGGTGTCCACCATCGCGTAAATGGATGGACAATTGGTCTTTGTGATCACATGTGTGTTGTTGCGGTACCGTAGAAGGACTTCAAATGGTGTAACTCTATGCTTAGCGATCACGTGAGCTGTAGGTCGCGATCGTAATGTGTATTTTGCTGGAAAGGGTATTTGACGTCTAGATTGCGGTATTTAGCTTAATTTTTACCATTTTTGAGACCTAGACTTCGAGAGCAGGAGATGTTTTAGGATATTTTTACCCTCATATTGAGATTAAATAATTCTTACTTGGTTTTGATTATATATCTTAGTTTTCCATAGATTTCTACACATATATATGAAATTTAAGAGTAAAATTTGGGATTTTTGTCTACAACTTAAGAGAGTGTATTTTTAGGTTCAGATTCGAATTTAGAAACTAATCACATATTTGGACTCGTGAGGTTATGGGTCAATTGATTTGAACTTAGACTCGGGTTTAATCCATGTCAGCTCGGATTGAATTTTGTTGACTTTTACGGGATCTGATTAAAGATTGAAACTTTATTATTTAGAATTTGTTTCAATGACTAAATGTGACCATGTTAAGTATTATTTGGTTAGATTTTTGTCATTTGGAGGAGAATTTTAAAGAAAATGTAGTATTTGAGGGTTTGAAGCCGTTCCGGGAGGAGGTAAGTCTCGTCAAACATTAGTAAGAGGGAATTTTCTACAAATCAGCCTTCTGTGATACATGTTGCCTGGTTTGGGGTGACGTATACGTGAAATAACGAGCATATATATGTACACTAAGACTATACTATGTTTGGGGTATTTTAGGCTTTTTTATCCCTTGTTTTATTGTTTGTTCTTCTTGACTTACACCTTATTTAATTGTACGACTAGGTCAGCCCATTTAATATTGCTAGAAATTATATTTTAGCTAATTACATCTTATTTGGACATGATTGTTTATAGTTGTGATTGTTGCCATACTTGATTTAGTCCTAGTCATACTTTATATCATAAGAACACATTTGGATTTTTATTTATTATGTTCTTGTGCATTTTATTGGTTAATTCTTGAACATATGCATACATCCTTTGTTATTGGAGATGTTTGTATGGATTGATATGATTATGAAATATTTTGACATTTCAGTGGATTAGTATTGTTATATCACCATGGTTATTTTTGTGCGGTTATTGTGATATTGAAGTTGATATGGCATGTGACGACCCAAAATGCCAATACAAGATCCAATTATTAAGCTATTAGCCATTTTTACAGTATAATTAACAAGACTAGTTTCAAACAATACCATGATTACATTATCCTTGACAGGGTGTAAACATAACCACAAATGTCTAACCAACTGCCTGAAACCCAGTATCACTACATTACGAGCATCTAGTAAGAGTAACTAGAGTCAACTGAATAAATACATATGTTTGAAAGGAAATACACGAACAGAAAAATAGATAAGTACAGAAGGGGACTTCTTGTATTGCGAACCAGATCAAGTACAACAATACACTACAAAGTCTCCAATATAGTGATCCTACTCAACTCAATGGCACTGCTAATAACAGTCATAGAACCTGTACAAAATATACAAAAGTGTAATATGAGTATAAAACCTCGATACTCAGTAAGTATCAAGTCTAGCCTCAAAGATGTACTGACGAGGGATCGACACTGACACTCACCATCCATCGAATACTCAGGTAAATCATAAGTAAGATACAAAAAATAAGCATGTTATCATTAAATAAACACAACAACACAAAGAAACACTAGTCATACAGAATTTAGGCAGGCTTAACAGATAAGGAGATCAATAAAGATATCAATACCTCGATCCTCATACCAAGACATGATCTATGTCAACAACATTTATATCAAATCATATCATGAGTCAAAAATATGTACATATGCATGCTCAGGATCCAACATCTAGTTGTATATCAGCCAAAGCATGAGTCCCAGACTACAAATACATGCTCTTGATCCATATCAACAATTCATAGCACAAATTCATGTGTCTGATACAGGTCACGTGTCTTACAAGAAACAAAAGAATCATGGGTGCCTACACTCTAAGGGCCTAACGTAACATGGGTAATCACTTCTCCATAGGGATGGATCTTGATCCAAGCTTTGACAATTTTATATTTAAAGACTATCAATTAACCGTTGCAGTGCGCAACGCGTTCGACATAATAATATCATCAATCAATCATTAAAACACGCAACCTATTCTAATCATAACATCATCCATCAAATAATCAGTACCACTATTCGCTCAAGTGTCCATAATGCCAAAATCCTCACTTTCCTCAATAACCACTTTTCTATTCATGCATACATGTGAGAAATAATATAAAAAGAGCACAAGATATGATAATAATAATACAAATTAAAGCTCAAATAGGTAAGTGTAGCTATGACAAGTCATATACTCATTTAATCAAAATAACTCAATAAGCTATTTAGTACATTTCTAGCTTAATCATACTATTATCAGGAGATAATTAGGCTATAGAAACCATAAAAATCATGGAGCAAATAAGGCATGTATATGACAAAGAATTTACAATAAAGCCCGGCATGGGCAAGTAACCCTCTTGAAAAATCAACAAGTCATAACCCTAGGTATGCTCGTAATTGATGAATATTAATTATCAAATAGTCATAGAATAAGTTAGGGCATGGATAGCAACTTCACATAATTCAAAGATGAAAAATTTGTGTCAATACATATTGGATATGATCCAAAACCTATCTATTCATATACGCATGTCATCTCGCATATAAGTGGCTCCTAAATCATGATTCAAGTAGCAATCAAGCCACCTATAGGGATAACTCCCTCTTATAAAGATAGACAAGAGATTTACCTCTACCCGCCAAGCTAAAAAATCAAGCAACAATTGCCAACTATCCAAATTCAATACCATTGAACATCTCAAAAATCAATCCCAACCATACACGCAAGCCATAATGCATCAAGTGAAGCTACGCAAAGTCTCGAACCATCGAATGGAAATGCCAAAGCTCAAATCGACTAGTCGGGTCATTACATTCACCCCCACTTAAACATTCGCCCATCCTTAAATGTGCCAGGAGTCTTTCCATAGATCATCATACACATACCCATAGGTTATCTCACATCACCTCAAACCATATAAATCCATTACACCATACGGGCTAAAGATTCTTCGTGCAACATTAGCTTACAAACTTTAGAACCAAAATGCAACTTTTAGAGTCCCCTATAAGATTCGATCCTGTTACATATGCAATGTATCAACTCGACAACTGTATCAAACCGTAGTATACTTCCAAGATGTAACCACACGACATACCGCTAAACTCATATGCCCATAGCAATATCTTCCCACCACAATAGTTGCTCATAACCAATTCTGGTACCTTATGAAAAAATAAAATGTCATTCCAAACATTCGCAATAACTTAATGAAGAAAGAAATATGTAGGAACTCGTAATCACCAACAAAAAAAAGTCGTGGAGTTCTCTCGCCGACGAGAACTATTATCGAATTCTGAGTTGATTAATGATATTCTTCTTCCAAACATACCTTATACAAGTACAATTTCATCAATTCCAGGTCCAATAACTTCGCCTCGTCTAGTATAAACTGCTCAACTTGCATCCATATCAAACACCATCATGAATATCATACGATGTGATCTATGCACATCACAAGCAACATTCTGAATATGATCAGAAGTGGGAAGGGAACCTACGTAAGAGAACTATTAAGCATGCGTAGCAGATATACCAACAAAACATAATGTTATGAACTCACCACATAGTGGAAAAGCAAAATATACGAATAACATTGAATGAATCGTACCCATCATAACTCCATTGCGGCGTGCAACCTGATCCCCACGGCAATATGGCACCTGATCCACATATGTACTCGTAGCAGTGTGTCACCCTATACATACATAATACCCGTGGTTGCGTGCAACCTGATCCATGGCAATCTTATTAATAACCATTGGGCCTTCATTTTCATACTCCCAACACATATATACAAACGACAAGCACGAAAAGTGCATAATCATAACCATGGGTAGACGGATAGCATACTACGCTACAAAATGGCAAGCACATCTACAGGTAATAACTAAATCAACATCTCAAGAGACATCTCACTCATATATCACCACAAGGCATAAACAGGGCTACCACATGCGTGTGACTAATAGAATCATCTCACAATTCATCATAGCGTAAGAGGTAATACATGAAATAGATTAGGGCATGTATAATATAATTATGCCCGATGACACAACCATCGAAGATGTTGTATTAAATAAGAGAATCTAATCAGTGTAGAATACACACTCTTAGTACGCCTACCAATAGGCCTCCAAACCGATTCAGATAATTGCAAAATATGCCAGTAGCCTTCCAATAGTCCATAATGACTCTATCCATGATATATACAATCATCCCTAAAATCCTGGACATATTTCCATAGCCCGTAACGAGACAGATAATCCACATCTCAAAAATAGAATACACACTCCATCGACCAAAAACCTTTCTCTTAACCCAATTGAGAAGAAAATTACAACATGCAACAAACTCGTCATACCTATACAAGACATCATAACCAAGCCATCATAACTAAATGCCTCTAAATCAACCAATTCCCAGAGATTTCCAACCCAAGAAGTCTTTCCACCAAATATCCTATAAAGTTCTATAATACGGAAGAAAGTGATTATTTCCATACCATGTTGAACCCAATCGTTGTTATGCTGGCCAACTCCTTGGGATATCTCATAACCTTCCTTTAATGCAACACTACTCACTACTAGTACATAATGAACCTCAATTATTACTCATCCCCAAGTGATCCTAACATGAACCATATTTCCCTGAGACCTATAAACCACTTTAATCCCCCCATGTACCCGATAATACGTCAAACTGAAATGCCCGATCTAAGAGATGTTCTATGAATCTGAAGTTATTTCTTCCATCATCCAAACACTACCTTATAGAACCAATAATGATATAGAAATACTCCGATTCTCTCTCACAATCCAATGCAAACTTGAATCCTTAGTCACACACGAATTCGAAAATCCTTAGGTACCCCATCTTAGATCTTTAACCCACTAGAACATTCTCGAGAGTCTCCTACTTAGTCCTAGTACCAAATATATAGCCAAATGTGCTAAACTATTAGTGCTCTATTAGCACATAAATATTCCCCAAAAAGATTCGAGCTAATCCTTTCCCTTGCACACTACCCTCCACAGAAGAATATCAAACCTCGGTCCTTCCACAACCTCCATATACCACTAGGGTGAAATAAAACAACCACCCAACAAATACATTGCTTAAATCATCCTCGAAGTCATCTTCCCCAAGTCATAACTAATCCACAAACATCCCTTAGTCCAGAATCTATAACAACACCTGACCAATAACCCAATCGCAGATGGTAAACTCCCGTAGTTGGCTTAAGACACAATCACACCACCCAAGAACCAATAATGATTGCCCATATTTACTCGCCATGATTCCACACTGTTGCTCTGCTGAAATTATCATAAGCTCATGCTGCACCGACCATGATGCATCCCAAATTATCAAACTAATGCACACTTACCCATATGACGGTTCTGCCATCTTCCTCAAGAGATCCAAGCGCATATTGTAGCACATGAATTCCACTAGGGAGAAGGTAAAACTCTTTGTAGGAACCTTATAAACAGTTATGCAACCCCCAATCTTCTCACATGAGATAGCCCTCCTGCGTGACCTTATATTAACATCTTCTATGACCTTGACGCGGCTACAACCACTATGCAATTAACTAATCTCTTCAGGCCACACTTGTCCATATTCTGTAAGGATCTATTTGTTCCATTGATGAATAATGGCAAGATCCCTAAACATACCCAGAACATAAGTTTGTATAGCACACCAAGATGATAATCATGAATTCACTCTCCCTTTGTTGCCCAAGCAAAATGTTATGACCTGGTAGGTCGTTTTGAGTACTAGCCTTAATTTTAGAGTTTCGAGACCTCCCATAGCTTCATTTGATGTTTATAGATTTGCATGCATGGTGTATGTCATATTCTAGAAAGCTTTTACATAAAAAGTTTGATGAAAAAGTGATTTTTGACTAAAAAATAAGGCTAAAGTTGACCACGATCAACATTTTGGATAAACGACCTCGGATCGGTATTTTGACAATTCTAGTAGTTCATATGATGTTTTTTGACTTGTACGCACGTTTCTTGGGATCCGGGGTGACCCTAACAAGTTTTAGCGCATTATGTGAAAGATTGTAAAAATTGAGTTTTAAGTTGAAATCCTTGAATTTTGATGATCGATTCTTGTTATTTGATATTATTTTGATGATTTGATGTAGTAAGCGAGTTTGTAGGATGCTCTAAAACTTTTGTGCATGTTCATTTTTGAGCCCGAGGGGCTCGGGTGAGTTCTGGAGATCTTAAGGATGGGTTGGGAACTACTGGTGCTCAGCAATTGTTGGTGCAAGTCTGCAGATCTCGATTTTGTGAGGTCTGGCTTGCATTTGCGGTCAATGGATTACATTTGCGATAAAGGGGCTAGGCTAGGTATCTTCGCATTTGTGAGAGAAGGTTTGCTTTTACGGATGTTGTACAATAGTATTTGCGAACATTTTTGTTGCATTTGCTATACTTGAAAATTTAGGACAGCTTCGCAAATTTGAACAATTTACCACCATTTGCGATGGTGGGCTATTTGCATTTCAGAAGGAAATGTCGTAGTTGCGACTTCAGTAGGACTGATGCACTGATCACAAAGGCGATCAGTGTGTCGTATTTGTGGACATCACATTTTCGATCAAATGTTCGAAAATGCAACATCTGCAGCTGGGTAAATTACGGAAAAACCGGGACTTAGTTCAGTTTACACTATTTTTCAATCCCAAACATTCTAGAGACGATTTTTGAAGAGAATTTTCTTTCCAAATTCATTGGTAAGCAACTTTAACTAGATTTCAATCAATTTCTATTACTTTTCATGAATTTTTAATGTCAAATCAATGAATTCCATGTTAGAAATTAGCGGTTTTGTTAGAACTTAAGGATTTTATGAAATTGAGACATAGACCACGAATTGAGGTCAGATTTAAAAACAAATCACGTATTCGGGCTCAGGAATGAATGGGTAATCAGAATTTTGTCCAAATCTCAGAGTTTGACCAAGTAGACCCGGGGTTGAATTTTTAAAAAATGACCAAAATTGAACGTTTTACATTTGAGAATAGTTTCTAAAGCTTTTTTTGAATTGTTTGATCAACAATTGGCTAGATTCTATTGGTTTGGGGGCTTGTTCGAAAGGCAAAGCCATGATTGACTATTTATTTGGTTGCGGAGTAAGGTAAGTTCCATGATTAACTTTGACTTGAGGGAATTAGAACATGTTTGTCTCTTTGCTATGTGAATTATGTGAGGGGACGGCGTACATACAAGGTGAAGAGTATATATGCGTTGTCATGGGTTAATGCATCCGGTGGAAATTGTCTTGTTGTATCGTGTTTTTTCATTTACTATGCCTTCCATGTCTTAATTAGATTGTTGTCACGACCCAACTCCCAACGAAGATGCGACAATGCCTAACACTACTTCCTAGGCAAGCCAACAGTTTCACAATAATAGCATATTCAATAAAATAGTATTTAATAAACTCAACAACGAAAATATCATGAAATAACTATGGAACAACACTAATACCACAACAACCATCCCAATGATCTGGTGTTAACGAGTACAAGAGCAATATTAAAACTAAAAAATACACGAGCAAATCCTCAATACAAATGTCTGAGAAATAGAACAATAATAACAAAAGTAAATGAAAGATTACTTCAAGTTCTGCGGACGACATAGCAGCTACCTCGTAGTCTTAAAAAATCTGGATCCAAATACAACTCTACCAATCACCGCGTTCGGAAGTACCAAGATCTGCGCACGAAGTTCAGAGTGTAGTATGAGTATAATCGACCCCGTGTACTCAATAAGTAACAAACCTAACCTTGGGCTAAAAGTAGTCGCGAGCTTCGAAGTAACTATTACTGACAAATATCAATAATCAGTAAAAACCCGAGATATAAAGTAAAAACTATAAGTAAATAACTCAATGATATCATGTTTAGTACATTCACATTACGGGAATTTAGAAATTGTTTTCCAAGTATGATAGTTAATGTCCAACACATATAACATTTCATTTACCAGCTATCATGAGGAAAATGCATCTTTATGCCTAAATGTCAAATATACATGTTAGATCAATATCATCACAGTGAATACATCAAGAATAATCACACTCAACACACTCACGGTGCCTAACGTAATGACTGTCACCATTACATATAACTACACTCAGCACTAAACGGGTGCCTGACATAAATGTCGCTCACCAAAGCACGTGTATCTATATCACTATGCCTACACTCACTGTAAATATCAGACTCCAGAGGGGAGGATCCTGGCCTACGCGCTAATCAAAAGCCAATATGGCCTGTTGTGGTGTACAATCCGATAAAAATAAACAATCTGTTACGGCGTGTAACACGATCTAAATATCACTTTGTTACAGAGTGCAAACCGATCTATATCCAAGTCTCAAGGGCTCACAACCTCATAAAACTCAACTAAAACAATATCACGTATGGAAAACAACAACATGTGATGTAATAAACAAGTAATATACAAAGACTGAGATATGATATGCAAATGAGAAAATCATGACTGAGTATATATCTACGGTTAAGGCAAACAACTCAATCGCATCCCCATAAGCACACAGCCTACACATGATTTCTAACATGAATCATCACTCCAATAATCACAGGAATAGAGAAAATAAGGACATAACAAGGCATGATAGAAAAACAAGTCCAGTAATAGTCTAAAGTCCACTCGGATCATGAATACTCTGATGCACACGCACATGCATGTTGCCTAGCATGTGCATCCCCCCAACACGTCTCATATAACATAGTTCCCAAGGTTAATTACCCTCAATCGTCAACCCTAGGCCTGCTCCCCGGAATGCGACCGAACTCACAAATTCCGAACACCCATAATATATGTGTTTCATCCAATTCAATCCACAAATCAACCATCAAATCATCAAATCCCACTCTCTAAGAAGATAGACTAAAATCTCTATAGTCTACCTTAAATTCGCATAAACTAGATGAAATGATAATATCTTTCATCAAAAATAAATAAACTTTACTTACCTCTTCAATTGTAGCAAAAAGTCTCCCAATCATCGCCCTTAGCTGAGCTCCACAATTCTTAAAATGAGAAAAAAGACCAAACCCTTCGAATATAAAAATCTGCTAGTGACTCCGCATCTACAGTACCGCATTTGTGGCTAAAAAATCGCATCTATGATTTCCTCTCAACCTACGACCTTCTGCATTTACGGACCATAGTGCGCATCTGCATCTGTGGTCCTTCACCCCAGATGTGCTTCCACTTTTATGCTGGGACTTCCGCATCCATGGACCCTCTGCTTCTCTAGCCAAATTCACTTCTACGGCTGCCTCTCCGCATTTGCGGACTCACATGTGCGATCACCCTTCCGTAGATCCGAAATCAATAGTCCTAACAAACTTCAGCAATGCAATAACATCTAACATGATCTGAAATCAATCTGAAACTTACCCGAGGCCCCCAGGACCCGTCCAATCACACCAACAAGTCCCAAATGGAACATGAATCTACTCGAAGTCTCAAATCACATAAAACAACACTAAAACCTTTAATGAAACCAAGATTCAAGCCTAAGGAACTAATGAACTTCCAACTTCCAAAACTGATACTAAATCATATCAAACCAATCGGGAATGACCTCAAATTTGTCATACAAGTCCCAAATGACACAACAGTCCTAATTTAACTTCTGCATCAAAAATATTAACCCGATATCAACAAAGTCAACTCTCAGTCAGACCTATCAACCTTCCAAACCTTCAACTTTCCAACTTTCGCCCAAAAAGTACCAAACCAACCTATGGACCTCCAATTTAAAATCTGAGCACACGCCTATGTCCGATATAACCATACAAAACTATTGAAATCATCAAAATACTATTCCGAAGTCGTCTATACAAAAGTCAAACTTCGATCAACTCTTTCAACTTAAGCTTCTAACTTTGGGATTAAGTGTCCCAATTCACCCCAAAACCTCAGCGAAAGAAATACATCCACCCCAGCAAGTCACCTAACCATTAATGAACATAATAGAGGCAATAAATAGGGGAACCAGGCTGCAATATACAAAATAACAATCCGGATCGTTACATTCTCCCCCTCTTTGTCACGCCGCAAACCTGGAGAGGCGTGGCTAGCACCCGATGTCGGCCCGAGCGAACCACTCTGTAACTCATGGTCATTCGACCAAAACTTGAACATACATAGGTCGGGTTAGCTGAACTTATTCAATTCGTAACTATCACGGGCCCACATGGCCACAACTCATAATGTATAATTGTAAGTGAGCAACCTATATCGATAAAGTATCGTTCTTAAAAACATGAATACATATGGGCCAGCAGGGCCTCTGACATATTGTTCAAAATGAACCTTAGTCTACAAAGCCTCTAAGATTATTTGACATAATATGGGACAGGGTACTGGCCTACCCATAAGTCTGTAGTAAAACTCTGACACAATGACTCATAGACTTGGCTGCACTCCGAATGAGGTGGAGACTTACCGATCCTTCGCTCAATGCCAATCTCGTCTATTATGAGGGCTCGCCAAACTGATTATCTATACTTATAGGCATGAATGCAGCGTCCCAAACAAAAGGACATCAGTACAAAGAATGTACTAAGTATATAAGGCTTGAAAATAAATATATAAAGAGCATGGAAGAAACATGGAGTAAAGCACTCATCCTGTAAGTTTGAATAGCTCTGTAAATCATGAAATATTTATAATGTCATGCATATGCATATTAATGTCATGTAATGCATAGGTCTGTATGTACATAACATCATCAAGCCTCTGAGGGCATCCCATCATATCATTTCAGCCACTGTGGGCAATATCATCATCGTATACCAGCTGATCAGGTGGTGCGTATATAACGTCATAACCTTTCCCATATCCCATATAGATATATATACATATATATACATGTATGTATGTGTTCATAACATCATCAAGCCTCTGAGGGCATCCCATCATATTATCTCAGCCACTGTGGGATAAATCATTAACGTATACCAGCTGATCAGGTGGTGGTGCGTATATAATGCCGTAACATTTTCCCATATCCCATATACATATAATATACATATATACACGTGTATAACGCCATCTGGTCATGAGTCAATATAAATGAATGCAATGCATGATGAGTACGTCAATAAAATCTTTCGGAGTGTCATAAGACCATTATGCCTCTGATTAGTATCATGAAATAAATTTTATCAACTTATGTATTTTCTGAGACCCATGAATAGATGATAGAATAATATGACACATAGGGAATCAAGAACATCGACATCTCTAGTATTTCTAAAAAGTAGAGTCATTTATGGAATTTGTGCATTTTCTTGTTTCGTTTGTGCCGTATAGATCATGCCAAAAACAAAGAAGGGATAACCTTAACATACTTTTTTTTTTTTTTTTTTTTGTAAAGTTGAACACTTCTTTAATTTGGCAAAAATCCCAAAGAAGTAGGAATTCAACCACCTATTTCATTATCATGTAAACTAAGTTTTCTGAGAGCTTGAAACTGAAGAAAAAAATTTCACTTAGTCTGCCACTTAGTTCTTTTAATGGAATCTTGATTACAATAACTTAACCTTGAGCACATTTAATACCAACCCAACTTCCCAAAAAAGCTCTAACTCCAGCCAGTATCATTCCAAAGCACAACATCATCCCTCTCCGTCAACTCCTCAAACACATCTAACGCAAAATCTACCATCCCATACATCAAGTAACTATGCAATAAAGCACAGCCAATGAACAAATCAACTTCTAACCCAAGTTTAAAAACTAACCATGAATCTTTTTCACATCTACTACATTACAACAAGCCTTAAGCACACAAGGGAAAGAAGGAACGACACCTACTACCCTCATTTGACAATAGAATTCAAAAGCTCTTTTAGGCAAGTCATTGGCAATTAACCATGTTAATAAGGCTAGTAGTAGGCAGTGGAGATGAATTCAAATGGACACATTAGTATGCCACAACTCTAGCTTCGACATAGTTAAATATGCCTAGAAATGGTGTGTCTATCAGCTCCTTCTTAAGATAAAAACGTGAAAAATCAAAAAGGGAATGGGTGAGAACTACTAAAATCTTGTTGTATATTCTTATAATATGACATATTTACACATGATATATGGGTCACTTTATAGACCATAGGTGGCAGCCACGTTGATGTACTAAAGCTTATCCAAATTTATTAATCCCCTCCAATTGAATAATTAACCAATTACCCACGTAATTAAAAATTATCCCAAATTACTTAAAATACTACTCACTTTTAATACACTTTATACACCTTACTATAATATACTTTACTATCGTGGTCATGTGGTACCATATAAAATTAATACATATATTATTATTTTATTAAAATATCCATGTAAAAAATGCACATATTTCCTAAACTTAGAATTTTCCTAATCTCATAAAAAGAGTACGAATTTTCGTACGCTTAATTCTTAAAATGGTAAAAGGATAACATCTTTTGTGAGAAAATAATCTCAATCTCTACAATAAAGAAAATCTCATAAACTTCCTCATATTATGTGTACAATTTAAAATATATTCGAAAGTAGTAATATTAATAACTATATAAAATCATATTTTTCAAACTGTTCACAAAAACTTTCCACTCAATATAAATACCATATCAAAATGTATCTAACGGTATCAAGGTTGTTTTACCAACTTTATTACAGTATTTACTGAATTTTATGTATTTTATAAATACTTCTTGGTTCAGTTTACACAATTACTTACCAAGGATTGATCATGCATATAGTAAATCACGTGTATGGCTTAGAGCTGGCATGAAGGTAAGGAGGTTGCCAAATTAAATTGAGACTTTCGTAATATTAACAGTCGTGGTCACTAAAAATAGTGTCTCAAATCCTCTGTAGAAAAGTACGGGATGTAATACTCTTAAACAAACATTCGTCCTTAAACGGGTCTAGAAACATACCTGGAGTCTCAAATAAGTGAGTATATCTACGATGCATCAGTCTTTCAAGTAGCCACCTCGATCGACTAACCTCTCCAATGAAACTTCACCGATGTAATATTCTTCGACCTTAACTTTCAAACCTGCCTATCCAAAATGGCTACCGGCTCCACATTCTATGCCAAATCCCCATCTATATGCACAGTGCTGAAATCCAAAACATGTGACGGATCACCATAATACTTCAAGAGCATCAAAACATGAAACACTGAGTGAAGTCCCGATACACTAGGTGGCAAGGCAAGACTATAAGCCACCTCTCCAACTCTCAAGCACCTCAAAAGGGCCAATATAGCTAGGGCTCAACTTTTCCTTCTTTCTGAACCTCATCACACCCATCATGGGCGAAAATATAAGTATAAACTTCTCACCCACCGTTTATGCAAAATCACGAGCATTCCTATCAGCATAACTCTTGTGCCTAGATTGTGTTATACGAAGCCTCTCCTGCATCAATTTTACCTTCTTATAAGGATCACGGACCAAATCAGTGCCCAAAAACTTAGCCTCCCTACGCTCAAACCAACCAACCAGAGTATGACATTGCCTCCCACAAAAGGCCTCATAAGAAGCCATCTGGATACTCGACTAATAGCTGTTGTTGTAGGAGAATTCTACTAACCGTAGAAACTGATCCCATGAAACCCCGAAATCAATAGCACAGGCATGTAACATGTCCTCCAAGATCTAAATAGTGCTCGGGCTGCCCATCCATTTATGGATGAAATGTTGTACTCTGCTCGAAATGTGTGCCCAACTAATGCTGCATTGGTCTCCAAAAATGTGATGCAAACTGCATGCCTCAATCCGAGACAATATACACCGGCATACCATGAAGGCAGACAATCTCTCAAATATAAATCCAAGCTAGCTGCTCTAGAGAGTAGGTAGTTATGAATGGAATGAAGTGTGCAAACTTGGTCGTCAGTGTGTCCACAATGACCCATACTACATCAAATCTCTTCATGTTTCGTGGAAGACCGACTATAAAATCCATAGTGATATGCTTCCACTTCCACTCCAGAATATCTAGACTCTAAAGCAAAGCACCGTGTCGCTGATGCTTGTACTTCACTTGTTGACTGTGTAAACACCGAGCCATATACTCAACAATATCCTTCTTCATCCTCCGCCACCAATAGTTCTGCCTCGAATCATGATACATCTTCACAACCCCCGGATGGATGGAATATCACGAACTATTGTCCTCCTCAAGTATCAACTCTCGCAACCCATCCACATTTGGAACAATGATTTGACCCTACATCCTCAACACCCCATCATCACCAATAGTAACCTCTTTAGAATCATTGTGTTGTGCCATGTCCTTTAGGACAAGAAAGTGGGGATTATAATACTTGCGTGCTTTGATGCGCTCAAACAACAAAAACTGTAAAACCACACAAGCAAGAACATGGCTAGGCTCCGAAATATCCAACCTCGCTAACTGATTAGGCAAAGTTTGAACATCCCATGCTCTCAGCCTTCCTACTCAAAACATCGGCCACCACATTAGCCTTCCCCAGATGATAAAGAATGGGGATATCATAGTCCTTTAGTAGCTCTAACTACCTATGTTGCCTCGACTTTAGATCCTTTTGCTTGAATAAGTGTTGTAGAATCCTGTGACCTATGAATATCTCACAAGACATGCCGTAAAGATAATATTTTCAATTCTTCATCACGTGACAATGGCCGCCAACTCCAAAACATGAATGTTCTTCACACAGGGCTTCAATTGACGTGAGGCATACTCAATAACTCTGCCCTCCTACATCGGCATGCATCCACTTCCAATCCATGAAGCATCACATTGAATTGTATAAGAACTCGATTTCGAAGGCAAAACTAGAACTGGAGTTGTAGTCAAGGCAGTCTTGAGCTTCTAAAATATTTCAACACACTCATCAGACCACCTAAATGGAGCACCCTTCTGGGTTAATCTAGTCAAATGGGTTACTACAAATGAAAACTCGTTCACCAAACAGCGATAAAATCCTGCCAAACTAAGGAAACTCTAGATTGGTGTAGCAAAAGATATTCTAGGCCAAACTTGAACTGCCTCAATCTTTTTCAAATCCACCTTAACCCCCTCACTAGACCCCACGTGGCCCAAGAATGCTACCGAATCAAGACACAACTCGCACTTGAGAATTTAGCATATAGCTTCTTTTCCATCACTCTCTGGAGCACGATCCTCAAATGCTACTCATGATCCTCCTGGTTGCATGAATACACCAATATATCATCAATGAAAACTAAGGAATCAATATATGGCTGGAATACGATGGTCATCAAGTGCATAAAGGTTGCTGGGACACTGGCCAGCACAAAAGACATCACCATAAACTCATAGTGACCATAGAGGGTCATGAAAGTCGTCTTCAAAATATTTGAAGTCTGAATCTTCACTGACGGTACCACGATCTCAAATCAATCTTCAAGAATACTCTAGCACCCTAAAATTAATAAAATAAGTCATCAATACATGGTAGTGGGTACTAGCTTTTAACTGTAACCTTGTTCAACTACATGTAGCTAATAAACATCCTCATAGAGCCATATTTCTTCTTCACAAATAGGATAGGAGCATCCCAAGGAAAGACACTCGGTCTAATAAAAACTTATCAATCAACTCCTAAAGTTTTTGCTTCAACTCCTTTAACTCTACTGGTTCCATGCGATGTGGTGGAATGGAGATGGCCTGAATGTCCAATACCAAATCAATGCTAAAATCAATATCCCTGTCGGGTGGGCATGCTCGACAGGTCTGCTACAAACACATCTGGAAAATCTCTCACTACCGGAAGAGACTCAATAGTAGGAGTATCATCACTAACATCCCTCATGAAGTCCAAGTATGCCAGACATCCCTTCTCAACCATCGGTTGAGCCTTAAATGAAATCACTATACTAGGAACATGATGTAGGGAGCCTCTCCACTCCAACCTCAGCAACCCCGACATCGCCAATGTCACGATCTTAGTGTGACAATCAAGAATAGCGTGATATAACGACAACTAATCCATGCCCAAAATCATGTCAAAATCAACCATTCTAAGTAGTAAAAGATCAAATCTCATTTCATAGCTCCCAATATACACCACACACAACCAATAAACACGGCCCACAAAAATAGAATGACTCATCGGTATGGATATATGAGCAATTATAACTAATAGATCACAAGGCATATCTAAATAACGAGCAAATTATGATCACAAATATGAATAAGTGGAACTAGGGTCAAATAACACTTAAGCATCCCTGTGGCATGCTAAAATAATACATGTGATCACATAGTCGGAAGCAAGTGCCTCTAGCCTGGAGGGAAAAGCATAGCATCGGGCCTGACCATCGTCTGTGTGACCTCCCCTTCTAGGGCGACCTCAACTCGTATGACCTCCACCCTGAGCTAGATGAGCGGGTGGTGTTGCAACAGGTGAAGAGTCATAGTCTAACCTCTCGACTATAGAAGACATCTGATAAGATGGGGGCATATCTCCTTAACCCAACTCCCCACACGCGTAGCAACCTCGACCTTGGGATAAATGCGGGGCCTAAACCAGATCTTATGAACTAGAATAACCACTAGAAGAACCTGATACTGATGAACATTGAATTGGTAGAGTAGGGTATGAACTCTAAGCTGGGAGTGCACTGAAGGATGGCTGAACCGGATAAGTGTTATATGAATTGTTTCTAGCTAAAGAACCAAAGATAAACCTGATAAAGCATTTGAGCGGGCCTAAAAGGATGACCTCTGTTGTGATTTGGCTGGCCTCCAGATGAGGCACTACTAAAACCACTTGAACCATGAGTCCTCTTGGACTCCCTCTCCTCTCGTTTGAGCCTGCAAACCTTCTCCAAGCTTCTTGCAACCTCAACCACCCGGTCAAACCTAGCATACATCTCAGCCTCTCAAGCCAAACTGTAACGTATCCCATTGTTGAGGCCATCAATGAACCACCTGATCCTCTTTCTATCTCTCAATAGGAACCAACCATATGGCAAAACATGCCAAATCCATGAATCTCATCTCATACTGAGTCAAGATCATATCTCTCTGGCATAGATGCTCAAACTCCCTACGCAACTCCTCTTTATATGTTTGTGTGACAAACTTCTCTAAGAAGTTAACTGAGAACTCATGCCATGTCGGTGGTGCAGCGTCAGCGGGCCTTCCTGTCTCATAGTTCTGTCACCATCTATAAGCTGCCACTGTCAACTAAAAACGTAGTAAATGCAACTGCACTGATGTCCATAATACCCATTGTGGGAAGAATCCGATGACACCGGTGTAGAAATCCCTGAGCATCATGTGACACTGATCCATTGAACTCATGAGGGTCAATACTTTTACTCCACTCCAACCTCTTCTGATCCTTGAGGACATGGGTGGACAAACCTTGGCCTTTGCAGTAACAACTAGCTAAACTAGTAACACCCTCGGTGTTTGATAACCTTGAGCTAGCTGTTCCGGTGTATGGGTGGTAGGAGTTTGGGATCCTCCCCCAACCTGTGAGGTAGCTGGTGCGACTAGTACCACACCTGCCTAACTAAGCTCATGCACACGCTCAGGATCTAAGCCAAAGCCTCCTGAAGACCAGCTAACACAATAGGTGCCGCCGGTGCCTGAGATGCTCCCACCAACTCAACAATATGTAGTAGTTGATCCTCCACTGGAGCAATTGGTGGCTCCACATGTGCTTCTCTAGCTGTAGTGCGAGCCCTAACGCAGCTTATCCCTTGGCCCTAACCTCTCGTGGCCTTGACTGGTGGTACTGGTGCCAGATCAACTGAACATGTCCTCACCATATGTGAGAGAATAGAAGAATAGAGTTTCGGACTTCAGAATTAACAAATCCGCACGACAAGAATGCAAGAAAATGAAGTTTTCCTAATAGTTCAGTAGCCTCGCAAAGGTAAGTGCAGACGTCTCCGTACCAATCCACAAGACTCTACTAAACTTGCTCATGTCGCGTGTGACTTAGGCAAGTAGTGCTCTGATACCAACTAATCACGACCGAACTCCCTTAGGAGTCGCACGACGCCTAACACTACTTGCGAGGAAAGCCAACGGTTTCACAATAACAACTAGTTCAATAAAACAATATTTAATAAACTCAACAATGAAAATATCATGAAATAACTACGAAAAAATAGTAATACCACTACAACCATCCCAATGATTTGGTGTCACTGAGTACAAGAACACTGCTGAAAATAATAAATACAATGCCAAATCATCAATATTGTCTGAGCAATAGAAAAGCAATAATGGAAGTAAATGAAATAGAACTTCAAGGTCTGCGGACGACAAAGCAGCTACCTCATAGTCTCCTAAAAGCTGGATCTAACACAACTCTAGCAATCACTGTGTTCGGAAGTGTCTAGATCTGCACATGAAGTGCAAAACGTAGTATGAGTACACTCGATTCTATGTACATAATAAGTAACAAATCTAACCTTAGGATGAAATAAATGACGAGCTTAGAATAAACACACAGTGACCAATATCAATATCAGTAACAGCTCAGTATATAAATGAAACAATATAAGTTAATATCTCAATGATATCATATTTAACTCGTTAACATTACGAGAATTTAGACATGCTTTCCAAGTATAACAGTTAAAGTCCGACACAGATAACATTTCATCTACAAGCTAGCATGAGGTAAATACATTTCTATGCCTACATGCCAAATATACAAGTCAGATCAATATCATCACAGTGAAACAATCAAGAATAACCACACTCAGCACACTCACGGTGCCTGGCACAATGCCTCTTACCACTACACACAACTACACTCAGCACTGAATGGTTGTCTTGCATAAATGCCCCTCATAAAAGCATGTGTATATATATCACTATTCATTCGCTCGCTATAAATATCAGATTCTGGAAGGGTGGATCCTGACCCGAGCGCTAATCAAAGGCCAATATGGCTTGTTGCGGCGTTCAACCTGATTTAAATAAATAATCTGTTGCGCCGTGCAACCAAATCCAAATATCACTCAGTTGTAGCATGCAACCTAATCCATATATCACTCCGTTGCGGCTTGTAACACAATAAAAATATCTCACAACACGACTCTATGGACCACATTAGTCAATGCCTTATCAAGTCTCAAGAGCTCACAACCTCATAGAACTCAGCCCAAACAATATCACATATGGAAAACAACAACATGTGATATAATAAACAAGTAATATACATATACTAAGACATGTTATGCAAATGAGGAAATTATGACTGAATATATAACTACAATTTAAGGCAAGCACCTCAAAATAGAAAGAATAGCCCTCTTTTGTTTCAATCCAATAAGCACATAGCTTAGACATGATTTCTAACGCAAATCATAGCTCCAATAATCATACAAATAGAGAAAACACGGATATAACAAGGCATGATAGCAAAACAAGTCCGGTAATAGTCTAAAATCCACTCAGATCATGAATACTCCAGTGCACGCACAAATGCCTGTTGCCTAGCACGTGTGTCAACTCAACACGTGTCATATAACATAGTTCCCAGGATTAATTACACTCAAATCCGAGTTTATATATGTTACTTACTTCAAAATGTGTTGATTAATACTCCAATAAGCCCTTCCCGCATGAATCGGCCTTCGAGCAACTCGAATCTAGTCAAAGCAACTTAATATCGTCGATAAGAGCCATAGGAAACAATCCCACAATATAAGAAACTCAACCTAAAAAGGCAACCCCGATCCTACACAAATTTTGAAGACCCGTTCCGATACGAGTCCAAAAGTATGTGTTACATCCAATTCCATCCAGAAAACTCTTCACTAACATAGTCTAAAATCCCCAAATTCTGCCTTAAATTCACATAAACTAGATGAAATAATTTATAGGTAATCAACATCTATCATCAAAATCGAATATACATTACTTACCTCTTTAATTGCTGCAAAAAGTCTCCTGAATATCACCGCTAGCCGAGCTTCACAACTCTCAAATTGAGAAAAAAGACCAAACCCTACGAATATAAAAATATGCCAGTGATTCTACATCTGCGGTCACAAAACTGCATCTGTGGTACCGTATTTGCGGTCAAAACATTGCATCTGCGACTTCCTCTCACATCTAACCTTCTGCATTTGTAGACCATAGTGCGCATCCGCATCTGCATTCCTTTATCGTAGATGCTCTTCCGCTTCTGCTCTGAGCCTTGCACATTCGTAGACCCCCTGCTTCTCCCACCAAATTTGCTTATGCATATACATCTCCGCATGTGCGAACTCGCATGTGTGATCACCATTCCGCATATGCGAAAATACCAGTTGTAGCCTCAAACTAATCCCAAATTATAACACGAACCTACTCGGAGCCACAAATCACATTAAATAACATCAAATCCATGAATCACACCACGATTAAAGCCTAAGGATCTAATGAACTTCCAACTTCTAAAACTCATGTCGAATCACATCAAACCAACCCGGAAAGACCTCAAATTTTGCATAGTCCAAAATGACACAACGGTCCTAATACAACTTCCGTAACCAAAATCTAAACGTGATATCAACAAAGTCAACTCTCGGTTAAACCTATCAACCTTACAAACCTTTAACATTTCAAATTTTGCCAAAAGGCACCTAACCAACCAACAGACCTTTAATTCAAAATTTGGACACATGCCTAAGTGCGAAATTATCATACAAAGCTACTGGAATCATCAAAACACCATTCTAAAGTCGTCTACACAAAAATTAAACTCCGGTCAACTCTTCAACTTAAGATTCCAACCTTGGGACTAAGTGTCCCAATTCACCCCAAAACCCCCCCGAAAGCAATCCAACCACCTTGAAAATTCACCTAACCATAAATTAACATAGAAGATCCAATTTATAGGAGAGGGTCTACAATACAAAAAACAATCGGTCGAGTCATTACAATTGTTACTATTTAATTGTTTGCTTCCGTATTTATTGCTTAATTTGAAGTTGTAATGATATTGAGAGTTAAAAAGACTTATTCTATTACCACAGTTAAAGTTGAAATTTGCTTCCAACCTTGATTGATACTTTGGGTTATTATTATTTCTTGGTGAGGAAGAGTGAAAAGCAAGAAGGGTGTTGGTGTGCCTTATTTGCATATTGTTATCATTGATTGAGTGAATGAGAGGATTAAAGCACCAAGGTAATATTGTGCACTTGATTGCATTTATATTATATGATGAGGATGAGAGAAAAGTATTAACGTTAATGTCGTGCAATTGCATTTATATTATATGGTGAGAATGAGAGTAAAAGCATAAGGGTGATGCCGTGCAATTACATTTATATTATATGGTGAGGATATGAGTAAAAGCACGAAGGGTGATTTCATAAAAATAGATGATTTCATTGATTTTTACATGAATTGTGAGTTTAACTTCGCGGTTTCGTTGCTTATTCTGGAAAGAGACATACTTGGTGATTTTGTACTTATTGTTCCAGCTGTTGCCCCTTTTATATGCCCCCACCCTATTATTTATTTTAATACTTGAACTTCCTTTTCTTTACATATATATATATATATATATATATATATATATATATATATATATATATATATATATATTTGCAACAAATAATAAAACTTGTCTTAGCCTCATCACTACCTCAACAGGGTTAGGCTCGATACATACTAAGTACATTCAGTCGATTGTACTCATACTACCCTTCTTCACTTTATTTGTAGATTTTAGCGTTGATACCAGTAGAGTTTTGAGAGGCACTTAGTGGACACCAGTCAGTGATTGAAGGTAGAGTAACATCCCGTTTGAAGGCCCTAGAGTCACTTTCCTATATCTACTATGTTGCTTCCATTTTATTTCTGACAGTGTTGTATTTCTTTTTGAAACCTTGTATTTAGTTTGATCTAGTCTTTCATGTACTTGTGACACCAGATCTTGGGGTGGTTTATATTATGTTCTTGACCAGTATCAATCTTTTATTGCTTTTCCTTATCTTGTATTATATGTTGTGTTGGCTTGCTTGGCATACAATGTTAGGCGCCATCACGGGCCCGAGGTTGGAATTTCGGGTCGTGACACAAACCCTTCTTGTCGAATTCAAACCCTCAAAAATGTAAGAAGTTGTCTTTAGAATGAAATACCCTTATTGGTCCATAATGACCCAATTAGCCTCAAACTTCCTCTAAATCCATGGCATCTTTTTCACAAAACCTATAATGATACACTCTCAATTCTGAAGTAAATCAGTTGGTCTCTCATAATCATCCTGACCTGTTGATTATCTAACACTGCGATGCTGGGTCAATAACGTCTTTCTTTGTTCTCTACTACATATAATACTACTTCAAGTCATGATACATCTCCGAAGCACTTGAAGAAATAGAATATTGCATATTAAGAGCCTCCTCAAGGATCATATCCCTTGACCATAAACACTAGGACCACAAACCGACCCTAAAGTTTCAATACACCATCACCTTTGATGACCACCTCTTAAGCGCCACCTCACAACATTGTGTCTCTGAGGAAAATCAAATGGAAAAATTCATACTAATTGTCCTTGATGAGATCAAACAACACAAGGGAGAACTCTACTAAGCTAAGGAATAACCAATCTCGCAAATCTATCGACCAAACACTGAATATCCATAGCACAAATTACTTTTCCCTGCCAAAACAAATGCAACACTCAAAATCGCGAACCTGTCAATCCTTCTTAGGGAGTTTCAATTGCCTTAACACCTAGGCAACCACCCATCCATTGTGTTCTAGTAACGTGCCAAGACTAGCGCATGAAGCTTTATAATATACTGCATCTAGCCCTAAACCCATGGGTAACACTAACACCGGAGCTACTATAAATAGAAACCTCTCTGGAGAGCAAAAATAGTAGTATGCTCTTGTAACAAGGGGAAATCATCCCACACAACATATATAACATAACCACCCCTTGGCGGTGTACAACTGATATCAAGTATACCACCTCACTTACGAGTGAATAGGAAGGGATTGAAGTATAATGACTCAGCCGATCATCCTATGTATTTAAATCCTTATTCTCCATTTGATGCTCCGGTATGTTTGTTTGTTGTTATGTAACTTGCGGGGCAGCTTACATAGTTTCGAGAAGGTTTTAGAGTGAATTGGAATAGTTCGTTCCAAGGTTGGAAGCTTAAGTAATAAGAGTTGATTGGGGTTTTTCTTTTATGTAAACGACCACAGAATTATGTTTTGATGGTTCCACTATGTTCATATGGGGATTTTGGACTCAGACATATGTCCATATTTGGATTTTGATGTTCCTAGGTTGATTTGGCTCTATTTGATGAAAGTTAAAAATATTGAAGGTCTAGAAGTTTATAGGTTCGACCAAGAGTTGACTTTAAGGCTATCAGGTTTTGATTGTTGTTTCAAGAGCTAGAATAGGTTTGTTATATCATCTGGAACTTGTGCGCAAAATTTGGATTTATTCCGAGTTGGTTAGGAATTATTTAGCATGAGCTTTGAAAGTTTGAAAGTTGGTTAGCTCACTAAGATTGAGTTGAGGTGTGATTTATAGTATTGATGTTACTTTGCATGATTTGAGACCTCGAGTAGGTCCACATTATGTTTTTGGACTGGTTGGTATAATTGGACGGGTCCCGAGGGGTTGGGTGAGTTTCAGATGGGCTTGAGATCATGTGAGGTTGAATTGGCTATCAGTTCTAGTGTTTTCGCACCTGCGAGATTTTTGACTGCGGGTGCAAGTCTGTAGAAGCGAACACGTGGGTCGTTGATGGGAAGTCAGTTGGGATCAAAGATTTTTGCAAATACGGCGAACCATATGTAGGTGCACTACTTGGAGCATAGAAGCGGTTGTGTAGAAGCGGTTTTGGATTCGAATTTGGATAAAACTTGCATATTTTGACTTGTGTTGGAATGAATGATGGGTATTTGTGACTTTTGTCGGGTTTCGGGAGGCAAGCTCGGGTTTACTTTGGTTGACTTTTGATATTTGACAAAGATTGGAGCTTTATTACTTGGAATTGATTCCTCTAGCCTTGTATGATGTTATTAAGTTGTTTTTTGCTAAATTTGGCCAATTCGGAGGTCGATTCGAGAGACAAGGACTTTTTAGAATATTGATTTGGCTTGTTTGCGGTAAGTATCTTGCCTAATCTTATGTGTGAGAATAACCCTTAAGATTGTACAGTATTTCCCTAATTGTGATGTTGTGATGTGACGTATATACGAGGTGATGAGCACATATGCAGGTGCTAAGTATGAAAAATGAATTAGACTCTATGTCTCGACTATACATTGATTTGATTTTTACTCTCTTGATAAATGTATAATTCATTGTGTGGCCACGTGAGCTTATCTATTTCATGCGAGAGATTATGTTTGAGGATTTTCATTTCCTATATTGGCCAAGTTAGGCATTTATGAAATCATTGCTAAATTGATTTAGCCGTAGTCATGATGTATATGTTGAACCCTCGTCTGCATTTATTTATTCCCATGTCCTTGTGCCCTTTATTGATAAATTGTGAGCGCATGTCTTAGATAATGACTTGGCTTATTGCATCGTTGTGATTATGGCAATTGTGTCAGGTGGAGTGATAAGGGTGGATATTGTTATTGTTGTCGGATGGAGAGCGATAAGGGTTGATAATGTTAATGTTGTCTGGTGCATTGCAATAAGGGTAGATATTGTTATTATTTTCAAGTGTGGAGCAATAATGGGTAGATATTGGTATTGCATCGGGTGCAGAGCGATAAGGTGGATATTTTTATTGTGACAAAATGCGGGTACGAGTTGTCATATGGTTGTGTTTCTACTTGATGACTTGTTGTTGAAACTAACCCATTTCTTTGCTTATCATGTGTTCTAAATAGATTGTTTATATTGTTTTCCGTTATACATTCTGCTGCCAGTTATTGATATTGTCACGACCCTAAACCTCAAACCCGGTCGTGATGGCACCTCTCGTGAAGACAAGGCTAGCCAACACTTCCTATTTTGCAATTATCATCAGTTAAGCATTAGAAACAGTCGAAACATGATAAAATAATCCAAAGTAGCAAATAATATCATAAATACGCAGAAGAACAACCCAACACAGCCCGAAACCGGGGTGTCACTAGTCACGAGTATCTAAAAACACTAAATACTCAAATGTAACTACAGAGTTTAACATTGAACTAAGGACATAGGGAAAAGAGATAGGGAGGAGCTCTGGGCTGCGAACGCCAACAACTACGTAAAGACTCCTCGAGATCCGCCTAAAGCTGGAATGAATCAGCACTCAGGAGCGGGACCAGATACGCCTGAATCTGCACATAGGGTGCAAGGAGTAAAGTGAGTACTCCAACTCAGTGAGTAACAAATGTAAATAACGACTGAAAGTAAGAAAACATGTAAGGCACAAGGTATTCTATACTGAAGCAGTAAAATCATTTAAAAGCGATAAACAAGTGAAAGTTAAACAAAATCCTTTTTCAACAAGTAAAAAGGTAATTGACGAGCAGTTAAGGTAAAGTAAATGAATAGAAGTTCACCCATCGGGTACAGTATCAACAAATCCGCCCCTCGGGCAACATCTCAGAACAGTACTAGCCCCTCGGGCTCAATCTCACATCACAATGAGTACCCGCGCTCACTGGGGGTGTGCAAACTCTTGGAGGGGGACCTTACGGCCCAAGCGCAATAACAAGCCACCTCATGGCATCAAAACTAGGCCCTCGGCCTCATATCAATCAAGCCACCTCGTGGCGTACATATCTCAGGCCCTCGGCCTCAAATCAGTATTAATGTTTCCTCACAATATAAGCCCTCAGCCCTACTCAGTCAAAATCCTCACAAGCCCTTCGGGCAATAGTAAAAAAAGTGTTTCTCAGCCCAAACATCATTTAAGTAATAAAATTTAGTAAACATGGCTTAGTATGAAAACAGTGGGAAAATAGCATGACTGAGTTCAAATATAAAGCCAAACAGTGAGGAAATATCAATCAAAAGCCCCGACGGGTTCAAACAGTTGGCACGAAGCCCAAATATGGCATTCAGCCCAAATAATGATGATAGCAAATAGTTTTCAATTAAATACGCAGTAAAATCATCAATCGGGACGTACCAACTCATAATCCCCAATAGTGCACGACCCCACGCTCATCATCAAGCGTGTGTCTCACCTCAATATAGCACTACGTTGTGCAACTCCGGGGTTTCAAACCCTCAGAACATCATTTACAATCATTAATCACCTCGAACCTATCAAATCCCTAGCTCGCGACGCCTTTGCCCCTCGAATCGGCCTCCACTCACGTCGAATCTATCCTAAATCAGAACGAGGACATCAAAATAGGCTAAGGGAGCGAAGCCCAAGCGAAAGCAATAAATATATGACAAAATCCCTAAATAACCAGAACTCGACGCCCGGGACCACGTCTCGGAATTCAATGATTTTCACATCAATAGGTTCCTTATCTCCCCACGAGTTCATACATATCAAAAGTTCTCAAATCCGACCCCAAATGGTCCTTCAAATCAACAATTAAAGGCCTAAGTTTTCAAGCCCTAGTTTTCCCCAATTTTAACCTTTGATTTCCATAATTTCTAGCTCTAATCCATGAAATAATAGCATAGGGACGAGTTTTAGGTCCAAATTCCTTACCTCAATGAAGTTCTCTTGAAATCCCCTCTCAAATCGCCCAAAAAGCTCCCAAGCTGAAGTCAAAAATGGTGAAATAGCTCAATCTCGCGAAATGAAATAACTTATATATTGTGTCCAGGACTTTCCGCATATGCGGTCCTTCAACCGCATCTGCAGTACCGCATTTACAGTTATTCCTCCGAATCTGCGGAAATCACTAACCAATCCAAAATCGCATCTGCGATAAGCCTTCCGCATGTGTGACTCCGCAGATGCGGCCATCTTAACCGCTTCTGCGGTTCCTGGAATTCTTCAAAAAATCCACTTCAGCGGCTCCTCTCTTGCATATGTGGCGCCGCACCTGCGTCCCCCAAACTGCAGGTGCGAAAATACCAGAAGCAGCAATTCAACAGTTGCAACAAATTCCAAACTTCTCTTTTAACCATCCGAAATCACCCCGAGGCCCCCGGGACCTCAACCAAAAGCACAAACATATCCCAATACCTTATTCAAACTTGTTACAATCATCAAAACACCTCAAACAACATCAAATCACCCAAAACACATCGGATTCAAGCCTAACTTTCTAAAATCTTCCAAATTTCGCTTTTGACCAAAAATCCAACCAAACCAAGTCTGAATGACCTAAAATTTTGCACACACCTCCAAAATCACACAACGAAACTGCTGCAACCCTCGGAATTCCATTCCGACCCCTATATCAAAATTTCGCCTACCAATCGGAAATCGCCAAAATATCAACTTTGCCAATTCAAGCCTAAATCTACTACGAATCTCCAAAATTCCTTCCAATCACGCTCTTAAGTCATAAATCACCTCTCGAAGCTAACTGAACCATCGGACTCACATCCGAACCCTCTAACACATAAGTCAACATCCGGTTGACTTTTCCAACTTAAGCTTTCTTAAAAGAGACTAAGTGTCTCAAACCTTACCAAAATCATTCCGGATTTGATCTGACCAACCCGATACCACATAACACGGATAAACAAAGCATAAGGAAGCAGAAATGGGGAAAACAGAGCGGTAACTCATGAGACTACTGGCTGGGTCGTCACAACCTCCCCAACTTAAACAAATGTTCGTCTGCGAACGAATCAAGAAACGTACCTGAAGCCTCAAACAGGTGAGGATATCTGCTCCGCATCTCCCGCTCGGATTCCCAGGTAGCGTCCTCCACGGGCCAACCTCTCCACTGCACTTTGATTGAAGCTATATCCTTTGACTTCAACTTTTGAACCTGACGACCCAAAATAGCTATTGGCTCCACATCATAAGTCAAATTACCAGCCAACAGAGCCGTGCTGAAATCCAAAACATGAGACGAATCTCCAATATACTTCCGGAGCATAGAAACATAAAATACTGGATGCACACTCGATAAGCTGGGTGGCAAAGCAAGCTCATTGGCCACCTCTCCAATCCTCCGAAATCAATGACACAAGCACGCAACATGTCCTCTAATATTTGAAAAGTACGCTCGGATTTCCCGTCCATCTGAAGGTGAAAAGTTGTGCTCAACGCAACCTGAGTACCCAACTCTCGCTACACGGACCTCCAAAACTGCGAAGTAAACTGAGTGCCCCTATCTGAAATGATGGAAATCGGGACACCATGCAAACGAACAATCTCTCGGATATAGATCTCTGCCGACCGCTCTAAAGAATAGGTAGTACACACAGGAATGAAGTGCACGGATTTGGTCAGCTGATCCACAATTACCCAAATAGCATCGAACTTTCTTAAAGTATGTGGAAGTCAAACAACAAAGTCCATAGTGATCCTCTCCTACTTCCACTCGGGAATGTCCATCTAGAAACGTTCAAGTTCAATATTGAAATTACAACACTAATTGTTTTGAAATGAATCCATTGCACTATCATAGGATTATATGATATTGAGTCCGTTCTCACACTTGAAACTTTTCTACTCGTACAACGAACTTTGCAATATTTAAATATTATTTCATTCTCATAAAATTCCACGCAATGAAATTCTTCATTCTTTTATGAATTCTATTATTCCCACTATAAAAGGTCTAACTACACGAGAGGAACAAATATTTTAATACTCCGTAATTATTCGAAGGGGCATGTTAGGTTGGACGCGTTGGGAAATAATTTCCCTTGCATATTTTATACCATTACATTTACACGTGAAGAAATCATTAATTTTCTTTAAAAAACACAAGAAAGGGTAATGCACATATATTTTCATACTTAATCTATGTTAGGACGTGGAACAAAGTCCTACGTTGGTAGCTGAAAAGATTAAAAGTCTACATAGGGGGATTTGCATCTATACTCGCTTTTTGAATCACGTTTTAACATATGTCCGCTTTGCCAAAAAAAATTACAAGCGTACCCGCTTTGCAGAAGATGCTGAAGTTATTTAGTTCATTTGTTAAAATTTCAGCACTATATAAGCTGAAGTAATATTTTGCAGGAAGAGTGAAATATAAACTTTATTAGTAGTCTTATTGCTATTTTCCACAAATGTTCTTTCAGATACAGCCAACAAAAAGTTCTACCAATGTGTTTGCCAGAATTCTGATTACTGTGTCCCTTTTTCCACAGCTTTCATCACCACAACCAATGATTCGTTCACCATAATCTTACAATCCACAACACAAAATCTCAGATTGTTAGTGCCTTTCAGTTGTTAATACAAGAAGAAGAAGAAGAAAACGAAGGAGGAGAAGGAGGAGGAGAAAGAGACTGAAATTTTTTAAAAACTTGGTACAAGTTAAAACTTTAAAAAAAAATAGGTATAGGTTAAATGGGGGCCACCAAATAGGGCTCCCCGTGTAATTTTAACGTCTACATATAAGGAGTAAGAATCTGGTGTGAGGCCTTTTGAGTAAATTGTGCGGGTTTGGCACAAAGCGAACAATATCACACCTTGATAAGAGTATCATTGGTCCATTTTAGCCCACCAACTGATATCAGAGCCCATGTTCAGTGGGACGAGTATGACGATGTTAGAGTGATGGCGCGAGGCTCGGTTTGGTTACCCTTACGAGCTTAGAGTCGCGGACACCAGGAGAAAACGAGTTGCGAGCTTTGGTTGCCATTATACTCTAACAATGTGGGTGAATCTAAAAGAATTGACCCATGAATCATGGTAATAGGCCACGTGGAACTTAGTTCGAGGGGGAGACCCGTGATACATGGTAGTGGGCCAGAACTTAGTTCGAGGGGATGATTGTTGGGTGTGCGAACAAAGTACTACTTTGGTAGCTGAAAAGATTATGAGTCTACATATAAGGTATGAGGATCTCTTAATGGTGTTGGACCTTTGGTAAAACCGTACGGGTTTTGTCCAAAGCGGATAATATTACACTATAATAAGAGTATTATTGGACTGTTTTACAATCTATGAATCATGCTTAATTAAATTAAGTGGTCATCGAATAATGTGTGTAATATTCCGATGTACGTACCTGGAAAATTTTACTGTTTAGTTTTTGTAGAGTACATATATTAAAGGCGAAAGATAACTGTTCTTCTTCGTCCATTTCTTGACATTAAATATTTGAAGTGGTTCTTTGTAAACACTTTCTTCCGATGCGTCCAAGAAAATTCGTTTATTGTTTAATTTTATAAAGTTTCTTCTGATTCGTTCAACCATTGTCTAATCTTTTACTATTTAGCATATACAACATAAAAGTACATCATGATTCATGAATAGACAAAAATCAGGAGAAAAATACAAAAAGCCACAAACTAAAGTTAATGTATTTTTGGTCCAAAATACACCGTGAAAACCACATATTTACGGCAGAAACCGTAAAAATAATGAATTGCCAAGTATATATATCATAGATGGAGAAGTACAAGTAAACTTTAGGACATGGTGCAGGAGGTCGAACAATATTAAATGAAAATTCCAGATGTATCCTGGAATTCAAATTTCAGCAACTGAAAAGCTCAAGAATAGGTAATTTGTTATTTGTGGCTTAAGAATGGAAAAATGAAAACTTATTGTTCTTGTCAAATTGGAAATCTTTCTCTTATATCTCTCTCTCTCTCTCTCTCTCTCTCTCTCTCTCTCTCTCTCTCTCTCTCTCTCTATATATATATATATATATATATATATATATATATATATATATATATATATATATATATATAATATATAGATTCTATAGATTGTATTGTATTTTTCTTCTCATTCATAGTGGAAAACTCTCTGCTTCTGCCCCGAGGATTAGGCTTAGTTGAACCTCATTAAATTCTTGTGATGATTTTTCTTCTCTATTTGTTTTATATATGATTTGTGCTAGTTAAGCCACGATCTTCTGCAACAATTGGTGTTAGAGAAAGGTTCGGATTTCTACATATAATCTAGGGTTAAGATGCCTTCATCATCTTCAACAAAGTGCGAAACAGATAAATATGACGGGGGATCTAGTTTCAGTCTATGGAAGATTAGGAGGCAATCGTCCCAGGTTTTATAAAGGTTAAAGAAGGCAATTGATTAGAATTTTCCTCAAGAGATGAAAGAGACAGAGAAGGCAAACCCGACGGAGAAGGCTTTGAGTGCGATCTTCATGAGCATTACAGATAACTTTTTTCGGGAAATTGGTGAAGAAACCTCTGTAGCAATGTCATGCAGATGTTGGAAGATCTGTATTCTAAGAAATCGCTGACAAATCACCTCTACTTGAAAAAATGGTTATACAATCTTTGTATGAAAGAAGGTACACCTGTTAAAACTTATCTTGAGGAGTTTCATTCAATTATAATGGACCTGAGGAATATTAAAATTGTGAGTTAGGATCATGCCTTGAATGTGTTATGTTATTTACTACCATCTTATGATACTTTTATCGATACGCTGCTATACGAGAAAGATAGTATTTCACTGGAAGATGTTAGTAATGCACTAAAATCTAAAGAGTTGAAAAAGTGCTTTCCAGACAACAGAATTGAGGGCGAGGGTCTTGTGAGCAGAGGAACAACACAACAAAAGAACTTTAATGGAAAAAAGTCAACAGCCAGATCGAAGTCTAAAGCAATGAAGCAGAGCTGTTATGATTGCGGGGAGCAATGTCACTATGAGAGAGATTGTCCTCAGTTGAAAGAGAAAAGTCAAAAGCAAAAAATATATTTTCGGCAAATATTATTAACACGAGCAATAATTGTGATAATAGTGACTATGTAGGAGAAGTCTCTGCCGTGAGTTCTAGTAATGGGCAGAATTTCTGGGTTCTTGATTCTGGTGCTACTCTTCACATTTATCCACACAAGAATTGGTTTGCAACATACAAGCAGTTCAGTGACACTATCTACATGAGAGATAATAATCCATTACCGGTAGAGGGGATTGGTAACGTCATATTGAGAATGTTCGAAGAAATTATCACAAACAATGACAGTTGGCATGTTCTTTTGATAAAAAGAAATTTGATTTTCTTTTCGACTTTAGATGATCAAGGGTATAAGTTTCACTCCGAAAATGTAATACATAAAATATGCAAAGGCTCTATGGAACTCATGAAGAGTAAACTACATTCTAGGTTATATCATCTTCAGGTCAGTGTAGTTGAAGGGGAAGCTGTTGTAGCTTCATTAAAAAGTGATCTGAATCAGTATCAGTTGTGGCACTTGCGGTTTGGTCATAAGAATGACAAGGGATTGTATATGTTGAGCAAGTAAAAATTTCTGAATGGGTCCAAAAATCATGTTTTGAATTTCTATGAGCATTGATGGGTTTGTTAATAGACAAGGATAAAATTTAGCAAGAAAAGAGTGCACAAGACTAGAGACAAGTTAGATTATATATATTCAGACTTGTGGGGTCCAAATAGGATTTTTTTCAAGAGTGATACTAGGTATTTTGTGACTTTGGTTGTTGATTACTTAAGGATGATGTAGGTATATTTTCTGGAAAAAGAGGTGAGGCATTTTCAATATTTGTAAAATGGAAGCATTGGTTGAGAGGCAGACAAAAAGAAAAGCTAAACGCTTTTGGACTAACAATGGGTTGAAATTTTACAATTCTGAATTCAATAATTTCTGCAGCAGAGAGGGCATAGTGAAACACCGTACTTATGTCGGAACACCACAATAGAATGATATTATAGAATGTATGAACATAACGCTTTGTGAGATGGTACAGAGCATACGTTCACACTTTTATGTAAGCAAGAATTTTTGGGCTGAAGCAATCAGTACAACTTGTTATTTGGTCAACAACTCTCCAGCCACAACTATTGAGTTCAAAACTCCTTTTGAAGTGTGGTTCGGTTCGCCTGCTAATTATTCAAATTTGAAGATATTGGGTTGTCCTACTTATGCTCATGTGAGGGTTAGAAAACTTAAACCGATAGCAAAAAAGTGCATATTTCTATGGTGTACAATTGGAGTGAAAGGTTATAGGTTGTGGTGCATAGATCAAAAAACTCTAGGGTTAATTACAAGTAGGGATGTGACATTCAATGAATTTTACTCACTGGACAGCCAGAGAGAGAAGACAATAGCAAAAACATATAGTGGTATTAGTGACCGCATAAAGCTAAAAATTGAATCTCCACTAGCTCAGACCAGTGGTTCTAAAGTAAAGAAAGTGTATGAGGTGCAAAATAATTGTCATGACCCCAAACCACCCCGATCGTGATGGCGCCTATCACATTACTAGGCCAGCCGAGTCAATAGTCACGAGGGACTAAAATACAGTCTGATACTAGTCACGAGCGACTAAAATACAGTCTGATACTATATACTCAATACAAGATAAGACTAAAATATATAAGATTAAGGATAGGAAGGAGAAAGGCAGGTCTGCGGACGTCGTGCAACTACCTTGCTGTCTTCGGAAAGTACTCTAAAGACAAAGATCAGCTCTCACTCAGATGCCCTGGCACCTAGATCTTCACACAAGGTGTAGGGAGTAACGTGAGTACACAAACTCAGTAAGTAATAATTATAAATAAAGGCTGAGTACAGTGACAAACATTTAAATCATATACATAGTCTAGCATAGAATCTCAATGGAAATACAAAGTCAAATGAGTAATTCAATTTGCGAACATTTCGTAAAACTCCCGTTTCAATGAAAGTTAGTTAAAACATTTGTTCAACATTTTTCAGTAGAGGATCAGTATAAAAAGAAAAGTAAGAACAACAATTTCATAAAAATAAGCCCCTTGGGCAAAGTATCAGTCAAATATATAGCCCCTCGGGCAAGCCTCTCAGTCATTCGTGACTCAACTCTCATCAATCAATGCTCACACTGAGCACTCCCACTCAATAGATATCTCATAATAATAAACGCTGTGGCGTGCAACTCGATCTGTAAATATATAGTCGATTGCGTTCACCGGGGGTGTACAGACCCCAAAGGGGATCCTATAGCCCAAGCGCTATATCGCTGCGGCGTGCAGCCCGATCCATATACATATAAATATCGTTGCGGCGTACAACCCGATCTATAAATGTGTATATATTCCTCACCATCAGGTCCTCAACCTCTCTCAGCCATCAACCTCACAGTCACTCGGGCATTTCAGTGAAAAATCAGGGAAGTCAACCCAAACAATTTTTATATATTTGAAACTAGAGTAATAAAACTGAATCAAACAATAAACAGGTAAAAATCATGACTGAGGATATGCTTTCAAATCAAAATAGTGTGGGGGATATCCAAACAGTTCGGCACAAGGCCCCAAACATGGCATTCAGCCCAAGTTAACAAATTTATTCCTAAAACACATAGATATCATATAGAGTTTATCAAAATATGCAACTCTACAGTTGCCACGGGACGGACCAAGTGACAATCCCTATGGGTGCACGCCCACATGTCCGTAACCTCATTTATCAAAATAGAACGAATTTTTGGGGTTTCATCCCCTCATGTCTAGATTTACAATTGTTACTTACCTCGAACCGGACAAAGCCCTTGCCTCTCAAGTCGGCCTCAAATCACTCCGAATCTATCAAAAATTAGAATCATAACATCAATATATGCCAAAGGAACAAAGCCCACCCGAAAATTATCAAATTAACTCAAAAATCACGAAATTGGTCAAACTCGACCCCCGAACCCACGTCTCGAAATTAGATAAATATCTCATCACTAGGATCCTTATCATCCCACGAGTCTATACATACCAAGATCATTAAAATCGGACCTCAAATGGCCCTAAATCCGCAATTTAAACTCTCCAATTTCAAGCCCTAATCCCCTAATGTCTTCTATAAATTTCCCACTAATTTCATGATTAAACAATGGAATAATCACCATAACACAAAATACAAGTTCAAGTAGCTTACCTCACTGAAAACACCTAAATTTTCCCTTGAAATCGAGGTCCCCATGCTCCAACTCGACCAAAAATGGTGGATAAAAGACTGAAATTCGCAAAGTGATGCTTATATAGTTTCTGCCTAGTGATATCTGCACCTGCGGTCTCCAAGTTGCTTCTACGACGCCGCACCTGCGGAAAAAATATTGCTGGTGCGATTTTCACTTAACCCTAAGAATTTCACTTCTGCGGTCCTTAGTGCGCACCTGCGGCCTTGTCTGAGTTCCAAATCTTTCGCATATGCGGCCTTGCTCTCACACCTGCGGCCTCACACCTACAGTGCGCAATCCGCATGTGCGGATATGACAGAAGCAGCAGCTTCAGCTGCTCCAATTCAAGTCGAATCATTCCGACAACCCTCCGAATTCATCCCGAGGCTCTCAGGGCCCAAACCAAAAATATCAACATGTCACATATCATCATTGAAACATAAACCAACCTTCGGAACACTCAAAAGAACATCGAAACACCAAATCACCCTCGGATTCAAGCTTAAGGATTTCCAAACATCCGAATTCCGCAAGCGATCCAAAAACCTATCAAACCTCATCCAAATGACCTCAAATTTTGTACATACATAAAAAATAACACAAAAAACCTACTCCAATTTCTGGAATTCCATTTTGACCTCGATATCAAGATTTCCACTACTGACCGAAAAATGCCAAATTTCCAATTTTGCCAATTCAATTTTAAATCACGGACCTCTTAATTACATTCCAAGCATACTCCTAAGTCAAAAATCACCTAACAAAGCTATCCAAACCATTAGAATTCACATCCGAGAACTTCTTCACATAAGTCAACATCTGGTTGACTTTTCTAACTTAAGCTCTCAAATAAGAGACTAAGTGTCTCATTTTACTCCATGACCATTCCGAACACAGAACAACCAATACAATATGATGAAATATAGTTGAACAACATATGAGGAAGCAGAAATGGGGAGAACGAGATTGCAACACATGAAACGACCGGTTGGGTCATTACATCCTCCCCCTCTTAAACAAATGTTCGTCTTTGAATGAGTCAAGAAATATACCTTGAACCTCAAATAGGTGAGGATATCTGCTCTACATCTCCCGTTCGGTCTCCTAGGTAGCCTCCTCCACAGGTCGACCTCTCTACTACACTTTCACTGAAGCAATATCCTTTGATCTAAACTTTTGGACCTTCCGCTCCAAAATAGCCACTAGCTCCACATCATAAGTCAAATCATCGATTAACTGAACCATGCTGAAATCCAAAGAACGAGACGGATCACCAAAATACTTCCGGAGCATAGAAATATTAAATACTGGATGCACACTCGACAGGCTAGGTGGCAAAGCCAGCTCATAAGCCACCTCCCCAATCTTCCGAAGCACCTCAAAAGGCCCAATGAACCGATGACTCAATTTACCTTTCTTCCCAAAACTCATAAAACCTTTCATGGGTGAAACCTTCAGTAGAACCTTCTTCCCAACCATGTATGACACATCACGAACCTTCCTGTCCTCATAACTCTTCTGTCTTGATTGCGCTGTAAGAAGCCATTCCTGAATCACTCTCACCTTGTCCAAAGCAACCTGCACTAAGTCTGTACCCAAAATCTTGGCTTTGCCCGGCTCAAACCATCCAACTGGAGATCTATGTCGTCTCCTATATAAAGCCTCATATGAAGCCATCTGAATACTCAGCTAATAACTGTTGTTATATGCAAACTCTGCGAGGGGTAGAAACTAATCACAGGAACCCCCAAATTCAATGACACAAGCGCATACCATACCATCCAATATCTGAATAGTGCGCTCGGACTGCCCATCCATCTGAGGGTGAAAAGTTGTGCTCAACTCAACCTGAGTGCCCAACTCTCTCTACACGACTCTCCAAAACCGCAAAGTGAATTGAGTACCTCTATCTAAAATGAGGGAAACTAGAACCCCATACTAGCGAACAATCTCTCGGTTATAAATTCTAGCTAACCTCTCTGAAGAATAGGTAGTACACACAAGAATGAAATGTGCGGATTTGGTCAGCCAATCCACAATCACCCAAATAGCATCAAACTTCCTCGAAGTCTGTGGGAGTCCAACTACGAAATCCATGGTGATCCGCTCCCTCTTCTACTCTGGAATATCTATCTACTGAAGCAAGCAACCCAAATCTCTGATGCTCATATTTCACCTGCCGACAATTGAGACACCGAGCTACAAATCCCACAATATCCTTCTTCATTCTCCTCCACCAATAGTGCTGTCTCAAATCCTAATACATCTTTGCGGCACCCAGATGGATGAAATACCAAGAGCTATGGGCCACCTCCAGAATCAACTCCCGATGCCCATCTATATTGGGCATACATATCCAGCGCTGCATCCTCAATACCCCATCATCACCAATAGTCACATCTCTAGCATCGTCGTGCTGAACTCTGTCCTTGAGGAGAAGCAAATGAGGATCATCATATTGTCGCTCTCTGATCCGATCAAATAAGGAAGATCGAGAAACCACACCAGCTAAGACCCAACTGGCTCCGAAATATCTAACCACAAATCGATTAGCCAAGGACTGAACATCACCTACAAGTGGTATCTCCCCAACTAGAATATATGCCAGACTGCCCATACTCACCACCTTCCTACTCAAGGAATCGGCCACTACATTGGCCTTCCTCGGATGCTACAAAATAATGATATCATAATCCTTTAGCAGCTCCAACCATCTATGTTGCCTCAAATTGAGCTCCTTCTACTTGAACAAGTGCTGGAGGCTATGATGATTAGTAAACACCTCACAAGACATACCATAGAGATAATGCCTCCAAATATTCAATGCGTGAACAATGGAAGCCAACTCCAAATCATGAATAGCGTAGTTCTTCTCATGAGGCTTCAACTCACGAGAAGCATAAGCAATAACTCTACCCTCCTACGTCAACACACACCCAATATACTATATATTAACTTGAAGTTTATGGCAAAACTAACAATGGAGTTGTGGTCAAGGTAGTCTTGAGCTTCGGGAAGCTTGCCTCACACTCATCCGACCACCTGAATGGAGCACCCTGTTGGGTCAATTTGGTCAAGGGTGATGCAGTAAATGAAAATCCCTGAATGAACCGACAGTAATAACCCGCCAAACCAAGAAAGCTGTTAATCTCTATGGTTGAGGACGGTTTGGGTCAACTCTGATCCCCCTCTATCTTGTTTGAATCAACCTGAATACACTCACTGGACACCACATGCCTCAAGAAAGCCACTAAATTGAGCCAAAACTCACACTTAGAGAACTTTGTATAAAGTTTCTCCTCCCTCAACCGCTGCAATACAAATCTTAAATGCTCAGTGTACTCCTCCTGACTAGGCGAGTACACCAGAATATTATAAATGAACAATAACAAACGAGTTGAGATAAGGCTGAATCACACTGTTAATCAAATGCAGAAATGCTGCTGGGGCATTGGTCAGCCCAAAAGACATCACAAGGAACTCATAATGACCATATCGGGTCCTGCAAGCCGTCTTAAGAATATTCGAGTCCGTGATCTCCAACTAGTGGTATCCTGACAAGACATCAATATTGGAGAAGACTCTCGCTCCCTGAAGCTGTTCAAATAAATCATCAATACGAGGCAAAAGATACTTGTTCTTAATTGTAACTTTGTTCAACTGCCTGTAAGCAATACACATCCTCATCATGCCATCCTTCTTTTTAACAAATAGAACAGGCGCACCCTAAGGAGACATACTAGGCAGAATAAACCCCTTATTAAGGAGTTCCTGAAGTTGCTCCTTCAACTCCGCCGGTGCCATACGATATGGTGGAATAGAAATGGGATGAATGCCCGGCACAAAATGTATACCGAAGTCAATATCCCTGTCCGATGGCGTGCCCGATAGGTCTGCAGGAAACACGTCCGGAAAGTCCCTCACTACCGGAACCGAATCAATGGTAGGAGTCTTTGCACAAACATCCATCATGAAGGCCAAATAAGAAATACAACCCTTCCCAACCATCCGCTAGGCTTTAAGAAATGAAATCACCCTACTAGAAACAAAAAACAGTCAAACCTCGCCACTCAATCAGTGGCACACCCAGCATAGCAAACGTCACTGTCTTAAGCATGACCATCCAAAATAGCAAGACATGGAGATAGCAAATCCATGCCTAATATCACATTAAATTCCACCATACAAAGCAACAAAAGGTCCACTTGAATCTCCATAACCCCAATAGTCACCACTCTGGACTAGATACACTAACAGATAAAACAAGAGACTCACAGGGCGTATCTAAATAACGAACAAAATATGATGAAACATATGAAAAAGTATAACCAAGATCAAATAACATAGAGGCATCTCTGTCGCTAACTGAGACATTACCTGTAATCACGGCATCTGAAGCAATAACATTTGGTCTGGCTGGGAGCGCATAAAAACAAGCCTGACCACCACCTGATCGACCTCCCCCTCTAGGGCGACCCCTAGCTGACTGACCCCCACCCCTAGCTGTCTGGGGGGTGGTGAAGTAACTGGAGCTGAAGTCGAGGCCTGACTCCTCTGCTGAGATGGACCTCCAAAAAGACGAGGACATTGTCTCCTCATATGCCCAAACACTCCACACTCATAACAACTCCCTGGTATGGGGGATAGGGAGTGAAGGGAACCCCTAGCACCAGGATGACTAGTAGAAGGACCTATCATGGAAGAGCCCTGGACTGATGGAGAACAGGACGAACTATGTGCTGGAAGGGCACTAAGTGATGAATGGCCCTAATGAGAACTCTTAGAACCATGGCCTAATGATGCCCCACGATGAACCGGTCAAGCTGACTGAGCATGTCCGAATGGACGGCTCCTCCCGTGCTGAAACTGGCCTCTTGAAGGAGCACCACCAAAACTAACTCCCCGAGATCCCTTAGCCGCCCTCTCATCTCGCTCCTGGCGACGAACTGACTCACTCTCTCGGGCAATATCAACAACCTACTCAAAAGTAGCACCTGATACATGTGAGAACATGATTTTTGACCTATGTGAAATACTCCTACAAATTAAAGAAATAAATTTCTCTTAATTGTTTGCAATTTTATAGGATTTTTCTAGGAATTTGTGTTAATTGTCTGCATTTTTTGTGCATGTTTACTTTTATTAAAATCATGAAAAAGTACAAAAATTCCATTCATTGCATTTAGATCTTTGTTTTTATATTTTAGGATTATTTAGTTAGTTAATTGTTTTATTAAAAGTGAAAATCAAGAAATGGCTCAAGTTTACATTTTACCTTTAAATTTTTAGATTAGTAATTTTTTTCTTTTAATTTAGGATCAAGTAATCTTTATAATTATTATAATTAGATAATTAGTGTAATTTTACAATTTAGATAATTTAGGAATTTGATTTATGATTTTATTTAATTAAAGAAAAGGAAAAGAAAAACAAAAGAAAAAAGATGAAAAACGAAAAGAGAAGAGGGCTGGATTTTTAAAATCCAATCGGGACAGTTTTACACCCCGAAATCACCCCAAATCCAAACACAAACTTTGAATTACCCGGTCCAGTCTTCCCTATCATCAAACGACCCAGTTTTTGGCCCTTGTCATCACAGTCGTTGATCTTTTGTGATCAAAAAGCTGTGAACTGGGCGTTATCTATGTATAAAGATGTCCGAAACCCAGTCCACCCCATTCAGACCCCCCACCCATTTCACCATCACCCTATCTCTAATCCAAACCCTAGCCGCCTTAAATCCCTTCACCGGCTCCGCCTTGTTGCGGCACCAGAAATCACCCCACGACAGCGGTGACACTCCAAACACCCCCAAATTAACACCACATAATCCCCATCCTCTCCTTATTCTAAATCCCCAAGCGGTTCCCTTTAAATCCCCACCAAGCTCCTCCAATTTCATATCTAAGCACCAACCCAAAAAAAAACCTAATGTTCCAAACCTCCCCAAATTGATACTAGGGAACCCCTGTCCCCTCCTCTTCCCAAACTCATCATCAATTCCGCAAAAAACACCCTCAAATACCCCAAATTTCAGATCAGAAAGTCAGAAGAAAACCCTAGTTCTTTTGAGTCTGAATCTTTGCCTTCCAGAGTTCGATTCGACTCAAGACTCGTGTTAACCAATCGTTCTTGTTGAGAACCCTTTATTAATATGTGTTTTGGTTCATTTTCGAGAGCCACAGCTATTTGACCAAACTACTGTTTCTCCGCTTTCTTGGTCATTGGTTCGATTCATTCACCAAGCCTTTTCTGGTTAGTCAACACCTCCACTTTTCCTCTTTGATTTTTGCTTTGTTTGTTTTCTTTCTTCTTTTTATTTTTTTAAACCATCTACTGGTCTATTTGGCTAGGTTATTTACTTGTTTAAATCATTCGTTAGTATTTACTCGCTCGAATTGATTGTTCTTTTTTGTTTATTTGATTTTTAGATTATTGATTTGTGTAGGTCAGAATTTTATCATGATTTTATGTTCTTCTTGTTTTTTGTTGTTTCTGTTATATTCCATGGTCTTAATTGCATGATTTAGATTTTTGGGTTTTTTGTGATTCTGTGTTTTAAATGTTCAATATCCATTCTTCTCTTGACTGTAGTCAAATTTGTCACTAGCTGTGCAAGGCCGAGGCTCAATTTTTTGAAGGTTGCAACATTCTTCTACAAATGTGGTTGATCGAGTATCTCCGCCATCACCCCAAATTCATGAGCTATGGTTTGAACACAGATAACTTCATCAAGAGCTACGAGGAAAGGGTGAAAGACTACAATGCTCCAGAAGGGTTTGAAGCATGGGTCTCCCACTTGAAAGCTCTAAAAGCAAGTCAGGTCGAATGTACTATAGGATGTCTCCCGATGACAGAAGTCATACACATGACAGCTACCAAGGGTTACCTAATATTGATGGGTTTGAGGAGTTTCCAGCCATATGCACCGTAGAGGGTCTTAAGTCAGTTAGGAAGATATCACGTGGTGCCCGAAGATGAAGATCTAACCACCCAGGTCATTGAGCTACATTGCCCAAAGCTTTAGTTCAGCAGGATTGGAATGGTTGCCGGTATCTGAAAAATGGCACCCAGGTACCAGATGTTGCAAAGAGGGGAGTGGATCCAGATTACGCTGCATGGTTTGAGAAAAGGTCTTGTGCAAACAACGAGCCCGAGCCTGAGTCCGAGCCCGAGAGGCCTGCCAAGAGACCTCATGTTCAAGCTTTTGATGATAAAGTCCAAGAAAGGTTGGTATGGGGAGAAAAGGAGAAAAAATATCAAGTCGCCATTCACACCTTGGAAGAGAAACTAAGAAACATGGAATTCAATAATGATCTCCAGGGGCAAGAAGCGGAAGGTGAAAGGAGGAGGTTGGTCCAAGAAAATGAAGCCCTCCGAGCCGAAATTCGAAAAATGAAATTAACAGCTGAGAACCCTGTCAGAAGTGAAAAAGATGAGAAACTTATAGACAAGCTCAGGATGAGAGTCTATGATTACGGATTTGAGTTAGAGAAGACTGAAGCTAAGCTAGTAAAGGCTCGAGCTAAGTTATCTAAGAATGCGGATGGACGGGCAAGTTTCGTTCATCATCTGAAGGAGAAGTACGACAAAGGAATGGTAGGTCTAAAGAAAAAGGTCAATGTCCTTGAGAACGAAATGACCAAGCAGGCAAGAGACTTCAAAGAAGAAAGGGAGCACTACTATGCCCTGATGTCGCAGCTAGAAAAAGACCTGCAACAGCTTCAAAAGCAAAATCATACAGCCGAACAAGTTTTGGAGGCCAGATCTCGGCAGATTGGACGGCTGCTACAATAGAAGGGTACCATCAGGGAGAAGGTTAGGAGGATTGTAGACTACATTGTGTTGAAATGCAATGAATGCGAGGAAAAGACAAGGTCCATGTTCTTCGCTTCAGTTATGATTTTTGTCCGGTAGATCATGGACGACCTGTTCCGCCTCCAAGAATATATGGCGCATAGGCCCGCAGTGAGACCAACTGGAGCAGTAGTGGAAGCACTTATGTATTCTTGATTTTATTTTTTTCGAGTATGTTTCTTCTAGAGTCTTGTTTTTAGTTTTTGAAAATGTTTAAGTCTATAGGGTGGAGTCGTTTTAATCGGAAAAAAAGGAATGTTTTTATTTTATTTGAAAAAACTAAAATCAAAAAATGTGTCTTTCTTTTATTTCGCATTTATCACCTGAACTGCGTAATGATCTGATTCATGCGGCATTATCATATGTAGGCAATCCCCATATGATTCGATCATAACCCTAAAACAAGAAAAATGAAGAAAAAGAGAAGAAAAGAAAAAGAAAATGGAGATAAAATAAAAAAATTAAGTGGAAGAAAAATAATGGCAAAACGAGAGAGCAAAAACAAAGGCAAAATAAAAGGTGAATGACAAAACCCAAGTGGGAAAGGGCAAAAAACGACTGGAGTAAAAAGAAAAGAAAAGAGAGAAGGAAAAGTGCAAAATGAGGAGAGTTAGCTAGAATACCGAGATGAAACATGTAGCCGTTCAAATACATAGTAGAAATATTTAACTGTTCAGGTGCATTGCATCCCAAATGTGCGGTTGCCTATCTTCTAAATCTTAAAAACTAACAAGGTTGTTGTTGTCATTGAGAACATGAAGGTGGTTAGTTTGTTTAGCATTCTGGTAACCCACCCGTACAACACCAGGTCTAAAAACAAGTTGATCATGGCTGGCCAAGAAGTGGACGCAAGTATTATTGATCCACCAAGAGAGGTGGAGGAATTTGAAATCTTGTCTGAAAGAGGAGTTACATAAGTTGAAGCACCAAATGGCCGAAATATACCAAACATGGATGAAAGGGAATCCCCCACCATCATACCCCGCCAACCCTGCTTTCATTCCACCACTAGCTCAATCTCAAGAGCCTCCCGCTGTTGATCCATCCCCACAACATGCACAAAGCTTCACCCCTTACCACCAATATCATGGCACCACTTCTCAAACCATACAAGCTCTACCAGCCAAAACAAACCCATACCCCTCCCTCCACCAGCTACCCCTATTTTTATAGCACCTCCACCAACTACACTCCATGGATCTTCTAGGCCCGAGATCAGTACTATTCCCCAAAGCCTACCTTCAAGGCCCGAGATCATTACTCCTACACTCCTCATTTTGACCTTCTTTTTGAGACTGAGAAACCACCTAAAACCCCGGAACAGGAGGAGATGCTTAGGAAGGTGAGAAGCCTGGAATAGTCGCTCAGAAATATGCAAGGGCTGGGAGGCCAAGCGAGTGTAGCCTACAAAGATCTGTGTTTGTTCCCTTACGTACAACTACCTGTTGGGTTAAAAATGCCCAAATTTGACTTGTATGACGGGCATAGAGATCATGTGGACCATTTAAGGGGATATTGCAGTAAAATGAAAGGAGCCGGTAGGAAAGATGAGTTGTTAATGGCGTACTTTAGCCAGAGTCTGAGTGGCGCGACATTGGAGTTGTACACTTATCAGGATCACAGTATATGGTATACCTAGGATGATTTGGCCCAAGCATTCGCTCGAAATTTCTAATACAACATAGAAATTGTTCCAGATCGGTTGTCTTTGACTAAGATAGATAAGAAGCCTAGTAAAAGTTTCAATGAATATGGTTTCCAATGGAGGAGGACGAAATGGTGGAATAATTTCTTCAGGCCTTGGAGCCTACTTACTTTGGTCATCTGATCTCGGCCATAGGTAAGTCTTTCAATGAAATAGTAAAAATGGGAGGAATGGTAGAAGAAGGGCTTAAGTCAAGAAAGATCTTCAGCTACTCTTCCATCAAAGCAACTAATGCAAGCACTCCAGAATGGCATCGGAGGCATGCTAGGGAAAAAGAAGAAAGAGGATGTCGCTATGGTCGTCTCAGGATCATGGCATGGCCTAGGTGTTTCTCCTCACCACTACACTCAACCTCGACCCCAACCTCAAACCTATACCCAACTCCATATAATCCACCCCAACACTAGTTCCCACCACCAGAGCCTCAGTATTCAGTCAGGCCACCCCAATACCATGTCCATAACGCACAATCATATACTCAACCCCCTCCTCACCCGGAATGGCGTGCCCCAGCTTCACGAAACCCTTACCTACCTCCACAAACATACTGAAGCCCCACTGGTCCAAACTTTCGAACCAGGTCAGAATACAGAAATGAAAGGTTACAATAGAAGAAAACTTTCACCTTGTTTGTTGAATCTTATACCAGCTTATTTCAAAGGTTGAGGAAGTTGGATGTTTTGAGGCTAATTGAGTCAAAACTACTAAATCCCTCTCCAAAGAACTTGAATTATTCTCTCAGATCTGCGTATTGCTCTGATGCTCTGGGCCGCGACACAGAAAAGTGTTGGCACTTGAAGAACGCCATCCAAGAGCTTATTGATACAAACGAAATTGTGGTCCAGAGCCTAAAAGAACCCAACATCAATCAGAACCCATTGCCAGCCCATGATGAAACGCACATGCTTAAGATCGTGCACAAGGATGGGGAGCCCAAGAAGCCTTCACAGTCCGTCATGATGATTCGATCTAGTGAAAGTAAGTCAGTCAAGGACCTAGTTGTTGCCAAAGCAACCTCTTCGATAGATGAAGGATCGGCAGACAAGTTGAGCATGCCAAATGATAAACTAGTTGTGGTAGCTGAAAAGAGGTCCCCAAGAGATGTTATATGAAAGCAAGAAAAGCAAAATGTGATAGTGCTGGGGGTAGCAAGTAAACATTTCATAATTGAGGAGGGTTCCTACACTGACCCTATCATTATCAAATATGTAACCCAGCTGCCGGTAGCTAACACCAAGACTGTCCCATGGAACTATGAGCGAGTGATAGTGACCTATAAGGGAAGGAAGTTAATGAGGACCAGGGATTAACTCGTTCGGGGAGATGCTTCGCCTCGGAAGAGTTAAGGAAAGCTAAAACACTCAAAGACTAGTAAAGAAACTGGTCACTGAAGAAGATGCGGAGGAGTTTTTGAGAAAAATGAAGGTACAAGGTTACTCTATCGTGGAACAGTTGAGAAAGACTCATGCTCAGAATTCCTTGCTATCAATTTTGATCCATTTAGATGAGAACTGTCAGGCCATTACGAAGATTCTGAACGAAGGTCATGTCTCTGACAAAATCACACTGAACTATTTGGAGAAGATTGCAAATAAGATATTCGAGTCTAACAAGATCACGTCCTCGGATCATGAGTTTCTCTGAAGGGTATGGAACACAATCGAGACCTCTATCTCATAGTGAAATGTGAAGATCCTGTAGTCACAAGGGTGTTAGTTTACAATGGTTCCAGTGCAAACATCTGCCTCTCTACTCTGAACAAGTTAAAGACCATGAGAGGATCCACAAGAACAATATATTTGCCCGAGGTTTTGACGGAGGGGGAAAAGACTTTGTTGGTGACATCATGCTCGAGTTGACAATAAGACCAGTTGAATTTACCATGGAGTTCCAGGTACTGGATGTGGCCGTTTCATACAATTTGTTGTTGCGTAGGCCTTGGATACATGTTGCCAAAGGAGTTCCGTCGTCTCTACACCAGATGGTGAAATTCGAGTGGGATAGACAAGAAGTTGTCTTGCATGTTGATGAGAACTTATGTGCTTTCAATGATACATCCATCCCGTTTATTGAGGATGAAGAATATAAAAGGCCGTGGGTCTATTAAGTTTCCGAAACAGTGTCGGTTGAAAAGGTTTCTGAAGGGGAATACATCCAGGTCCAAAGCTAGTTTCTACAACCATCATGGTAGCAACTGAAATGTTGAAAAATGGTTTTGTGTCGGGCAAGAGTCTGGGTGTATCTTTGCAGGTTATTGTGCAACCAGTGTCTTTGCGTGAAAATCTGGGTACATTTGGTCTAGGTTTCGAGCCTACAGGTGATGATGTGAAGAAGGCTAGAAAGCTAAAAAAGAAGGCATGGTTGCTCCCTAAGCCAGCCCCATGTCTCTCCAGGTCATTCATCAAGGGAAGGGTCGTGAAGAGTCCAGTGACAACCGTCCCAAATCCTGTGGTTGATTTTGATGAAGAATTGGTCAAAAGGTTCTAGAGCCTATTTGATGAGGTGAACATGGTAGAAACTAGGGAAGGTTCCAGCAAAGCGGATGTGCAATTTATTGGGCCAAAAGTGAAGCTTAACAACTGGGATGCCACTCCTCTCCCTAACCTGAAGGAGGTTTGTTAGTTTGCTTTGTCTTCCTTTCAGTTATCTAGATTATTCTAGGGATATAATTCAGATTTTATTTTCCGTCTATTTTGATGTACAAACCCTTCTATCCTTTATTTTCAATGAAATGCAATTTCCCTTTTTCTATTACTCCTGTTAGTGGCATTTTTATCTTTCTTTTACAGTTCTTTTTATGCTGGTTTCAATGACATGACATGCATGAGGAATCTTCGGCAAAGTCTTAAAAGCCAATCTAACTAAAAAATAATAATCCAAGAAATAAAGTGTGATGATGAAATATAATATAATATAGAGGAAGCATTTGGGGAAATTAGTAAAGAGCTAAGTCACTTTGAAGAGAAACCGAAGCCTAATTTGAATGAAACTAAAGCAAACAATTTAGGGGATCCAGATAATATCATGAAAACTAAAATAAGTGTACACTTGGAACCACAAATCAAGGAGGAAATAATCAAAGCACTGTTTGAATATAAAGACATTTTTGCATGGTCATATAATGACATGCCGGGTTTAAGTACTAACTTGGTGGTTCACAAATTGCCCATTGACCCAGCATTCTCTTCTGTCAAGAAGAAGTTAAGGAAGTTCAAAACTGAAATGAGTATGAAGATCAAGGAAGAAATCACAAAGTAGTTGGGCGCAAAGGTTATTCGAGTCACACGATACCCCACTTGGTTAGCTAATGTTGTGCTAGTGCCAAAGAAGGACGGCAAGACCAGGGTGTGCGTTGATTACCGTGATCTCAACTAAGCAAGTCCAAATGATAATTTTCCATTGTCAAATATCTACATTCTGATTGACAACTATGCCAAGCATGAGATCAGGTCTTTTGTATATTTCTATGCGGGATACCACCAGATCTTGATGGATGAGTAGGATGCAGAAAAGACAACATTCACACACCATGGTGAGCACACACCATGGGGAACTTATTACTACCGGGTAATGCCAATTGGTTTGAAAAACGCCGGGGCAACATACATGAGGGTAATGACTACTGTGTTCCATGACATGATATATAGGGAGATTGAGGTTTATGTAGATGATGTGATCATAAAGTCAAAGCAGCAGTCCGACCATGTCGGAGATTTGAGGAAGTTCTTTCATAGGCTCCACAGGTATAATCTTAAGCTTAACTCTGCCAAGTGTGCATTTGGCCTTCCGTTTGGAAAACTATTGGGATTTATAGTCAGTCGGTGAGGCATTGAGTTGGATCTGTCAAAGATCAAAGCTATCTAGGAGTTACCACCACCAAGGAATAAGATTGAGGTAATGAGTCTGCACGGGCGATTTAACTACATCAGCAGGTAATGAGCCCATCTTTAAGTTGCTAAAGAAGAACGTTGTGGTCAAATGGACTGATGAGTGCTAGGAGGCATTTGATAAGATCAAGGGGTATTTGTCAAATCCACTTGTTTTGGTTCTGCCAGAACCCGGAAGGCCCTTAATTCTTTATTTGACAATCCTGGATAATTCGTCCGATTGTGTGCTGGGTCAACATACATCACTGGCAGGAGAGAGCAAGCCATCTATTATCTTATCAAGAAGTCCACATCCTATGAGGTTAAGTATACTCCCCTTGAAAGAACGTGTTGCGCCCTGACTTGGGTGACACAAAAGTTGAAGCATTATCTGTCGTCCTACACTACTTACCTCATTTCTTATTTGGATCCTCTAAAGTATATCTTTCAGAATCCTATTCCCATTTTGCTCACAGTGTTTGACATTATCTATGTGACTCAGACCGCGATGAAGGCACAAGCATTGGCCGGTCATTTGGTCGAGAACCCGGTGGATGAAGAGTATGAGACATTGAGAACTTATTTTTCTAATGAAAAGGTGATGCATATTGACGAGGTGGAGTAGGATGAAAAGCCATGTTGGAAACCTTTCTTTGATGGACATAAAAGATATCAGAATAGGGGCTGTGCTCGTTTCTGAAACAGGGCAACATTACCCTATCACGGCCCATCTTCATTTCTATTGTTCTAATAACATGGCTGAGTATGAGGCATGCATTGTGGGTTTAAGTTTAGCGGTAGATATGGGAGTCCAGGAAGTCTTGATCTTGTGAGACTCGAATCTTTTGGTGCACTAGATTCAGGGAGAATGGGAGACTCAGGATTTAAAGATCATACCATATCAACAACGTTTTCATGATCTTTGTCAACGGTTCAAATCAATAGAATTTAGGCATTCCAAGGATCCATAATGAGGTTGCCGATGCCTTGGCTACTTTGGCGTCAATGTTGCACCATCCTGACAAAGCTTATGTTGACCCTATACACATTCAAGTTTGTGATTAACATGCCTACTGTAATGTGGTTGAGGAAGAACTTGGTGGTGAACTGTGGTTCCATGATATCAGGGAATACATCAGGATGTGGGTATATCCGGTACAAGCCAGAGTTGATCAAAAGAGAGCAATTCGACGTTTGGCTAGTGGATTTCTCTTGAGAGGGGGAATCTTGTACAAGAGGACTCCAGATCTTGGACTGTTGAGATGCATAGATACTAAACAAGCCACGTCTATCATGGTAGAAGTACATTCCGGAGTTTGCGTGCCGCATATGAGTGGGTATGTTCTGGTAAAGAAATTTTTTCGAGTAGGGTATTATTGGCTCACCATGGAATGAGATTGAATCAGGTTTGTGTGCAAGTGTCATCAATGCTATGTACACAAAGACTTGATTCATTCTCCGCCATCTAAGTTGCATACAGTGTCCGCAATGTGGACCTTTGTTGCTTGGGGCATGGATGTCATTTGATCAATTGAGCCAATAGCATCAAATGAGCACAGGTTTATTCTGGTGGCCATCGATTATTTTATCAAGTGGGTTGAAGCTATGACTTTCAAATATATGACCAAGAAGGTAGTGGTTGATTTTGTTCATTCAAACATCATTTGTCGGTTCAGAATCCCCAAGGTAATCATCACGGATAATAATGCTAATCTTAACAGCCATTTGATGAAAGAAGTATGCCAATTGTTTAAGATTACACATCGAAATTCCACTCCGTATTTCCCCAAGGCAAATGGAGTTGTTGAGGCGGCCAACAACAAAATAAAGAAGATACTTCGGAAGATGGTGCAAGGTTATAGGCAATGGCATGAAAAGTTGCCCTTTGCTTTGCTGGGTTACCACACTACTGTTCGCACTTCAGTAGGAGCAACTCCTTATTTGTTGGTATATGGTACTGAGGCAGTGGTACCCACGGAAGTTGAAATTCCATCCCTTCGGATTGTTGCTGAAGCCGAAATTGATGATGACAAGTAGGTCAAACCCGTTCGCAGCAATTAAGTCTGATTGATGAGAAAAGACTGGCAGCAGTGTGTCATGGTCAATTGTATCAAAAGAGAATGGCAAGAGCATACAACAAGAAGGTGCGCCCCCGGAAAGTTAAAGTGGGTCAGCAAGTATTGAAATGCATCCTTCCATATCAGGTTGAAGCGAAAGGCAAGTTTGCCTAAATTTGCAGGGGCCGTTCATTGTAACGAGAGTGATGTCCAATGGTGATTTGTACTTAACAGATGTAGAAGACAAATGTGTAGATATGACTATCAATTCTAATGCAGTCAAAAGATATTATGTTTGATTTCTTTGGTTTGTCTAAATTGTTTGTTTGTACTTGGCGTATTTTTGAAGATTGAAATGACGAAGACATTTTATTCTGCTATATAAACACTTTATCTTTTGTTACCCCTTTGAGCCTTGTCTATTTTGTTTCATATCCCTCTTTTGGAATCAGAAGCAAAGTTCAGAAACATAGATATATAAGATAAATAAAGAAGAAAAAGAGGGAAAAAAGAAGAGAAAAAGAGAAAGGGAAGATAAGAAAAGAAGAAAAGAAAAAAAGAAGAAGCAAAATAACAAAGATAAATCATTTCCAATGCCATGAACTACGTTCGACCTGATTCCTTTTAAGAATACGTATGCAGCCTCACAGTTCGGTCACATCAAAATAAAAATTCAAAAGTCCCCAGGCAAAGAAACTGGGAAGAAGTTGCGGTTTTATATAAGATCTGATTCCAAAAGTTGTAATTTTGAACTCATTCAAGTTGTTTTGAACCTTCATGATACCCTTTCTTTCTAACCATTTCCAAAATCTTGCATTACGGTCCAAAAAAAGACCTTCTAATCAATATTTGAGAATGCCAAGTCAAGCGAGATAGATGTATGATTTGCATTAGGGGAAACATTCCGTTCTGCACAAGGAAAATGAATAAATGAGAGAGTCATATTGGTGAAAACTCTCACGGGTACCGTAGGGCGATGGAAAGATGAGAGAAATTAAAATGAGAGAGTCTTATTGGAGAAAACCTTCACGGGCATTAAAAGGCGACGATGAGTTGAGAGATGAACAAATGAGAGAGGTTTGTTGGTGAAAACCCTTCAGGGCGCCGCAAGTCGAACAAGGATGGTGACTTTGCAAAAAGATTGGATTATGGGAATTCCAGGGCATAAAGTTTGACAAATGAAAGGTGATTGGTTGAACATGCTAGGCTGGTTAATCCGAAATGGATGTCATGATCATTGGTGCCAGCTGCCTCACTCAGATATGTCTCTTTTACTTTTCTTCCTCAAAACAGTCTTCTTGTTTCGAATTTTCGCCTTTACTCCTAACTCTAGAAGTCATTCCATTTCATTTTCTTTTGGGTCTATTTCTCTAAGGCTTTCCCCAATGTTAGCATTGTTTAGCAAGTAAGAAAGGATTTCAAAGCTTACTACCAACTTCCAAATTGCACAAAGCAGAGTGCTGCCAAAACATACCAGTAACAGTATGATGCAAATGGAAAATAAGGTGTTGGTGAAAGTTCAAGTGGTCGAGTGGTTTGGGAATTTTGTGGAAAATACAGAGGTTCAAATTGGAAGGACAAAAATATAAAACAACGGGTTGAGTGTAGGGCACTCTGGTCATTCACGGTCCTTTGGTTGAGATCCAGTCAGAAGGTGAAATAATTCTTTGCAAGTCCAAGGCAGCCAATTAGAACAAAGCATGGCAGTGGAGAAGCCGCCTTCAATAAGAACGCCGCAAACTAACCACCACATTTGCAAACTGGTAAAATTTTCTTTGATTGAAACAGTGGAAGGAAATTTCGTTTGTTCCGGAGGAACCATTCGCAAGAAAAGCATATGCCAGACAAGGTCGACCGTAAACCTTCAGAATCTTCCTGGATAATGGGATTTAGATTCAAGTTTTCAGGACCCCGTGGATAATGAGATTTAATTTAAAGCCTTCAGGACCCTCTTTGATAATGAGATTTAACCATTAAATTCTTGTAGCTCTTTTAGATAACATGATTCGGTTAACACTCACAGAGGTTCCCAGTATCAAACTGGGGAAAAAAAGTTTTATTTGTTTTGTTTGCTTTGTTATAATGGCAGGCGCCCACCTAGATAACAACGGAATACATTTCAAGTTTTGCATTAGGCGCCCACCTGGATAACAAGGGAATACATTTCAAGTTTTGCATCAGGCGCCCACCTGGATAACAAGGGAATACATTTCAAGTTTTTGCATCAGGCGCTCACCTGGATAATAAAGGAATATATTTCAAGTTTTGCATCAGGCGCCCACCTGTATAACAATGGAATACATTTCAAGTTTTGCATCAGGCGCCCACCTGGATAACAAGGGAATACATTTCAAGTTTTGTATCAGGGCACCCACCTGGATAACAAGGGAATACATTTCAAGTTTTTGCATCAGGCGCCCACCTGGATAACAATGGAATACATTTCATGTTTCTAATCAGGTGCCCACCTGGATAACAAGGGAATACATTTCAAGTTTTGCATTAGGTGCCCACCTAGATACCAAGGGAATACATTTCATGTTTTTGCATCAGGCTCCCACCTGGATAACAAGGAATACATTTAATGTTTTGCATCAGGTGCCCACTTGGATAACAAGGGAATACATTTCAAGTTTTGCATCAGGTGCCCACCTGATAACAAGGGAATACATTTCAAGTTATTGCATCAGGCTCCCACCTGGATAACAAGGGAATACAATTTAAGTTTTGGCAATCAGGCACCCACCTGGAGAACAAGGGAATACAATTCAAGTATTGGGAATCAGGCGCCCACTTGGAGAACAAGGGAATATAGTTCAAATTTTGGCAATCGAGCGCCTACCTAGAGAACAAGGGAATAGGGTCCAAGTTTCGGCAATCAGGCAGCCACCAAGAAAACAAGGGAACTCATTTCAAAATTTAATTCGAGTTAGCAACAATAGAAATTTGTCTTGAGAGTGCAGGTCAAAAGTTCAAGAGGCACAACAGAACTGTAGAAACGGCCAGACTAAGTTTGAAGATGATAGAATGGATTCTTATAATTCATAGATCATAGTTTATCCTAGCTTATTTTTATCTCGTTTCGGTTTAATGAGGAGATCAACAAGCAGTAGCAGCAGCAACAGTGAAATCACAGCTTTCCAGTAGTCCCAACTACCGAAACGTCCCGAACTACACTAACCTGATTCCTTATATAGCCAATAATATTTTTAGGCAACCTCGGAAGCAGGGTGCGGTCAAATCTTTCAAAAAATGTTTCCCACAGAGTATTCAAACGGGCAAAAATCGCTCGTATCCGCTCACTTTATCTTTGCCCAAAAACTCTTCGTGTTTCCGAGCAAAGAGGGGCAGTTGTGAGCACGTGATTTTTTCCCTATGTGAAATACTCCTATAAATTAAAGAAATAAATTTCTCCCAATTGTTTGCAATTTTATAGAATTTTTGTAGGAATTTGTGTTAATTGTTTGCATATTCTGTGCATGTTTACTTTTATTAAAATCATGAAAAAATACAAAAATGCCATGCATTTCATTTAGATATTTGTTTTTATATTTTAGGATTAATTAATTAATTAATTGTTTTAATAAAAATGAAAATTAAAAAATGGCTCATGTTTACATTTTACCTTTTAATTTTGAGATTAGTGATTTTTCTATTTTAATTTAGGATCAAGTAATCTTTATAATTATTATAATTAGATAATTAGTGTAATTTTACAGTTTAGATAATTTAGGATTTTATTTAATTAAATAAAAACAAAACAAAACAAAAAAGATGAAAATGAAAAGAGAAGAGGGCTGGATTTTTAAAAGCCAATTGGGCCAGTTTTATGCCCCAAAACCACCCCAAATCCAAGCCCAAACTTTGAATTATCCGGTCTAGTCTTCCCCATCATCAAACGACCCCGTTTTTGGCCCTTGTCATCACAGCCGTTGATCTTGTGTGATCAAACGGCTATGAACTGGGCGTTGTCTTTGTATAAAGATGTCCGAAATCCGGTCCCCCCCCCCATTTGAACCCCCCCCATTTCACCATCACCCTATCTCTAAACAAAACCCTAGCCACCTTAAATCCTTTCACATGCTCCGCCTTGTTCCGGCGCCAGAAATTGCCCCACCGCGGCGACGACACTCTAAACACCCCCAAATTAACACCCCATAATCCCCATCCTTTCCTTATTCTAAATCCCCACGAAGCTCCTCCAATTTCAGATCTAAGCACCAACCCTAAAAAAACCTAATGTTCCAAACCTCCCCTAATTAATACTAGGGAACCCTGTCCCCTCCTCTTCCCAAACTCTTCATCAATTCCCCAAATAACACCCTCAAATAACCCAAATTTCAGATCTGAAAGTCGGAAGAAAACCCTAGTTCTTTTGAGTTCAAATCTTTGCCTTCCAGAGTTTGATTCGACTCAAGACTCGTGTTAACCAATCGTTCTTGTTGAGAAGCCTTGATTATTACGAGTTTTGGTTCGTTTTCGAGAGCCACATCTGTTTTGACCAAACTACTGATTCTCCGCTTTCTTGGTCGTTGGTTCGATTCATTCACCAATCCTTTTCCGGTTAGTCAACACCTCCCTTTTTCCTCTTTGATTCTTTCTTTGTTTGTTTACTTTCTTATTTTTATTTTTTGAAACCATATGTCGGTCTATTTGTCTAGGTTATTTACTTGTTTAAATCATTCGGTAGTATTTACTCACTCGAATTGTTTGTTCTTTTTTATTTACTTGATTTTTAGATTCTTGGTTTGTCAAGGTCAGAATTTTATCATGATTTTCTGTTCTTCTTGTTTTTTGTCGTTGTATTTCATGGTCTTAATTGCATGATTTAGATTTTTGGATTTTTTGTGATTTCGTATTTTAAATGTTCAATGTCCATTCTTCTCTTGATTGTAGTCAAATTTTTCACTAGACGTTAAGTCTAGATATTGGGAGCTCCTCATGAAATGGAACCTTTTAACCTTTTCTTATTTGTGCTAAGGGTCGGATATTCACCCTTTCATTATTTATTTACTGTTTGATTTGGTTTTACTCAAAGCTGTCTATTTTGTGTTGTTTGCCTAGTTTAGTAAATTCTTAGAAACTCCTAGGATGTTAATTGAACAATCAAAAACTTAAGAGTTTAATTTGAGAATAGGAAATAAGATTTTGAGTAACGAAACTTCTAGAATCTGGGGCAGCTGGCCCAATTTTAGCCAGCACAAATGCTGGTGCCAATTAAAAGCTGTCAGTTGTCCCAATTCTGTTAGGAAAGATGCCTTGTGAGGGAATAATTCCCATTTTGTTTTCAGCAGCACATGGAACCCTGAAAAGGCTATATATAGACCCTTCTCTCACTCAAAAAGATCAGAGATTCATACCTGAAAATACCCAAAAAAAAGTTTTCTGCATTCCTATTTGGCTCGAATTACTTTCTGAGTTTTAGAACTTAAAGGTTTTTTATGGGAATTTTGGGTTTTCCAAGATGAAAATAGCTGATCATCGAAGCTGTTTTGTTTTGATTCTCATTGCTGTTCACTGTTGCTGATCTTCTTATTGTTCACTCTAGCTGACATCAGGATTTTCTTTTCCGTTTTGCTGTATCCAGGTACTCTCACTAAAGCAAAATTATGGTTATTGTTTACCGTGAAAATGGTAATAACAATTAAATTTGTTGATGGGACTCTAAAACTATGTGATATATTTTTATGCTAGTTTGTTAATGAGTTGATGCTAGTGTGTGATATTTAGAGGCGAAATAGAATTAAGGAGAGAGCTACAATTAAACCGATAGGCCAGTTGCTTGGGAACTCGGGCTTGTCGATTTTGGGCCTCGAGGTCGATCCCGGGACTCGACCGTGAGCTGTTGAGGGTAACCGGGTTTGGGCTAACATATATGAAATAATCAATGAAGACTCTTTATGGCCAATGGTATGCAATAAATTATGAAAAAAAAGAAGATAAGAAATGAAAGCAATAATATCAAGAGAGTATGTGAGAGAGTGAAATAGAGAGTTCTTGTATAATTTCGTATGAAGTAACTGAAGTTACCAACCTTTACAAAGTGATAAGGATCCCCTATATATAGGAGGTAAATCCCATTATAGTACAACAAGCATTAATTACAAAGATATGGAGTTGTAACTCGGGTCTTAGAGTAGCTTCCTAATCTCTGTCAGTCCTAGCCATGTGCCTTGGGAACTCCCTGTTTCTGTCGTGGCTGTGGTTGACATTATCACAAGATAGAGTGTCAACAAACCTCGAGGGAGGAATCTCGATCGTAGACTTGTAGCCTCGGGACTTCGAGACGTTCTTCCGAGGTTCTTTGATAATGAGCAATTGGACCCTCTAATTTCACCGTATACAGATAGTCACTGCATTTCTGTAATTTGCTAAGTAATTTAAGATTTCGTGGTGCCAAGGTAGGATAATTATTTTATTTTGTGTGCAAATGAGGATTCATGATATAATGGATATCAATAGATATGTTAATAAGCGTATAGGTCATATTATAAGTGAATTGGGGTTTAAGGAGAGGCCAAAGCCTAAGCCAAGTTGGAAAATTTCATACTAGACTAAAGTTGTAAATGAGTACGCACAAGACCTCATTTTGGACAATCATATCTCCATTTATATAAGGTATTGGGTGATGCACAACCTATCAAATTAAAGCTCTTTGAGTGTTGTTTCCAACGCATCAAACTATTTGTCATTTGGAAGTGCATACAAAAAGTTATGGCCATTTTACCGGAGCTGTGTCAGATGCGCGTCCGCAGCACGACCGCAGGAAAACTGATAATTTCTGCCTCCGAGCGAGGCCAGACCGCGGTAAGAGCGCGGACACCGCATCCCTGGGGCGGTTTGACCGTGGTCGCATGCCTGGCAGCCCTATAAATACCCCATGACCGGGCATGGAGAGTCTCTAAGTAATATTTTCAGCTAGGGCTAGCTCTATCAAGGGGAATCCGTCCCATACCTTCCTCCTGTGATCCAAGATAATGTTTTTGGAGTATTTTGAGTTGATTACTACTCCTAAACACTTATATTAACAAGAATTGTTCTTGAATATCCATAGATTCTCATTCAAATCCCTAAAATTATCAAGAACACTACAAGTGGGGATTCTCAAGATTCTTACTACAAGAGGTATGTCTATCATCTCTAACTACTCTATGGTGATTATTTATGTATGATATATACATTTGAACTCATGGGATGGTGATTGGAAGCCATTAGTGCCTAAGCTAGGTTGTGTTGATGTTGTAGAGACTGTGAGATGGGTTATTGAGGTATGATTCTTGGGTGTAATAGTATTATGTATACATGCATCTACAAATTAAGTTTGTGGGAAGAGCGTTGAACATAAATAAGTAAATATTGGGTTGGGGAATGAAGGAAATCTTGTAAAAGAGATTTGAAATCAAGATGCTCAACTAGTATTTGATAAAATGTTCAAATAAGCTAAAACCATGAATACCTTCCTAATTTTGTCCAATTTTGTTATGTTTCAAAGTAGACTGGGATTGCTAGAATTTCCGGAACGTCGTAGTAACTTAAGGAAAGCTTAAACAAGGTATGTAGGCTAAACTTTCTCTCTCGGAAGTGAATTCCATATTGTTTTTGTAAGTTTCTGTGTGGTTTGCCTACCAAAATTGTATAGCCTTGAGTCACATTTTCAAAAGAAGGTTAGTATAATAATCGGGTAAGAAGAATTCGATTTGTTTAATGGTCCCAGTTGCTCGTATGTGTACTAAGTGCCGTGATTGAATGTGCCTATTTGTTGATAATCTGTAAAGATGTTTGGAAATGAATCGAATGAGAAAATGTCTAGCAAATTATGAAATAAGTCTCGACTCAACTCTTATGAACTAACTTCCAAAAATAGAATGGCCTAAAGGCCTTGTACCTGAACTATACTCACAAGCGGCTATTTTAGATAATGCTTTTCTTTATAAATATATTCAATATAATGCTAGTCCTTACACATTCCGATGTTGAAGTTGTGCAGTTGTCATGATGGAACAAGGGGTAATTCAAGGATAATTGAGGTGATTGCTTGCTTATAACATTAATGCGTATTTCAATTGTTGGTTGGCATGTCCCCCTTTGGGAAAAATCCTTTGTGCTTGATGATTCTATTACTATTGACTCAAAAATATATGATTCCCGGAATATTTGGTACATTGATATTGGTTGGTGATCCTTGGAAATAAAAGGATGCAAATGTAGAAAAACCAAATACGGCCTTCGTGCCATGAAAAAGATGAATCTTGTGAAAGGCCCAAAGGGCCAAAGAGATACTGTTATCGGGAGAGATTGAGGACATTAGTAAAAAGACTATAAAATGTGAAAGGTATTAAGGTAAGCATGGTTGCATTTATGCTATATTTGTATGGTTGTATTTATACTACAATTGTGTGCAATATTAAATCGAATCAAAAATGTTTTTGGGAGTATCATTAGCAATACCGAGGAAGGGTGGGTCATAAGGCCCACACCTGAAACTACACGTGCCGGTGCAGGAGTGCAGTGTGACTTGGGATGAAATTGAAATATTGGTGAACTTGTGACTATTCCCACAGAGTGTGATGAAACCAATACCTGTGAATTTAAAAGGAAAAAGCCAACCCCCATGGCATATGTGGGAAGGCGGCCTAGCTGATCGGATAGAGATCAGATTCCATGTTGCGCACACTGTGGTACTATTATTGTGACAACTTTCTTTCGCATCACACATGTCAAACCACATTGTTCGTGGGGAGATGGCCTAGCCGATCGAGCATGATCGGACTCCGTGCTAACAAAGACGGTGGTAATATCGGTGCTAGTGATCTCCCAACCAAATATATATATATATATATATATATATATATATATATATATATATATACTATTTTCTTACTTAAAAATCGTTATGTTTGAATTAGTTATTTGGATATTGTTGATTGTGACTTGCTGCTTCTATGTGTCGTTTCTGCTTATATGGACATTCTATTTTGAAAGAGGACTTTTAGCCTTATATACTAGTGCTATTCGACGGCGTTAACGTCCCTTTTGCTGGGGGCGCTATATCGTTTCATGATACAGGTAGTTCCACAGCGGGCAGCATCGGCCAGTGATAGTGGTACTCCCTTCCTAGCAGACTTGGTGAGCCCCACTCCATCTCAGGGTCATGTCATGTATCTTTTGTTTATTTTCTCATCACATTTTGAGGTATAGCTGGAGCCTTGTTTCCGGCATTTCTCTATTACTCTTCTCTTGTATTTAGAGGCTCCGTAGACTGTTTGTGGGTGGTGGTTGATGTTGGAAGTCCGGACTAGAAAAGTTTGTACTTGACAAACATATTTTTCATTAAACATGTAAACTTGTAATATTTTGTAATCTATGAATGAAGTCACTAATAGAAATGAAATGAAACTCGCTAATGGAAGATTGGTTAGTGTTTTGATAAGACAGGATAACATTCCCTCTTTATTCATGAACTAGTTTGGGTAGAATGAAATCTAAAAGGCTTGTTAAGTCGGGTTTACTCGGTTGAGCGCCGGTCGCGCTCCTCGAATTTTGGGGCATGGCAACTTGGTATCAGAGCCTAAGGTTTTAAAGTGTCCTAGGATGTCTCCGAGTCGTGTCTAGTAGAGTCTTTCTTATTGGTGTGTTGTCTACCACATCTATAAGTTGGAGGCTATTTGTGCATTTAGGAATTCCACCCTTTTTTGATATTCCAGATCTTGCCATAGAGCTCAAGGTAGAGATCTAATTTCCTTGTTATGTCCCCTTTTCTAGATGAGTAATCTACGAGTCCGAAGCAACGAGGAAGGAATAACCCCGCTATTGAATTTGGGGGAGATTGCGCATGAGTTCGTAGGGAGGATGCGCCAAGCCATGGAAGGGTTGGAAGAACTTATTGCTAAGGGAAGTGTCCTTGTCCCTGCCAATGTCATCGCACCACCAGAGCGTGTGGTGAGAGCATCCAAGAAACGAAAGAGGGTTGTTGGTGTTAATGAGCCAGATTGTTCAGTTTGCAAGAAGCGTCTTGGGGAGATGTTAGATGACTCTTGGGATATGTTACAGTTATGGAAAGAGGGGTCACAAGAAGAATAAATGCCCTAGGTTAGGTAAAACTATCCCGGTCTACCCGGTATTTGGGAAGGAACATTTGACGACGTGTTGTGAGTATGCCCAACCACATGTTTGGGGTAGTAGATCAGGGCAATTCCAAGGGCCCGCACAACAAACTAATACTGGAATTGGTACTCCCGCATCAGAAGACTGGAGGAAGGATAAAGGGAAGTTTATAATGTATGCAAAAATGGTGAGTATCAGGTCGGTGGGGCGAGTCAGTTTAGTGGACCTCGTCCCTGTTGTGTGAAATGTGGGAAATATCATCCGGGAGTATGTCGCTATTATACCGATGTGTGCTACCAGTGTGGTATGTCAGGTCACCTTAAAAGAGATTGTCATTCATCTCACCAGATCATGGGCAGAGGTGTGGCGCAGCCAGCCAGTTCTTCAGCTACTTCATCTATAGCGCCTTTAGGACGTGGAGCAGTTGGGGGTAGTATTCAAAACTCGGGAGGACCTACAGGTTCTATGGTATGAGGGGGCATCAAAGGTCGGAGGCTTTTTTGGGTATGGTTACAGGTATATTGACTTTTCAATCTCGTGGAGTATATGTTCAAATTGACACTAGTTTCGCTTTGTCATATGTCAATCCTTACATTGCTATGGGATTTGGGATAGAGTCAGGGCAACCTTATGATCCATTATGTGCATCTACTCTTTGAGCAGGATGCATTATTCGTGAAGCCTCTTTATTTCAATTATCTTACTCGCTGCCTTATGAGGAATTGAGTCCCATGATGATTTCCTGAATTGAGTCAGACTCCGAGGGTTACTATTTCCACTTGCTTTCCTAGACCCTCACCAAGGAACTAAATCTGATAAATTTCTTACAGGTCGTTTTATTCAAACAGATAACATCTACTCACTTGTGCTTACGCATGAACCGTCGTAAAAATTTGCCTATATGGTGCCAAATTCAATGTAAAGTAGCATGGTGTTGTGATCCTTCTTGAATCACTCTTTTCTCCGTGGTGTAGGTAGTTTCTATGGTTCAAACAGTCACTTTGCTCCTTCGTCAATATTATCACGAAGTATTTTCACTATCTGGTAATATGAGAGCCTATCTCAGCTCCTATCATATGTATTCATACCAGTTGAAGTAGATCTTTTGTCTGTATAAGTTTCTGAGGAATTTGAGGTTTTCACAAATCTGCCACAAAAAGATCTTTTCTTTGCCCATTGTAATATGAATTTCATGGTCACTCAAATCGTTCCTCAATAAGTAGCTCACTTTGTTCTTGGTATTGAAGTTTCCCGTGAAGTGGCCCGGTATCACAGCCGGAGAATTATGATAGCAGAACTATGTCAATCTCATGGGAAGCAGTTCATTCCCTTTCCACCTAGCACGTCCCCCCCCCCCCCCCCCACTATTGAGAAGTCCTAGCAATGTGGATTTTATCTTAAGATGTTTATATTGGATGTCACGGGTTTGGCACATATCATATTAATTTGAAAGACAAGTTGTCGTATCTTTAGTACTCTTGTATAGGTACAACTATTGGGGAGGGTTGAGTGGTGTGAATTATAGTAATCTCACAAGTGTTTAACTTCTATTTCATTCACATGGACTTGTAGCGCAGATTCCTTGTGTCAATTAATGTTAGGAATGTAATTCGACTATATATTCTGAAAACCCCTATCTCTTTCAACGTTCCAGAGTATTCTCATTCTTGATAAATTGATCTTTCCTACACTCCAGGAGACGACTTGGGGCACGTACTTGAATATACCTCCGTAAATGATTTCTATTGCCGATGTGTCATCCAAACTCTATGCCTCATTGTTTCAAACAAATGATTTCATTGCAATGATTAATCGTGCCATCATGATCCATAGTAAGCTTAATGTTTCCTAAAATAATATAACCTCATAAGACACCCTGCTCAACACATCTACATTGATGAATTCTTGAGATATTTCTAGTCCAATCTCGAACCTCGTTGTTCCTATTTATGGTAAATCTATTAAGGGTATGGGTTCAAGCATGTCAAAAGGTAGCGTCATTCCATGGTCAATCATATTGGGTGGGAACTCTATAGTCTTATTCATTCTAACCCCTCATGGAATAATGGTTAAAAGTCACCAAGTGTTCGACTAGGGTGTCCATCAGAGAGATTTAGGGTCAAATAAAGTAAGCAAGTTGTTCTCAAGGTTTCCTCTAGAAAGAAGCTGTGTGAGTTGTCTGTAAGGATGAAGTAGGTGTAGTGCACTTTAGAAGTTATGGAACCGTGAAAAAGATGGATCAAGTTATGAGTATGATGTCCCCTGCCCCCCCTATCGTATCGTTGCACTCCATGGTTCCGATGTTCCATGTATCTATGTCCAAGAAGGTAATTGGGAATCTTTGGTATATCATTCCGGTGAGAATTATCGAAGGGGAAGTTAATGGATAATTAGCTTATGCGAGGTATCTAGCTGTCATCCTTGTTAGATAAGTTTGGAGGATGGGATTGTTTCTGTAAATGTGTTATGGCAAAGCTTGTATGTCGATGAGGCCACCTTGAAGGCCGAAAGTGTCATAGAAAGAAAATATTTTTGCTTGATTGTATAACAATTGGTTTTGATTTGAAAGGTACCTTATAGGTGTTGTGATTAAAGAATGTGCGGTCCATGTTCAAGTAACATTATGATAATGTAGCGCTCGTAATGCAGAGATTTTCGTTATGGATATATACCTTGTGGTGCTTTGTCGAGTTGTGGATGAGTTGTTAGGACGGTTTTGGTAGTTCTCAGGCAGGTGGATAGGCCTAGTTACAAAGGAGACTCTGCCGAAATTTCTGAAAAAGTTGGGAGTTAGTTAAAATTTAGGGACTTGAGGTAGGTGAAAAAAGGGGGGGGACATAATGTGTTAAGCGTTTAGGGCAGACTCTACTCCTCATTCGAGGACGAATGATCCTAAGGGGGGATAATGTAATGCCCCCAAAAATTTTGCGAAGTAATTTAAGATTTCGTGGTGCCAAGGTAGGCTAATTATTTTATTTTGTTTGCAAATGAGGATTCATGATATAATGGATACAATTTGATATGTTAATAAGCGTATAGTCATATTATAAGTGAATTGGGGTTTAAGGAGAGGCCTAAGCCTAATCCAAGTTGGAAAATTTCATAATAGACTAAAGTTGTAAATGAGTACGTACAAAACCTCACTTTGGACAATCATATCTCCATTTATATAAAGTGTTGTGTGATGAACAACCTATCAAATTAAAGATCTTTGAGCCTAGTTTATAATTCATCAAACCGTTTGTCATTTGGAGGTGTACAAAAAAAGTTATGACCATTTTACCCGACCTGTGTCAGATGACCGCGGGAAAACTAATAATTTATGCGTCCGAGCGCGGTCAGACCGCGGTAAGAGCGCGGCCACCGCGTTTCGGGCGCAGTTTGACCGCGGTCGCATGCCTGGAAGCCCTATAAATACCCCATGAGGGGGTATGGAGAGTCTCTAAGTCATTCTTTTGAGCTAGGGCTTGCTCTATCAAGGGGAATCCGTCCCATACTTTCCTCCTATGATTCAAGGTAATGTTTTTGGAGTATTTTTGAGTTGATTACTACTCCTAAACACTTATATTAACAAGGATTGATCTTGAAAATCCATAGATTCTCATTCAAATTCCTAAAATTATCAAGAACACTATAAGTGGGGATTCCCAAGATTCTTACTACAAGAGGTAAGTCTATCATCTCTAACTACTGTATGGTGATTATTTATGTATGATATATACATTAGAATTATGGGATGGTGATTGGAAGCCATAAGTGCCTAACCTAGGTTGTGTTGGTGTTGTAGAGACTGTGAGATGGGTTATTGAGGTATGATTCTTGGGTAATAGTATTATGTATACATGCATGTACAAGTTAAGTTTGTGGGAAGAGCGTTGAACATAAATAAGTAAATATTGGGTAGGAGAATGAAGGAAATCTTGTAAAAGAGATTTGAAATCAAGATGCTCCGCTAGTATTTGATAAAATGCTCAAATGAGCTAAAACCATGAATACCTTCCTAATTTGTGTCCAATTTTGTTATGTTTCAAAGTAGATTGGGATTGCTAGAATTTTCGGAACGTCGTAGTAACTTAAGGAAAGCTTAAACAAGGTATGTAGGCTAAACTTTCTCTCTCGGAAGTGAATTCCATATTGTTTTTGTAAGTTTATGTGTGGTTAGCCTACCAAAATTGTATAGCCTTGAGTCACATTTTCAAAAGAAGGTTAGTATACTAATCGGGTAAGAAGAATTTGATTTGTTTAATGGTCCCAATTGCTCGTATGTGTACTAAGTGTCGTGATTGAATGTGCCTATTTGTTGATAATCTGTAAAGATGTTTGGAAATGAATCGAATGAGAAAATGTCTAGCAAATTATGAAATAAGTCTCGACTCAACTCTTATGAACTAACTTCCAAAAATAGAATGGCCTAAAGGCCTTGTACCTGAACTATACTCACAAGCGGCTATTTTAGATAATGCTTTTCTTTATAAATATATTCAATGTAATGCTAGTCCTTACACATTCCGATGTTGAAGTTGTGCATTTGTCATGATGGAACAAGGGGTAATTCAAGGATAATTGAGGTGATTGCTTGCTTATAACATTAATGTGTATTTCAATTGTTGGTTGGCATGTCCCCCTTTGGGAAGAATCCTTTGTGCTTGATGATTTTATTACTATTGACTCAAAAATATATGATTCTCGGAATATTTAGTACATTGATATTGGTTGGTGATCCTTGGAAATAAAAGGATGAAAATGTGGAAAAACCAAATACGGCCTTCATGCCATGAAAAAGATGAACCTTGTGAAAGGCCCAAAGGGCCAAAGAGATACTGTTATCGGGAGAGATTGAGGACATTAATAATAAAACTATAAAATGTGAAAGTTATTAAGGTAAGCATGGTTGCATTTATGCTATATTTGTATGCTTGTATTTATACTACAATTCTGTGCCATATTAAATCGTATCAAAAATGTTTTTGGGAGTATCATTAGCAATACCGAGGAAGGGTGGGTCATAAGGCCCACACCTGAAACTACATGTGTCAGTGTAGGAGTGGAGTGTTACTTGGGATGAAATTGAAATAATGGTGAACTTGTGACTATTCCCCCAAAGTGGGATGAAACCAATACCTGTGAATTTGAAAGGAAAAAGCCAACGCACACGGCATATGTGGGAAGGCGACCTAGCTGATCGGGTGGAGATCAGACTCCATGTTGCGCACATGGTGGCACTATTCTTGTGACAACTTTCTTTCGAATCACAATGTCAACCCACATGTTCAATGGGGAGATGGCCTAGCCGATCAGGCGTGATCGGACTCCGTGTTCACAAAGACGGTGGTAATATCGGTGCTAGTGATCTCCCAACCAAATATATATATATATATATATATATATATATATATATACATTATTGATTGTGACTTGCTGCTTCTATGTGTCGTTTCTGCTTATATGGACATTCTATTTTGAAAGAGAACTTTTAGCCTTACATGCTAGTACTATTCGACGGCGCTAACGTCCCTTTTGCCGAGGCGCTGTATCGTTTCATGATACAGGTAGTTCCACAGCGGGTGGTATCGGCCAGTGATAGCGGTACTCTCCCAGCAGACTTGGTGAGCCCCACTCCATCTCGGTGTCATGTCATGTATCTTTTGTTTATTTTCTCATCACATTTTGAGGTATAGCCGGAGCCTTGTTGCCGGCATTTCTCTATTTCTCTTCTCTTGTATTTTGAGGCTTCGTAGACTGTTTGTGGGTGGTGGTTGATGTTAGAAGTCCGGACTAGAAAAGTTTGTACTTGATAAACATATTTTTCATTAAACTTGTGAACTTGTAATATTTTGTAAACTATATAATATTTTGAAATGAAAGTCACTAATGCAATATTGCTTAGTGTTTTGATAAGATAGGATAACATTCCCTCTTTATTCATGAACTAGTTTGGGTTGAAAGAAATCTAACAGGCTTGCTCAGTAGGGTTTACTTGGTTGCGCGCCGGTCGCGCTCCTCGGATTTTCGGGCATGACAGTTTCTTAGAGAGGAGTGATAAGAAATGGTTTAGACACCTACCTCTTTGGACTTCCCGCAGTGATGTCACGCCGACGATATCATACTTACGATGTAAGTCTCCACAATAACCAATACATCCTATGGACTTGTCTTTTAAGAGTCATTCAATGTGCTGCTCGCTTCTTTGTTTCTATGTAAGAACCCCTCATGGGATTTTGTAATCATATGTAAGGACCCCTCGTGGGATTTTGTAATCAAATGTTTTATGAATACAAAGATATTTCTCAAACTTGCCTTCGATGCTTGCTATATTCTTTTATATTTATGGAGACTCTGAATGCATGCATTGTCCGCTGTTGCTAATATCAGGCCCGGGTGAGAGCATTTATTCTGGCCTTCGATTAATTAAAATGGCATTGCACAGAACCCTTTGCGTTCCCTTGGATCGAACCCGGATCGGGCCGATAAATTCAGGTCGCCGGGACCATGACTTCGAGTAGAACGAAAGTGATATTTTGGGCATTGAAACCATGGTTTATTAGTTAAACTCCGTGGTAATATTTGAGGAAAAATTTGCTCGGAGGCTCGTGGACAGGGGCTGCCTTTGATCTCTCAAGTGCAGTCCCCAAGTGGAGGTTCATTTAAATTTGGACCACCTGAAAACTCGCTCTTGGCTTAGCGTAAATAGTCTTAGGGTGCAGTAGATAGATTTTGAAATAGGGTTTGTCTGATCTCAGACGGTACCCTGGGGCCAAGCCCATACGGGTGGGGTTTAAATGTTTATTTCCTTGGATCCTAAAAGCCCTTTGAAAATAAACCCCTGAGGCCGGGTACCACCTTGGATCTCGTAATGATGCCATTTGCTTCTTGGATCCCAACGTTCCCTTTGACTGAGATCCTCGAGGTCGGGTACCACCTCGGCGCTGGAGAAGGTATTACCAGCTTCCTGGAGCCTAACCTTATTTTGATGGACGTCTTCAAGGTCGGGTACCACCTCGGGACTGGAGAAGGTGTTACTGGCTTTTTGGAGCCTAACCTTATTCTGATGGAGGTCCTCGAGGTCGAGTACCACCTCGGGATTGGAGAAGGTGTTACTGGCTTCTTAGAGCCTAACCTTGTTCTACTGGAGTTCCTCGAGATCGGGTACCACCTTGGGAGTGGAGAAGGTGTTATTGGCTTCTTGGAACTTAACCTTATTATAACGGAGGTCCTTGAGGTCGGGTACCACCTCAGGACTGGAAAAGATGTTGTTTTTAGCCGGTTTTGAGGCAAACGGACCGTCTCCGTTTTTTCCATATATAAATAGGGTTGTTTCTGCCTTTTTGGAGGTTCCACCATTTTAAGCAATTGCCCTTCTTTTTCTACGCTGGCCTTTTGCTACTCCGGTGCTATCGCACTTGCACATATTCCCACTTTTGTTTTCTAATTTTGTTATAGCCATGGCTACTATGTCGGGGTTTTTCCAACATGGATGGGAGAGCTCCGCCTCCGGCATTCAGGACAAATGAGAGTATGCCTTGAAGGTTGCTTCTTTGATAGGAGAAGAACATCTTGAGTTAGTGTGAAAAGACTATGGATGGTAGTACCACAAATACTTCCCCCGGGTGAGGGCATCATGGACCGTGCCGATGGATTCCTGAATGTGTACACATGTCCTTTCACATTGGGCCCCTTGACAGGGTTGTGCTCGACTTCTACATAGAATATCGGGTTACTTTGGCGCAGATCCATCCGTCATTTTGGCAAACAGTGCTGATGATGAGATTTTTTGCGGAGAAGGTGGGGCTTGACTTTAATCTTAATCACCTTATCAGGTTGTACCGGCCTTTCTACCATCGAGGTCTACTGACCTTGTGATGCTGATCGACCACACCCTTTATTGTTGACGATGAGGAAGATGGAGATCGGGGATGGATGAGTCGTTTTGTCCGAGTGCGGACTATTGACATTATCCTTGTGGAGCTTATTCCATTTCCTGAGGAATGGAATTATACACGTAAGTGGTGCATTTCGCGCTTTCTCAGTTTTTCCTATAGCGAGAATTGGTTTCGTAATCATGTCTTCCTTTCTTCCTCTACAGTAGTTTCACGGGCACCGGACAACGTTACTAATCTACCGAATTGGGTCCGAGAGTTTGCGATCCACTCGACTTGTGAGGAGCGCAAGTGGCGAGCTTTGTCCCGGGGCAGATGAGAAGCAAAATACCATGGTGAGTGTTGTGCTATTCTTTCCATTCCCTTTTATCATGTGGAGAAGCATATCCCCTTTACGCATATTAATCTTACTATTATAGGCATTTGAGAGCCTTTCGAGGCGAGGTTGTGCTCCTCCAAAGAGGGGGAAGGGTTTCCAACCTTTGGGCTGAAGAACGGTAACAATGAATGAAAGGTTCTTTCACAAGGCGATGGCGTTCAAAGTAAGGCAGAGCAGGACCGGAGCTTCGGAGCGGAAGCACCATCCAAGCCTGTTGTGTCTGTTACTCCCGGTTATATAAAGAGGGTTTCTCTGTTGCTGTTACCTTTTTTTTCCATTGATAGCATTTTGGGAGATGCTAGAAACCCGGGGTCACATACACCGAGCAACCGTGCTTCGATGGATTAGGCTCTTTCAGGGCTGAAGGGACTGGATTGGTAGGTGTGCATTCGACCTTCGAGGAAGCCCAATGGTTTACTTTGCGGTGAGTTTTGGCATAGAGTTTTCGAGCTTTGAGTCTTCCATTTCCTTATCAAGCTTTTTTGTCCAGGCATTCGACAAGCTTAAGTTTGGGATGCTTCATTGTGAAGCCAGGCTACGGAAAGCTCTGGATGAGGAGAGATCCATGAGGCTCCTTTGTGATGAAAAGGAAGTCGAGTTGGTACACTTGCAGTATGACGTGGGCCGGAGCCTAAATTACGACAACCACCTGAAGGAGTAGGTAGTTTTCTGTCCCAGATGAGTGTGCATTCCACCTCCTGGTTCCAGGGCTAATACTTAGTTTGTTTCAGTTGCAGAAAAACACAGAGGCCTTGGAGAGCCTTCAAGATAAAGTTGGTCGGGCCAGGCGTGAGCATGATGAATTGAAAGCTCGCGCGGAGGCTCAGGCTTTAGAGGCGAAGGATGCTTTGGCCAAAGTTCCCATGTTTGAAACTCAACTTTGCATAGCTCGTGACAATGCTTTGGTTTGGACAGAAATGATTGCAAAGCTCCAGTCCGAGCTTTCGAAAATCAGGGTTGATATCGTCGATGCTCGAGCATAAACTGCGATGAGCCGAACTAAGGATGACCAGGAGATGGTGATCTATTTAGAAGACGCTGCCGATGCTCAAGCTGAGCTGAGAAGGATCTGCGACCTTGAAGGGAGGGTTGAAGAATATGCTTGCTGCAAATCTTGAAGAAAGACCCTCGAAAAGATTTGTGCTAGGGGCTTCACACTCTTGGAGAAATTGGCGTAAGCAAGGGCGGAAGAGTGTGATGCTCGATTGCTTTTCACTAACATCGGAGAAAGCAAAGATGAGGATGGCAGGCCGTAGTCCCCGAGGGGGATAGATTTTACCATATATATGTAGCATTTTCAAAGTACGTTTGTAGACAAAGATTGTGCTTTTTCGCACGTGTATAAAAGAAAACATTGCGGCTTTACTCGTTTCGTATCCTATTCTGTCTCGATTTTGACCAGGCGGGCTGGTTTTGCGTTGGTAGGAATCCTCAGAGTAGTGATGTAGCCCCGGGGCTCATTGGACTGGCTCGTAGACTCTTACGTACTTTCGCTCTTAGACATACTTGGGCCACCTGTTTTGGGCTCAGTCCCCGAGTCGGGCATCGACTCGAGCTTATTTGACCTTTGAATAGCCAAATTTTAGGCTGGCGATAGTGGCTCTTATGCCTTTGGTAGATGCGACCTTTTAGTGTATGCGGGCTGGCGATAGTGGCTTTTACGGTTTGGGCCAATACGGCCTTTTAATGTAAGTGGGCTGGCGACAGTGGCTCTTACGCCTTGGGTCGAAGCGACCTTTTATGTGTACAGCCCTGAGGCTCATTAGGCTGGCGACAATGGCTCTTATGCTTTTCCCTTAGGCATATGTAGTTAACTATTTTGGGTTCGGTCTCCGAATCAAGTTACGACTCGAGCTCATTTTGACCCTCAAGTTTTCAGATTTCAAGCTGGCGACAGTGGCTCTTACTCTTTAGGTCGATTCGACCTTTTGTGTGTATGGCCCAAAAGGCTCATTAGGCTGGCGACAATGGCTCTTACGCTTTGCACTTAGGCATATGTAGTTAACTATTTTGGGTCCGGTCACCGAATCGGGTTACGACTCGAGCTCATTTTGACCCTCAAGTTTTCAGATTTCAAGCTAGCAACAGTGGCTCTTACGCTTTAGGTCGATGCGACCTTTTGTGTGTATGGCCCTAAGGCTCATTAGGATGGCATTAATGGTTCTTACGCGCTTTGTTGATGCGACCATTTATGTAGGCTTAATTTTCCTCTCATTAAGGACTTTTGAAATAATTTTTTCCTGACTCGTCGTCAGTTCGGGAAAAACCTCAATTTCGAGTAACTTGCGGCGATATTCGAGCACCTCGGGAGGTTTGGCTTAGAGGCTGAGTAGCTTGAAGCCTGTGTATTGGAGCTGACATGGTCGAAGCTCTTTTTCCTATGCTGAGGGTAGCCTATTTAACCGGTTCTTTCCGAAGTAGATTCGGAGTAATTTGAAGGCCTGTGTGGGCTGGCGACAATGGCTCTTATGCCTTGTAGCGACGGTCGGGCATGCTCAAGTTGCATTAGTTCGGCTGGTACAACCGTGTGAGCGGAGTCACTTGTGTTTGGCCAGAGCCTTTGTGTCCCGAGTGAAGTAGTTTCAGCATCTATATCGAGAGTATGCCTTTTTAGGCGTCTTACAAGTTCGATATATAGCTGAAACTTTGGGATCGGGTCTATGCCTTTAGTGAGGTCTTATAAGTTTTACATGTCGTTGATGTCTTACAGTTTTGCATGCCATTGAGGTCATATAGGTTTTACATGTCGTTGAAGTCTTACAGTTTTAGATACTTGATACAAGTATTGTTCATGCCTTGCTTGAGGTCTTACAGATATGATTGTTACCTTATGTAGGTCTTACGAGACCGAGTCTGCCCGCTCAGGGTCTTAAGGCCTCGGGTTTTGATAAGTCCATAGAGGTGGTGCTTGACGACAGTCCCCAAGTCATCGAGAGTTCCTTGACTCGAGCCATTTTTTGCAAACTTTGCATTGCCTCGTCGAGGGCTTACAATTTTGTAGATCCCGACCCTAAGGTCGTGTGTTTTTCTTCTCAGGTTTTGACGCCAGTCCTCGAGTATTCGGGGTACTTCCTGGCATTGGAGATGTTTAGATATTTCCGTGTTGCCTTATATGAGGGCTTACAATTTTAGAGTCTTCACCCGAAGGTCGTTTAGGTGTTGAATTGTTGACGCCAGTCCCCAAGTGTTCGGGGCTTTTTTGGCAGAGGAGTTGTTTGTGCGAAGGTGTTGAGACTCTTTTGGAGCGTGAGATGCTTTCATAACAAATATTCTTCAACTATTTGGTACAAGTGTACACGTTTTCGCCGTCGTGGGCCCGGCTATACGGGCACGGTCCATTCGACCGTTTGGCCTAGTACATCATTTTCCTATAGGGGCCTGATTCGGCATCTCTTGTCTTTTCCGAGCGGATAACCTTCGAGGGGGGATGCCCCTTAGTGTTCGAGGTTGATTGCAAAAGAAGCCTCAGACACTTGTTGAATATCCCTTAGGAAGCATGCAGATGTTGCCTTGTTAAAACACTTGCCGGTAAAAACCCTTTTCGGGATAAAACTCGGTCGAAGGAAAAGAGTGAAACGGATGCTTTAAAACCTCAAGATCTTCGAGCTGGGTTAACGTTCTGACTGCTTCGATCAGGCGCCTGTATAAGGGTTAGGCTGAAATACGAAATGAAAAGGAAGATGGATATACCTTAGTGTGATACGCGTTGGCGTTGTTTTGAGGATCAATATGTTCTAATCACTCGATATGAGGATGCGGTATGGTCCTTTATTTTGTTTAATTGGGCTTAATTGGGGTGTGGCTTGATTATCCTTTGGCTCTTTTGCGAGCGAAGGTATGGGTACCGGTGCCACGTCGTGCACCGTGAACATTTCCCTCGCCACATGTTGTTCCCTATAGACGGTTTTATCCTCGGACATCCGAACAAGGAGTTATACCTCATGTCTCGTTCGATGACATGGAATTTGGCAGTTTGGGTCGTGCCGGCCACGGTGACTGGGAGCGTGATTTCTCCTTTTATTGTTTCACTTGCCAAGTTGAATCCGTTGAGGACTCGAGTGGAGGGTACGATTTGGTCAAGCAGTCTGAGCTGCTCTATCACCCTCGACCTGATAATGTTGGCCGAGGTACCTTGATCCACGAATACACATTTTATTTGAAAAGAATTTACAAGGAAAGAGATTACCAGTGCGTCATTATGAGGTTGAGACAAGGTCTCGGTGTCCTCTTCGCTGAATGTGAGGGCGTCCTCAGGAATATATCCCTGGGTTTGCTTTCCTCTGGTGATGGATATTTTTGTCATTCTCATTACGGGTTCGTGTGGGGCATCGACGCCTCCTAAGATCATGTGGATGACATGTTGTGGTTCATTTGCTTCATTTTTCTTGGCCGCCTCTCTTTCCCAGAATTGATTTTTTGCTCGATCGCTAAGGAATTCCCGGGGATGACCTTTGTTAAGTAGTCGAGCTACCTTCTCTCGGAGTTGGTGTCAATCATTGGTCCTGTGGCTGTGCGTGTTGTGAAACTCGCACACTAAGTTATGATTCCTTTGTGAAGGATCCGATTGTACTGTCCTGGGCCACCTGGCGTCTCTGATTTTACTGATGGTGAACACGATGTCTGATACATCGACATTGAAGTTGTATTCTAACAAGTGAGGTTCCACCATTGACCCTATGTTCTTATCAAATCTAGCTCTATTGGTGAGTCCCAAAGTATCCTATCCTCGGTCTATCCTTCGATCATTGCGAGGTGGATTGCGCCTCGGGGCGTTCCTCTTATCTTCAGTGTATGGCTGGTACCTTTCTTTGTTCGGCTTTGGTTCCTTCGTTGGAAAACTCCTTGGATATACTGAGCCCGAGGGGGCTCCCAACTGGTCGTCTTCGGCCCTAATCTTTGACTGGTATCGATTGTGGACATCCAACCAGGTCACAGCTGGATACTCGATCAAATTCTGTTTTAATTGTTTTGAAGCCACCGAGCTTTGTTCATTCAGACCTTGAGGGAAAGCCTGAACTGCTCAGTTCTTATTGAAAGCAAGATACAAATTCTCGTAGTATCTCTCTCTCGCTTTGCTTAATCTTGAAAACATCAGATTTCCTCGTCGCTACTTTGATGGCACCGGCATATGCCTTTATAAAGGTGTCTGCTAGCATGGTGAATGAGTCTATGGAGTTAGGAGCTAAGTTGTGATACCATATCATGGCCCCCTTCGAGAGTGTTTCCCCGAACATTTTCACTAAAAAGCAAGATACAAATTCTCGTAGTATCTCTCTCTCGCTTTGCTTAATCTTGAAAACATCAGATTTCCTCGTCGCTACTTTGATGGCACAGGCATGTGCCTTTATAAAGGTGTCTGCTAGCATGGTGAATGAGTCTATGGAGTTAGGAGCTAAGTTGTGATACCATATCATGGCCCCCTTTGAGAGTGTTTCACCGAACTGTTTTAACAAGACGGACTCGATTTCGTCGTCCTTTATGTCGTTGCCTTTTACCGCACAGGTGTAGGCAGTAACGTGCTCATTGGGATCTGAGGTCCCTTTGTATTTTGGGAGCTCTGGAATTCTGAACTTCTTTGGAATGGGTTTCGGGGCCGCTTCCTCGGGGAACTGCCTTTGTATGAACTTCTTCGAATCCATGCCTTTCAGGATCAGGGGTGCGCCCGAAATTTGGTCGACCCTGGAGTTGTAAATTTAAACCTTTTTGTCTTTGGCTTCTATCATCTTCTCACCCGACTTGATCCTCCTGCTGAGGTCCTCGAGCATTTTTACTATGACGGGATCGGTCATCGATCCGTTATTAGTTGATCTCTCTGGTACCTGTTCAGCTGGGGGAGCTATCCCCGGCGCTACCATGCTGGGAGTTTCCTTGTGACTTTGCAGCTGAGCAATAGGTGCTACCGTGCTGAGAGTTTTCTGGTGACTTTGTAGCTGAGCAATAGCTAGCTGTTGTGCTTGCAACATTTCAAAAATAACGTGAAGTCTAACCTCACGTTCTTTCCTGGTCGGGGTTTTCTGAGCTTCTTGCGGATCTCCCTAATGCACGCTCCTGTTAGTATGCGAGCTTATATCGATGTTTTGGGCTACGCGTGAGACAACGACTACGGGGATTGGTTCAGGCAAATTCTCATGGTTTTGTGGTAGCACACAAACACCTGGAATAGCCACACCGTTTTCCCCATAGTCCTCAAGATTGTTATTTTCATCTTTGTTTACTGAGCTAGACATTTTGACTTGAAATCGAAGATCCTGTGCCAAAAAAAACTTGAAAGATAACTTGCATTATAGGACGAAACCAGCAAGAAAATAATCACTATTATTTTAGCCCCACGGTGGGTGCGAAACTGTTTACCGTGAAAATGATAATAATAATTAAATTTGTTGATGGGACTCTAAAAATACATGATCTATTTTTATTCTAGTTTGTTAAGCAGTTGATGCTAAGTGTGTGGGATTTAGAGGCGAAATAGAATTAAGGAGAGAGCAACAATCAAACTGATAGGCCAATTGCTTGGGACCTCGGGCCTGTCGATTCTGGGCCTCGAAATCGATCCCGGGACTTGGCCGCGAGTTGTTGAGGGTAACCGGGGTAGGGCTAATAGATATGAAATAGTCAATGAAAGCTCTCTATGGCTAATGGTATGCAATAAATGATGAACAAATAAGAAGATAAGAAATTAAAGCAATAATATCAAGAGAATATGTGAGAGAGTGAAATAGAGAGATCTTGTATATTTTCATGTGGAATAACTGAAGTGACCAATACTTACAAAGCGATAAGGATCCCCTTTATATAGGAGGGAAATCCCATCATAGTACAACAAACAGTAATTACAAAGATATGGAGATGTGACAACTAGATGAGACCAGGACTCAAGTCTTAGAGTAACTTCCTAGGATCTGTTATTCCTAGCCATGTGCCTTGGGAACTCCTCGTTTCTGCCGTGGCTGTGGTTGACATTATTACAAGATCGTGTGTCAACAAACCTCGAGGGAGGAATCTCGATCGTAGTCTTGTACCCCCAGGACTTCAAGACGGTCTTCCGAGGTGCTTTGATAATGAGAAATTGGACCCTCCGATTTCACCATATACAATTATAATATGCTGGCTAGGAAGTGAAAAACTCCAGACCTGTTTTGTTTAATGTGTTTCCTTGTTTTACCTTTTGCTGTATCCAGTTTTCCTCCCATTTATTTGAGCTGTTTTGTCTTTAAATTTGATATTCACTGTTGTGCAGTCAGTCGTAGTGTTTGAGTGTTGAAAGTTAGAGTTAGTTTTAGTAGTTCTTTACATTTTTGCTAGGCAGCTTCACCTATACCTACAAGTGTAATGAGTGGAACTGTATTAAAACTGCTACTTGTAAGTTGTCATGTGAGCTTAAGTGATTGAACACCTTCAGCATGTCTGCCATTAATGTTATTGATATGAATGCATGTTTAGAGTTGGTAGGATATATGAATAGGTCCATTTAACAAGTTATACATGCTAAATCATATTTGCATTTTGTTAGTGTTAGGAATTTTATTGTAGTGTGACAGTGGTGGAATGAATTTATATGCAGGCTATTATGGTTTCTGAATAAGGAAAGTTCTATGTTTTGTATTGTTACATAGTAATATGATGAGGATGGTATTAGAATGAGCCTTTTTAATTTGTTAAAATTTGCAAGTGATTTGGGCTGCAATTTGTTAAGAAGAATGTTGAGCTTCAAATGGGGCCTGATATGGGGCCAAATAGAAATAGCACAGTCACGTTTCAAGCTGGGCATTTCAGCCTTAGCTTAGTTTATTTTGTTTTGGCCCGGTGCTTTATTTAATATCAGGAGTCAAATTAAGGAAGTCGTAAAAATGGAGATTTGTCCTTAAGAGCTGGACTTTGTAATTGTCCCAATTAAATCCTCGATACCTTCTACTGATTCACCTCCATTGCTGGGCCTAGTCTCGAGCCCAGTTTCTCTTTTAGGATCTGGAGGTTTTCTTGGGCTACTACAAGCCTAGAATTTGCCCCAAACAATTAATAGTTTAAGTATACTACCCCATGCATGCTTGTATTGAGTAGGTTTAGATTGAACTTTAATTTAGATTAGAATCCGAACATCTTTAGATTGCTCTAGTTAAGTACAATTTCCTTAAAGGAAAATAGAATGAGTTGTGTCATCCTAATTAAATCGCCTATGGCCCTCTTATTAAGTATTATAACTTAGATATAAAAAATGAATATTCGTAGTTTGCTTTAGGCACATTTAATATATCATTGTGATTGTGGACACGTTCGCGTGACATGATTACGATTCTAAAAACAAAATAAGAGTATGCGCTCGCGGAATTTCGACCAAACTTTCTTATTAATAATAAAGCGTTACTAATTGAGGACACATTCGCGTGACATTATTTTTGACGCACCAAACAAATGGGTACACGTTTCAAGATAATTTCATAATTAAAAAAGGCAAATGCACATAGGTTCTAAAAGTAAGTAATTAGACAATTTGATTAAGTCAAGTATGATCAAAGCGATAGTGCTAAAACCACGGAACCCAGGAATGCCTAACACCTTCTCCTGGGTTAACAAAATTTCTTACCCGGATTTCTATGTTTGCAGAACATAAATCAGAGTCAAGTTCTCGATTCGGTATTTTAAACAGGTGACTTGGGCCTCCATAAATTATCCCAAGTGGCGATTCTGAATAATAATAATAATCTCGTTTCAGTTATTGTCACTTTAATTGGATAAACTCCCTTATATTCTTTCAAGGGTAGTAAAAAGGAGGAGTGACAACACCCTCTCTCTTATCATGAGAATCCGAAGCTGATACGTGAGGCCATCCACGAACCTCCTTATCCTCTCCCTATCCGTTGGAACCAACCAAATAGCATGATGAGCTAGCTCTAAAAATCTCATCTCATACTATGTCACAGTCATATCATCTTGACACAACTGCTCGAACTGCTTGCGAAGCTCCTCTCTGTGGGACTATGGCACATATTTCTCCAAAAAGAGAGCGAAGAACTGCTGCCCAGTCAGAAGCGCTGCATCAACAGGCCTATGCCTCTCATAAGCCTCCTACTAAGTAAAACCAGCTCCTAAAAACTAGAAAGTAGTGAACGAGACCCCACTGGTCCCCAAAATACCCGCGGTCCGAAGCATCCTCAGACACTTGTCCAAGAAACCTTGGGTATCCTCGCCCTCTAAACCATTGAAATTCGAAGGCTGAAGTCTAAAAATCTCTCCAATCGACGCTGCTCGTCATCTGGCATAACTGGTGCCACATAATCCTGACCAAGTGCAATCGGCTGGGATGGAGGTGCCCCTGATGTCTGAAGTCCCTGCACAACCTGCTCAGGTGTGCAAACGGCGGGAGTTTGGTTGCCTCCCCCAGCCTGAGAAGTAGTTGCGGCCGTAGTAACTAAGACCGCCTAAGCCAGGCCTGTGCACACTGATAAAATCTGGTGTAGGGACTCCTAAAGGTCTGGAATCATAATCGGCACGGCTGGTGCCTGAGCTGGTCCTGCGGGAGCATACGCAACTGGGACTTGATTGTGAAATGGGATGGGTGGTGGATCTGCAGGTGCTGCCCTAGCTGCTATGCGGGATACACCCCTACCCATACCACGGCCTCGACAGCGACCTCAGCCTCTAGTGGTCCCAACTGGCGGTACTGGTGGCCGTCCGTCCTGACCGGCAGCATGTGTCCTAACCATCTGTGAGAGAATAGAATAACAAAAGTTTAGTTACCAGAATCAACAGATTCGCACGAAAGAAAGTCAAGAATGTGAAGTTTTTCCTAAAGGTTCTACAACCTCTCGAACATAAGTACAAACATCTCCATACCGAACCGCAAGACTCTACTAAACATGCTCATGACTGGTGAGACCTATGTAACCTAGGCTTTGATACCAACTTGTCACAACCCCAAATCACCTCGATCGTGATGGTGGCTATCACAGTACTAGGCCAGTCGATTCAGCACTAATAGCATAAACGTCTTTTGTAAATTCATTTTCAAATCAAATATAATCTACAATCTTCCATTTTAATACATATCTAAATAAGTAGAAAACAATACGCAAATATATTAAGCACTGCCCGATCTTGGTTTCACTAGTCATGAGCCACTAAGATACAGTCTGATACTATCAACTCAATACAAGATAAGGATGAAATATATAATACTAAGGATAGGAAGGAGAAATGCAGGGTTGCGGACATCGTGCAACTACCTTGCTGCCTCCGAAAAGTACTCTGAAGACAAAGAACAACTCTCACTCGAATACCCTGGCACCTGGATCTGCACACAAGGTGCAGGGAGTAACGTGAGTACGCCAACTTCGTAAGTAACAATTATAAATAAAGGATGAGTGCAGTGCCAAAATATTTAAATTAAATACATAGTCTAGCATATAATCTCAATGGAAATAACAATGTCAAATCAGTAATTAAATTTCCGAACATCTCATATAACTCCAGTTTCAATGAAAGTTATTTAAAACATTTGTTCAACATTTTTCAATAGAGGCTCAGTATAAAAAGAAAAGTAAAAACAACAATTTCATAAAAACAAGCCCCTCGGGCAACGTATCACTCAAATATATAGCCCCTCGGGCAAGCCTATCAGTTACTTGTGACTCAACTCCCATCAATCAGCGCTCACACTCAGCATTCCTGCTCAACAGATATCTCATAATAATAATCGTTGCGATGTGCAGCCCGATCCATAAATGTATATATAATCCTCACCATCAGGTCCTCGACTTCTCTCAGCCATCAACCTCACAGCCACTCGGGCATTTCAGTGAAAACTCAGGGAACTCAGCCCAAACAGTTTTCATATATTTGAAAGTAGATTAATAAAACTAAATCAAACATTAAATAGGTAAATATCATGACTGAGGATATGATTTTGAATCAAAACAGTGTGAGGATAGTAGTATAACACCCTTGAGGGTCCAAAGAGTTCGGCACAAGGCCCCAAACATGGCATTCAGCCCAATTTAACAGATTCATCCCTAAAACACATAGATATCATTTAGAGTTTTTCAAAATATGGAACTCTACAGTTGCCACGGGACGGACCAATTCACAATCCCTACGGGTGCACACCCACATGCCCGTCACCTAGCATGTGCGTCACCTCATTTATCAAAATAGTACAAATTTCCAGTGTTTCATACCGTCATGTCTAGATTTACAATCGTTACTTACCTCAAACCAGACAAAAATATACTTTGCAATGCCATTGCCTCTCGATTCGGCCTCAAATCGCCTCGAATCTATCCAAAATCAGAATCATAGCATCAATACATGCCAAAGGAATAAAGCCCACGCGAATATTATCAAATTAACTCAAAAATACCGAAATTGGTCAAACCCGACCCCCGGTCCTACGTCTTGATATTCGATAAAAATCACATCACTAGGATCTTTATCATCCCACGGATCTATACATACCAAGATCATCAAAATCGGACCTCAAATGGCCCCTCAAATTCCCAATTTAAACTCTCCAATTTCAAACCCTAATCCCCCAATTTCTTCTCTAATTTTTCCACTAATTTCAAGATTAAATAATAGAATAATCACTGTCACAAAGATACAAAGTCCAGGTAGCTTACCTCACTGAAAACACTTCAATTCTCCCTTGAAATCGACGCCCCCAAGCTCCAACTCGACCAAAAATGGTGGATAAAAGACTGAAATTCGCGAAGTGATGCATATATAGTTTCTGCCCAGTGATTTCCGCACCTGCGGTCTCCAAATCGCTTCTGCGATGCCGCACCTGCGGAAAAAATATCGCAGGTGCGGTTTTCACTTAACCTTGAGAATTCTGCTTCTGCGGTCCATACCCGCATCTGCGGTCCCGCAGGTGCGGTGTTTAGTGCGCACCAGCGGCCTTGCCTAAATTTCAAATCTTCCGCTTCTGCGGCATTGCTCTCGCACCTGCGTCCTAGCTCCTGTGGTCCCCAATCTGTAGGTATGGATATGACAGAAGCAGCAGCTTCAGCTGCTCCAATTCAAGTCCATTCATTCCGACAACCTTCTGAATTCATCCCGGGGCCCTCGGGGCCCCAACCAAAAAATATCAACAAGTCACATATCATTATTCAAACTTACACAAACCTTCGGAAGCAAAACAACATCGAAACACTGAATCACCCTCGGATTCAAGCTTAAGGATTTCCAAACATCCAAATTCCGCAACCGATCTAAACCTATCAAACCTCATCTGAATGACCTAAAATTTTGCACACACATCACAAATGTCACAACAGACATACTCCAATTTCCGGAATTCCATTCTGACCCCAATATCAAGATTTCCGCTGCTGACCGAAAAATGCCAAATTTCCAATTTCGCCAATTCAAGCCTAATCTACCGCGGACCTCCAAATTACATTTAGAATACACCCACAAGTCCAAAATCACCTAACGAAGCTATACGACCTATCATAATACACATCAGAGAACTTCTACAAATAAGTCAACATCCAGTTGACTTTTCCAACTAAGCGCCCAAATAAGAGACTAAATGTCTCATTTCACTCCATGACCATTATGAACATAGAACAACCAATACGATATGATGAAATACAACTGAACAACATATAAGGAAGCAAAAATGGGGAGAACGGGACTGCAACTCATGAAATAACCGGCCGTGTCGTTACAATAATGATAAAGATAATAATATTGATGCACCTGCGCAATTTCAACTATATAGCATTGCAACATGCCGAGAAAAGAGAGTGATCAACCAACCGCAAAGATTTGCAAACATAGTTGATGGGAATCTTCTTGGATATACTAATCGTGTGGATTTCGCTTTGGTAGTTTTAGAGACCGTTGATACGTTTGAGTGTTATAGCTATCCAGAAGCTATTCCGAGCACAGAACCAAATCAATGGATTAGTGCTATGGCTGAAGATATTAAGTCTCTTAACAAGTTTAGGCATTTCCTAGACTTGGTAGACGTTTGCAGCAATAGGTAGAGCCCTTGCGATGGCTGAGGGAAAGGTAGAAAGACGTTGTTCTTGTTGATGAAGAGAATTCAAGCCAAGGGGAAGATTTGTTATTTGTGTCTTGAATTATTTTCATGTAATTTTGGGAAACCCATAATCAATACATGTGTGGGAAAACTCATTGTTCAAATAGATCTGAGAAAGGAATAATTATTGTGCTTGTCAAATTAGGAAACATTTCTCTTATAGGTTTAGGATTATTTGCGATCTATATATAGGGATTGTAGTTGGAGATTTTATAGATTGTATTGTGCTTTTCTTCTCATTCATAGTGAAAAACTCTCTTTACTTCTGCCCCGAGGATTAGGTTTAGCCGAACCTCGGTAAATGCTTGTGTTGATTTTTCTTCTCTATTTGCTTTGTGTTTGATTGTGTGATAGTTAACCCACGATCTTCCGCAACATAATTGAAGTTCGAAACGTAAAAAAAAAAAACTCGATCAAATATTACTGAAATTCAAAAAACTAGAAATTGAAGTTCTAGTATAAAATACCTCTAATTCCATACTAATACAATTGTCTATACTTTTACTATTTAGCATTAGCATATATAGCAAAAGAATACAAAATGATTCATGACTACACTAAAATCAGGAGAACTACATTATAAGGCGCAAACTAAAATTATTGTTTTTTTCTTAAAATACACAATGCAAAATCCATATTTATGAATAAAATTATAAAAAATAAAATCACCTACTCTATATCACAGACGTAGAACTTGCAAGAAGATTTATTTTTGCAACATAAGCACAATGAAGAACTCAAAACATGAATAATAAACTCGTCGGAAGTGAAATAGAAATTAAGATCGAACATGCAAAAATATCATTATATGCTAATTTTAACAAAGAAATGGCTATTGTTCAATACATTTTAAACCGGATTACATTGGTTATCCCCTAAGGACAGGTCTTTACATGTTGTCCATGTTTATTACTTTGTTGCAAAAGTAGTCGTTTTTGTCGTTACGAAAATCATAGTTCTTCAACACTGAAAGCTTTAAATTCATGTTTGGGATAAAAATATAAAGTTAATGATTAATTATTATTATTAAATTCTGTGAATATTATAAATTTATGATTATATTTGTATCGATTCATTAATTAATTTAAAAAATCAAATTTCCATTGTTGGTCCTTAAAAATTATTGAAGAAGACAAAGTATTATTTGGCTAAATTTGTGATTGAGGATCTTTTGTGTTGGTATTTGGGAATTTTATTTTCATTTTGAGATCATTCCGAGCAGATTTAGAGGGTTTGATCGAAATTAAAATTGCAACTTCAAAGAACACTCTGTTGAACAGCATAGAAAAATTATGCCAATCGAGTAGATTATATGAACAATTTAACAGATAGGTAAATTACAGATAACACAAACTCATGCCAAACTGGTAGAGTTTGCTGAACAATTGAGCAAGCACCAAATTATGCCAAATGGATAGAGTTTGTGAACAATCTAACAAATAGGTTGAATGAAGTTAATACAAAGTCATTCCAATATGATAGACTTTGGTTGATAATTCAAGAATCACAAAGTCATGTCAATCGAGTTAAGTTTCTAAATAATTAATAATATAAGTGTAACGACTCGACCAGTCATTTTGTGTATTGCAGCCCCGCTCCCCTATTTATCCCTCCTTCTATGCAAAATTGTGATAATGTGACTTGCCGGGGTGGTTGGATTGGTTCTGGGGAGGTTTCGGATTGAATTGGGACACTTAGTCCCAAGGTTTAAGTTGAAAGAGTTGATTGGAGTTTAACTTTTGTGTAGACGACTCCGAAATAGAGTTTTCATGCTTCTAATAGCTTTGTAACTTCGACGTATGTCCGGATATTGATTTGTAGGTTCGTAGGTAATTTTGGCTTGAATTAGCGAAAGTTGAAAAGTTGAAGATTTGGAAGTTTGAGAGATTTGACGGAGAGTTAGCTTTATCGATATTGGGTTCAGATTTTTTTCGGAGGTTGGATTAGGTCTATTTTGTTATTTATGACTTGTGCGTAAAATTTGAGGTAAATCGGAGTTGGTTTGATTTAATTCGATATTAATTTGAGAAGTTGGAAGTTCATTAATTCATTAGGCTTGAATTGGGGTGCGTTTCTTGGTTTGGGCATTGTTTGATATTATTTGAGCTTCAGATAAGTTCGTGTTGTGTTATAAGACTTGTTGGTATGATTGGTTGAGATCTCAGGAGCCTCAGGTGTGTTGCGGATGAGTTTTGGACCATGTCCTCATGTTTGGATAGCTGATCTAGTGTCTGGTATGTGCTTCTTTGCATTTGAGAGGAAGGGAATGCGCTCGCGAAGCTTTGGAGGTCAGTGCCCTTCTGGGACGCGAGAGGGTGGTCACGTTCATATAGAAGGGAGGTCAACTTTGGTGCACATGGGCTTAAGGCTTCGTGTTCGCGGGGGAGATTTCGCGTTCGTGTAGGAATGGTCTACTTGGTCATCACATTCGTATCTGGGCCGTTGTGTTCGCGAAGGAGGATTTTTAGATGAAGGCGAAGTTGTGCTTCGAGAAGGTGAAGCTTCTTCCATGTTCCTGAAGTGTAAGCACCTCGGCAGAATGTTAAAAAGCCATTATGAGGGTTAGAGTTATTATTTCATAATTTGGGTTGTAGAGCTCGGATTCGAGCGATTTTGGAGGGAATTTTCAAGATTTGGATCAAGGTAAGTATTTTTTAATCGAATATTTTATTATTTCATGATTCAATCATTTTTAGCATTTAATTAGTGAATTAAAGTGAATAAATAGGGGATTTTGTAGAAACTTTTGAAAAATGAAAAATTGAGGTTTGAATGTCGATTTGAGGTCGGAATTGGATGATTTTGGTATGGTTGCACTCGTAATCAAATGTGTATCCAAAATTTATAAATTTTGTCAGGTTTTGAGGTACGAGCTCAGGGTTGACTTTTAGATTTTGATAAAGATCGATACTTTATTGTTTGAAGTTGTTTCCTACCGTATTATTTGTTGATATTTAGTTGTTTGTGACTAGATTCGAGTCGTTTGGAGGACGATACGCGTACAAGGATATAACTATTTTAGTAAGTTTGACTGTAAATCGGGATTTTACCATTTAAAACTAGAAGATGAATCTAAAAAGTTAACAGCATTAACAGTACCACAAGGATTTTACGAATGGAACGTATTACCTTTTGGATATAAAAATGCACCAGGTAGGTATCAACATTATATGGATAATTACTTCAACCAATTAGAAAATTGTATAATATATATAGATGATATATTGCTATATTCTAGAACAGAGAACGAACATATAAAACTAATAGAAAAATTCATACACATTGTAGAAATATCAGGAATAAGTTTAAGTAAAAAGAAAGCAGAAGTAATGAAAAATCAAATAGAATTTTTAGGTATACAAATAGACAAAAACGGAATAAAAATGCAAACCCATATAGTACAAAAAATAATTAACTTAAATGAAACACTTGATACAAAAAAGAAGTTACAATCATTTTTAGGATTGGTTAACCAAGTAAGAGAATATATTCCTAAATTAGCAGAAAACTTAAAACCATTACAAGAAAAATTAAAAAAGGATATAGAATATCATTTTGACGAAAAAGATAAAATACATATACAGAAGATAAAAAATATGTGTAAACAATTACCAAAACTATATTTTCCAAATGAAAAGAAACAGTTTACATATATTGTATACGAAAGATATTAGGGTAACATACGCACTAGGTGATGGGCGTGTGTGTGCGCACTTGTGTATTCATGGTCTGGGGAAGCCTTTAGACTATTACTGGGCTTGTTTCTGGTATCATATCATGTTATCCCTGTGTTCCCTCTACTTTTTTTATTATTTGAATTGTGAATCATGTTAAACATTATGTCTAGGCTACGTGCTAACTGTTTGAGACTTAATATGGCTATTCTTGTTGTTTCTGAGTTATATACGTTATTTGCCCATATGTTCTCAGTCATGATACCATATCTATGTATGATATCTCTGTAGTGGTACTTCTGATTTGATTTCTCACATGTTATTGATACCATTTAAGGGTAATTCTATTAAAATGAATATTTAAGATATGTTTATTTGAGACTTGAATGGTAAATGACTGAGTTTGGTCCTTACAGTCGGTTTAATACTAATTTTTATGTGGCACATACGCTAGGCCCATATTAGGCTAAGTGTTATTAGTTTGGGGAGACGCATGCACTAGGCCTCCCTATTGGGCTAAATGATTATGATTAGCGCTTGGGTAGGATTTGCCACTCTGGAGTCTAACATGCCAGCAGTTGGCGCTGGCATAACATTTCATATATGTGCTTGATGATGGCAGTTATGCCAGGTACCCATACAGTGCTATGTGTAAACATTCTTGATAGATCCACTATGATACTGTTGATTTATATGTAGGCATAGAGATGTACTTTCTTCATGTTAACTGATAACTGATCTGTTGTATCTGTGTTGGGCATAGAGCTACTAACTATACGGTTTATTCTTTATATTCTGAGCTATTATTGATTATTGGTATTGGCATTTGAATATTATGCTGAGCTCGTCACTACTTTCAATCCAAGATTAGGGTTGTTACTTATTGAGTACATTGGGTTGGTTGTACTCATACAATACTCTGCAGTTCATGTGCAGATCTAGGTACATTCGGTCGTTGTGATTTTCACACTTGAGTTATTGCCACCCTCTGGCAGACTACGAGCTAGCTGCCATATCGTTCGCAGTTCTTGGAGTTTCTTTTTCTTATCTCTATTCTTATTGTTCTTTTGTATAGATAGTTGTATTAACAAATTTTGCATGTAATTTAGTATTGCTCGTGTACTCTTTGACACTATATTTTAGGGTTGGTTGTAGCAGGATTATGGTTTTATTCTCAAATACCTTATGATATTCTTCCGTTGTTGAGTTATTAGATCATGATTATTCGAATTCATTGTCATCATGTAACTATTAGCTTACCTAGCGAGTTTGGGTTAGGTGCCATCACGACTTGTGGATTTAGAAACGTGAAAGATGGTATCAGATCACTAGGTTGCCTAGGCCTCATGAGTCACGAGCAAGTTTAGTATTCTTGCGGATCAAAAAGGAGATGTCTATATTTATCTCCGAGAGGCTACCAAGCTATCAAGAAATTTCACTTTCTTGCATTCTTATCATGTGAATTTGCTATTTCTGAAGTTTTAACCTTGACCATTATATTCTCTCACATATGGTGAGGACACAGGCGACTAGGTCAAGCGAACAACCACCAATACCACTAGCTAGTGCTGTGAGAGGTTGGGCCGCAGTACAGGCCAAGGTGTGGCTCGTAATATAGTTAGAACAAAACTTATGGAGAAACTAGTTACTCCAACTGAGGAGTAGATACCAGATGTAGGTGAGCCGGTGGGACTAGCTCAGGAACCAGCTGTTCCCATTGTTATCTCGAGCCTTCAGGAGGCGTTGGCCTAGATTTTAACTATATGCATGAGCCTGGATCGGGAAATCTCAGTTCTAGCTACACTAGCCACTTCACAAGCCGAGGGAGGTGCCTAGACTATCGCCGCCTGTACTCTAGAGTTGGTAGCTCAGGGAGTCCAGACACCAGGGGTACTACAAGCCCAGTCGGTTGTTGTTGTTCGGGCCGAGGTTGGCCCACCTATGAGTGAATGGGATGAGTAAGAGAATGCTCAGAATTTCTTAGACTGGTGTTAGTGAATACTTCGCACAACAGGTATATTGGAGACTAGTGGAGTTGTATTTACCATATTTCAGCTTATAGTGGAAATCTACAAATGGTGGAAGGCCTACGAGTTGGCGCAGTTCCACTTTCATGGCATGATTTCTCCGTAATCGTTTTCGGGAAGTTTGTCCCATAGAATCGTACAGAGGAGTTGCATAGAGATTTCGATCAGCTATGCTAGGGAGATATGACTAGGACTAGAGTATGAGATGAAATTTGCAGATTTGGCCTCCCATACTATATGGTTGGTTTCCACAAAGAGAGAGAGAGAGAGGATCAGGAGGTTCATTGATGGCCTCAACTATGGCCTACATTATAGTTTGGCCTGAAAGGCCGAGACGGATACTAGGTATGACCAAGAGGTCGAGATTGCTACGTTCTTAGAGTCTGTTCGTAGGCTTGAGCACGAGGAGCGAGAGGGAAAGAGGCCTTGTGGGTTTGGTGGTTTCAGTGGTACCTCATCAGAAGGCCAGTCCTATCATAATAGAGGTCGTCCTTATAGGCCCGCTCAGACGACTCGTCTGGTTCATTGTGGTGCATCATCTAGTCATGGTTCATATAGTACTTGATCGGGTCAGTCATCTTTTAGTGCACTTCCTGCTCAGAATTTCTACCACGCTCAATCAGTTTAGGGTTCCTCGATACCGAGTTCTTCCAGTGGTTATTCTAGTTATCGGGTTCTGATTTAGGCCCCGCCGTCATTTCCAACTTGAGTGTATTATGACTTTGTAGAGTTTGGGCATGTAAGGAAGTATTTCCCTCCTTACTGCAGAGGTCCCTTGCAATTGGGAGGCTAGTCTATGACGGTTGCACCAGTTGCTACACCACCTGCTTAGCCAGCTCGGGGTAGACCCTGTGGGGGTTGAGGTCGAGGTTCCCCAGAGAGGGAGGTCAGACAGGTGGTAGTCAGGATCGATGTTATGCTTTTCCTGCTAGCTAGAGATAGTTTCTTCAGACGCAGTAATCATAGATTTTATTTCAGTGTGGCACAAGGATGCTTCAATATTATTTGACCCTGGTTCTACTTATTCATATGTATCATCATACTTTTCTCGATACTTGAATATGTCTCATGATTCTTTAGTTATACATGTTCATTTATCTACACTGGTGGGTGATTCTATTTTTCGAAACCGTGTGTATCGATCATGTGCGGTGACTATTGGGGGTTTAGAGACCAAAGTTTATCGTTTACTACTTACCATTGTTGATTTTGTCTTGATTTTAGATATGGTTTGGTTGTCACCATGTCATGCTATTCTGGATTGTCATGCTAAGACTATGACATTGGCGATGCCGGGATTGCTTAGGATTGAGTGGAGAGGTTACCTGGATTATATTCCTAGTAGAGTAATTTCATACTTGAAGACTCAATGGATGGTTGAGAAGGAGTGTTTGGCATATTTTGCTTTTGTGAAGGATGTTAGTTTTGATGCTCCTACCATTAAGTTCGTTCTGAAAGTGAGTGACTTCCCAGATGTGTTTCTAGCAGACTTGACGGGCATGCCACCCTACAGGGACATTGATTTGTGTATTGATCATGTGCCGGGCGCTCAACACATCTTTATTCCTCCACAACAGTAGATTTAAAAGAATTGGAGGAACAATTTCAGGAGCAACTTTATAAAGGATTCATCAGGTCTAGTGTGTTGCCTTGGGGTTCACTGGTTCTGTTAGTGAATAATAATGATATCCTGTGTGGATGTGCATTGGTTACAAGCAGTTGAACAAATTTACAAGTAAGAACATGTACCCACTATCGCACATTTATGACTTATTTGACCAGCTTCAGGGTGATAAAGTGTTCTCTAAGATTGATTTGAGGTCTGGGTATCAACAGTTGAATATTCCAGATTCTAATATTCTAAGGATGTCATTCAGGGCCCGCTATGGTCACTACGAGTTTCTTGTGATGTCTTTTGGGATAAATAATCCCCAACAGCATATATTCATCTGATGAACAATGTATTCCAAACATATACTGATTCTTTTGTCATAGTATGCATTGATGATATAATGATATACCCACACAGGTAGGAGGATCATAAGAAATGTCTGAGGATTGTACTCCAGACGTTGAGCGAGAAGAAGCTATATACTAAATTCTCCAAGTGTGAGTTTTGGCTTGATCCTATGGCGTTCTTGGGGAACATTGTGTACAGTAATAGGATCAAGGTAGATATGAAGAAGATTGAGGTTGTTCAGAGTTGGCCCAGGCAGTCTTCAACTAATAAGATTCGGAGTTTTCTTGGCCTGGCCGGATATTATCGCCATTTTGTGGAGGGTTTCTCGTTCATTGCTACACTTTGAATAGAGTGAACCAGAAGGGTTCCCTATTTATGCGGTCTGATGAGTGTGAGGATATTTTTCAAAAGCTCAAGACTGCCTTGACCACAACTCAAGTTCTAGTTTTGCCTTCAACATTGGGTTAATATACAGTTTATTGTGATACTTTTTGGATTGGCGTTAGGTGGTGTCTTGATGTAGGAGGGTAGGGTGATTGCCTATGTTTCACACCAGTTGAAGCCCCATGAGAAGAACTGCCACGTTCGTGATTTAATGTTGATGGCTATTGTTCACGCACTGAAGATTTGGAGGAACTATCTCTATGATGTTCCTTATGAGGTATTCACAGATCATCGGAGTCTGCAGCACTTGTTTAAGCAAAAGAATCTGAACTTGAGGCACAAGATGTGGTTGGAGCTATTAAAAGACTATGACATCACCATTTTATATTATTCCAGGTAGGCCAACAGGATGGCTGATGCCTTGAGTAAAAAGGCTGTGAGTATGGGTAGCCTTGCATATATTCCAATTGGTGAGAGACAGCTAGCATCAGATGTTCAAGCCTTGGTCAATCAGTTAATGAGGTCAGATGTTTCGGAACCTAGCTGAGTTCTTGCTTGCGTGATTTCTCGATTTTCTTTTTATGAGCGCATCAGAGAGTGTCGCTATGATGATCCCCATTTTTTTGTCCTTAAGGACACGGTGCAGCATGATAATGCTAAGGAGGATTCTATTAGATATGATGGGGCGTTGTGGATGCAGGGTCAAATTTGTGTATACTATATGGATAGGTTATGTGAGTTGATTCTTGAGGAGGCCCACAGTTCGTGGTATTCCATTCATCCGGGTGCCGCCAAGATGTATCAGAACTTTAGACAACACTATTGGTGGAGGAGAATGAAGAAAGATATAGTAGAGTATGTGGCTTGGTGCCTAAACTATCAGCAGGTGAGGTACGAGCATCAAAGGCCGGGTAGTTTAATTCAGAGACTTTAGATCCCCGAGTGGAAATGGGGTCATGTTACTATGGACTTCATTGTTCGGCTCCCACGTACTTTGAAAAAATTTGATGCAGTTTGGGTGATTATGGATCAGTTGACTAGACTCGCACATTTAATTCTGGTTGTGACTATAGATTCTTTAGAGCAACTGGCTCAGATCTATATCCGCGAGATGTTCGTCTTCATGGAGTGCCAGTGTCCTTTATTTCTGATCAAGGCATGCAGATCACGTCGTAGTTTTGGAGAGCATTGCACCGAGCGTAGGGCACATGGGTTGAGTTGAGTACATCATTCCACCTATAGATGGTTAGACAGTCCGGTCGCACCATTCAAATCTTGGAGTATATGCTACGCGCTTGCGTTATGTATTTTGGGGTTCTTGGGATCAATTTCTACCGCGTGTAGAGTTTTCCTACTACAACAGCCACTAGTAGAGTATTTAGATGGCTCCTTATGAGGCCTTCTATGGGAGGCGGTGTCGTTCTCTAGTTTGCATTGCCACTTAGTCTATCGAGTGTTCACCTAGTGTTTCATATTTCTATGCTCGGAAAGTATTATGGTGACCCGTCTCATGTTTTAAACTTTAGCACGGTTCAGTTAGATAGAGATTTGACATATGATGAGGAGTCGGTGGCCATTTTTGATCGGCATGTTTGATAGTTAAGATCAAAGAATATTGCTTCAGTAAAGTTCAGCGGAGAGGACAACCAGTCGAGGAGGTGACTTAGGAGACGGAGCGGGAGATACGAAGAAGATATCCACACCTATTTGAGACTCCATGTATGATTCTAGACCATTTGAGGACGAACATTTTTTTAAGAGGGGGAGAATGTAATGACCCGGCTGGTCATTTTGAGTATTTTAGTGTCGTTCTCCCATTTATTGCTTATTCTATGTTCATGTATGGTTATGTAAGATGCCGAGGTGGTTGTTTTGGTCCCGAGGATGTTCCGTAATGAATTGGGAAACTTAGTCCCGTGGTTGGAAACTTAAGGTGCGAGTTTTGTCTGCAGAAGCAGACTCATAGATGTAGAGCAGTATCCGCAGATACGATAGGTCGGGGGTCCTTGTTGTATTGCAAATGCAGGATTTGGCCGCACTTGCAAAATTGTAGATGCGGATAAGTGAGCTGCAGGTGCAGATTGACTTGCAGTGTTATATTTTGAAGCTTTTCGAGTTTTCTCTCATTTTTGGACTTGTGGAGCTTCGCCAAGGGGAAGTTTTGAGAGGGATTTCACTATAATTCAAGAGGTAAGTTACTTTTGATCTCTTTTGTCCACAAATATTGAGTACTCATTGATTTTTACGGCTAGATTATGTGTGTTTGAGCTGAAATTTCGGGATTTTGGACTAGATATTGGATAGTAAGTTTTGGGGATTTGAGGGTTAATTTGTAGTTCGAATTGGATGATTTTGGTATGGTTGGAAATTGAATGGATATTCAGATTTTGTGAATTTTGTCGAGTTCCGAGGCATGTGCCCGGGGTTGACTTTTTTATTTTGGTTAAAGATCTTAGCTTTACGTATTGAATTGATTCCTATAGCATATATTGATTATATTAAGTTTTTTTTGTGACAAGATTGGAGTCATTTGGAGGCCGATTCGTAAGGAAAGGGTTTGTTGGATAATTGAGTTTCACACTTTGAGGTAAGTGTCACTTATAAACATAGAATTAAAGGTATATATCTCTAGAAAACATATTACTGTGTTGTGCTGGGGTGACACACATGCTAGGTGACGGACGTGTGGGCGTGAACCTATAGTAATCATGATCAAGTTGACTCTTTTGTACTGTGTTGTTATCAAGCCTTATTATATCCATAGAACTCCTTACTTGTTTGAGTAATCAGACTGTGATTTATGTTAGAAATCATGTTTAGGCTATGTGCTTATTTGGTTGCGACCTAAAGAGGTTAATTCTGTTGTTTTGAGTTATCTCCTCTAACTGCAATTATGTACTCTGTTTACTGTGAAAATGGTAAAAACAATTAAATTTGTAAATGGGATTCTAAAAATACGTGATCTATTCACGAGCTAGTTGTTAAAGCAATTAATGCTAAGAACGTGAAGTATAATGTTAAAATACGAGCTAAGACGAGGCAGTAATCAAACAAAAAGGGCCTGTTATCCGAGTGCAGAGATGGTCGATGGGACCTTGGGGTCGGCATTGGTATCAATCTCTAACTACTGGGACAACTAGGGATGGGATAACAGTTAAAGGTATAATTAGATAGGGCTCTTTCGGCCAATATTAAGCTATAGAATAAAGATCAAGTTAAGAAGCAATGAATACGGGGGAAGCCTCGGACCAGTACCAAGTGGTAAGGAGAATGACCGAAGATAAATGACTTTCAACCAAGGGGAATAAGCAAATTAGAGAAGAGAGACAAGATATTATTGCACTTGTGTAGAAATGAAGCAACATCAGCCCCTTACAAGGTGGGGCGAGTCCCATTTATATAGCAGGGGAGATTCGGCTACAAGTATGTAGGGGTTAATTACAAAGTAAGGTGATGGGATGGCTTGACATTATGCTTCAGCATAGGCTTTGGATAGGCCGGGTCAGTCAGACGTAGCCATGTGCCTAGAGGGCTTCCCTCTCTGTCCTAGCTTCGTTCTTCATTATCTCCGAGTCGGGCTTCGGCGAGTCCTGAGGTCAAGAATTTGGTCGCAATCCCCTACTCTCGGGGTCCCGGGGCATGCTCCCGAAATATCTCGACAGTAAGAAATCAAGTCTTCTGATTTCACCACGTACAGATAGTCTCTGTGTTTCCCATAATGAAGTGATGGGAAATGATTCTGACACATGACTCCTCGAGCTTCTTTCGGCGATGCCATATCGATGATGCGACCCCTGGCTCGTGCTTTTCGACCTCATTCACCCACTCCCTGATTTTTGCTTCCCAAGGTACAGGTACCGCCGACGATTTAGTTTTTCATAGATGCATTAACTGCACTCGTCGGTAAGTCTTCCAAAGCCTAGATGACAGTGTCGTAATCCCCTATAAATGGGGGGTGCCTTGGCTTTGTTTTTCCTATCTCAATGCTTATGTTGTCTTGCTTGCCTTTTCCTTCCTATTATCTTCTTTCACCCTTGAACATCATGTTACGGGCTTATGACCTAAAGGCCATTGGGAGGAGTTCCCTTAGACTGCATCGTGGCTTTCTGCCGGGGTCTCCCTTCGTCGAACATAAGCACGTTGTCTCGCTATTGTAGTGGTCATCGGTATGCTGGCCCTTGCTGCTGCTGGCCCGAGGTGCTTAGCGATGGGGAGTCGGCACCTCCCTTATGTAGACAGTCGTTCGGATTATATACCGCTTCTCAAAAGGGGGCTCGGATTATACACCGCTGCTCACCTTCATACCCCAGCTCGACGTGGTGCTCTTCTCCGAGTTGGGGGCTTGCACGGCTGGACGTCCCAAGAAGTGGATTCAAAGTAGTCGTGCAAGTGGGACCGAGGATTGGTCGGTCTGCTATCTCTCCAAGGCTTCCTTGGCCAAAGAAGTTCCTCGAGCCTTGGATAGCTATTGCGTTTTTTCATCCCTCCCTACCACTCTCCTTGTCCTTTGGGGATATCAGTGTGGGAAGTTTGGATGAAACTTCTGAGGACGAGTGTCCAGAGGCGCCTGTTGTGGACTTTCAAAGGTGGGTTGGTTTTCGGGCTTTCATCAAGAGCGTGCATCTCTTTTCCTCTTTCTCTAGGCGTGGACTATTATAGGCCTTTGTAATTGTAGGCAACGACCCCTTGAGGGCTGCTTGTACGCAAATTTTTATGAATAAGAATATAATTTGCTGCTTTCTCATTTCCTTACTTCGCTTTGTTCTGTATTCTCTCATGCCCTTCGAGGCTCTTTAAATGCCTTCTTTTATTTGCTGACCGCTAATATCTGACTTGAGCACAAGTGCTCATTTTGATCTTATGCTGATCGACATGGCTTTTCTCCGACCTGTCGTCGTACTTCAGACTAATCTTGGATTAATTCTGAAAGATCTAGGCTATCGAGGCCCTCTGAGTTGTTTGGAGATCATGCATCGAATTCCGAGGCTTTCGAGAATGTTACCCTGGATGAAGGTCATCTTCGGGTACCCGGGGGTCCCTATTGATCTTGATGTAGATAACCTTTTAGAATGAATAGGATTGACTTCCATTGGGAGCTTGCTCGTATTTGGGCGCTTCCTCAGACCTTCGTGGAGCTTTTTGTGATCGGAGCTTCTTGTGTTTATTCCTCTTTTCAGGAAGAGGGGATCACGAGACTAGGTGCTTGCCTTGCGTCGAGTGTCGGCGTTTAAAGCTCATCGAGGTTCGACTTCTTTGGAATGGGGGTTCTTGACATAGAGTGTTGCCCCGAGAATGGAGATAATACGAACGACCCCTTTAGTCTTGGATCCTTGTTGGAGGATGTTTTCTGGATTGGGTATCGACCCGTCGATCTGTATCGAGGATGTTGGCTTCCCGGGGCTTACCTCGGGCAGGCGAACAATCTCTGCTTTTCACATATATGTATGGCGGCTACAACTCCTTGGCAAGACTTCATCACTTTTAGATAGCTGCCTTTCTGCTTTGGCATGGGTTACTTCATCTCTTTAGGTGCAAAAAATGTTGGTGTGCGCCCTTGCCTTGACCTGTTAGTTTCACCATAGTCATGGGAAGCACTTCGGGGCCGGTCCGGTAGGCGATGGGGGGCACTTCTCCTAGTGCTCAGGAACTGAGGGATTTTGCTCTAGAGACGGCGTCCTTGATAAGAGAGGAACACCTAGAGATGGCAAGGAGATACTGCAACTGGAGCGAGGGGGTAACACTGTAGGTACTTTCCCCAGATTAGGGCATTGCAGACTCCACTAATGGGTTCTTGAGCGTGTACATATACCCTTTCGCATTTGGCCCCCCTGATAGGATTGTGCTTGATTTTTTCTTGAAGTAGTGGGTTACCCTGGCACAGATTCATCCATTATTTTGGCAAACAATGCTGATGATGAGATTCTTTGCAGAGAAGGTCGGGCTTGAATTCACGCTTGACCACCTTTTCAGGCTATATCGGCCCTTTCATCATCGAGGCCTACTAACTCTGAGGTGTCGTTCGTCCATGCCCTTCATTGTTGATGACGATGATGGTAGGGATTGAGAGTGGGCCAGTGGGATTATCTGGGTCTGGACGACCGATATTACCTGTGGAATTTTTTCCATTTCCCGAAGGGTGGAATTATGCACGTGAGTGAGGTATTTGGCACTTTTTCATATTCCACATATAGCGAAAATCAACTAAGTAATAATGGTGTTTCCCTTATTGCAATAACTTCGTGGATGCCGGGTGAGGTCCATGACCTGCCCGGCTGGGTCCGAAGGCTAGTGACCCATTCATCCTACAACGAGCGCAGATGGCGAGCTGTACTCCGTACCGGATGGGGAGCGCAATACCAAGGTATGCGCGTATGCTGCCTTTGCCTTACCTTTGTATACCCGAGGTAACCTTTTCCCCTTCCATTTATGCCGTATACAGATATCGGTAGGTTCCCTGTGATGGGGCAATGTTCTTCCAAGGAGGGGAAAGAGTCATTAGCTTTCGGGCTGAGGGGCAATGGCGATAAGAGAGATCGGCACTCGCGGTGTGATGGAGCCTTAAATGGCACTGGTCGGGCTCACATTTTTTAGGAAAGGGCGTCGCCCGAGTCTGCTGCTCTCGGAGTGCCTAATTCCTAGCAGGCGGTTCCTTTGAGCGAATATACTATGCCCGCGGTCAGTTATTCTGGGGCCTCAGGGGCAGGATGATCAATAGTGTGTTCTGACTTCGAGGAAGTCCGTCGGCTTCACTTTATGGTGAGTTTTATGTACAGTTACCATGTATCCCGTGTCATCCTCCCTCTATTGAATCTTCCTCGTGCAGGCATGTGATAGGCTTAGGTCTGAGTTGTTTTGTCAAGGGACCAAGCTTCAGAAAATTCTGGGTGAAGGAAAATCTCTTGGGCTCCTTGTGAGCACGTGATTTTTGCCCTAAATATGATTATTCCCAAAATCCCAAACAAAATGATTTTCTTTATCTTTTACGATCTTTGTGCATTTTGGTGTCATTATCTGATAATTGTTGCATTCTATTTGCGCATGTTAATTCTATAAAGTACAAAAATATGCATGTTTGTGTTCAGGTTTTAATATCAATTAAGGGTTAATTGTTTTAAAAAAAAAACATGAAAATCACAAAAATTAGATCACTTCTACATTTTAATGATTTTTATTGTGAATTTGTCATGAAATAGCTTTTGAACAATTTTAGTAATTAATTAGTCTTTGTTTTCAAATAACTAGGATTTCATGTTAGTTTTTACATTTCCATAAAAATTAGAAAAAAACTATAAAAATTGTAAAAGTGAGAAAAGAAAACAAAAAGGAAATAAGAATAGAAATTGGGTCTTATTAAAAGACCCAAATTTGGGCCAAATCAGAAGAATTTTTCAGGCCCAAACGCCTTAAACCATTGCAAATCAGCCCCAGCCCAAGTCCCCAACCCGGTCCGTTCCTTCTTCTAATCGAAACGACGTCGTTTCGTGGCCTCCGAATCAGGACCGCTGGATCTCATCAATCCAACGGTCCGAAACTAACGAGGTTCCTAATTTAAAAATGGTCCGAAACTTCCCCCCTACCCCCATTTGCCTCATCGTACTCACCCTACCCCTCCTCGATAAACCCTAATCCGCGCCGCCATCAAACCCCTTGCCGGCGGTGAATGCCACCTACGCCGTTCACCTCCAGATTAACACCATAGATCCCCCTCACTCCCCTCTTTCCATTCCACCCACTGGCTCCCCTCAAATAAGGCCGGAACTCGTCGAATCTTAGTTTGAAGTTTTCCGGCCAAGTGACAAGTTCATCCAAATCAGCCCAAAATCACACCACATAATCCCCGTTCTTCCCTCAACCCTAATCCATGGTTATTTTCTTTCAAATCTTTGTGAAACGGCCCGAATCTTAGATCTGGGAATTTCTGGCCAAACCCTAAAACCAAATCTTTGTGATTTCGAACCGTAGTATCCTTAACCATGTGTTCTCTTGTAAAGAACATATGGTTAGGGATGTTACGCGTCAAAAATTTGAAAGGATTCAGACGTTTCTGACTAGCTGGAGTTCTTTGTGCCTCTGTGAGTTTTTACTGTTTCCTTTTACTCGCATGTTTGAAGTTTTATTTACAGTTGTTGTATCGTTAATTTTTCTGTTAATTTTATGATTTATTCGTATTAGTTTAATTTCTGCCAATTGTTGATTAGTTCTGAATTGATATTTGTTTGAATGATTATGAGTTTACGGATTAAGAATTAGCTTCAGTTCATTTAATGTTGTTCATGTTAGTTTAAGTTTAGTTTGATATCATTTAGTTTGATTGAATTAATATAATTGAACAATTGGGTTTGGTTAGTTGATTAATTGTTTTCTGAGTGCTAGTTAATCATTCTCAGTTAGTTTTAGATTGGGTTAGGGTATTGGTTATAGCTGTTAAGGATGAAGGTAGGTTTAGTAACTTTGAGGGACTTTCAGGGGTAATCTGGGTATGGAAAAGGGTAGTTCTGATAGTAATAGTAATATCAAGGTATATGGAAGGGCAGTATAGGTATTGTATGGGTAGAGGAATACCCTAGGGCCTTCTAGAATGGGGTACAAGTGTAGATTTTAATAATTGTGATGCATTTACTTGTTTAGCAAGTTAAGAATAGAGGGACCAAACTGAAAATAGGGAGGGACTGATTGGAAAATCAGAATCTGATCTATTCTCTTTGGGGTTGCCTATAAAAGGGCATGAAATGCCTTGGGAAAGGGGGTTTTTTCTTCTTCTTCTTCTGCCTTGAGCTCTGAGTTTCAATTTGAGCTTTCATTCATGCTTTTGATTTTAGTTGGCAACTTAATTCCAAGTTTATTCAGAAAACAAAAACATCAAAAATGTAGAAATCCGAAACAACTTCACAGTTTCATTACTAGTTTTGGATTTCAGTTTGGGTTTTGGGTTTAGCATTATTATAGAGGTGCTTAGGTTCAGCTGGAAGGGCTAAGAGTGCATTTGAAGTATGTTGAACTGATCTGTGGAGTCTGCCTATATTTCTGGTTTTCAAAGTAATCTGCCTATGTTTCTGTGGTGTAATATTGCAGAGTTTGTTGTTGTTGCTGTTCAAAGTAGCTGACTCCTATCCTTTTCTCTATTTACATTCCAATTTCCAGGTACATTCCCCTGAACCTCACTGATGTATGATTGTTGAAGTTGAAATGAAATGTTCAAGGGGCCTTTTATTCAACTGAGAGCAGTTTGTATCTTGACTGATATTAATAGTGTAGTTTCCTGTCATATAACTGGCAGTTTTGTGCAATTAAACTTGTTCAGCAAGGTTGATTACATGTTAAAAGTTGCATAATGTTGAACTGTTGAATTGGACATTTGAAATAGCATTGAGCATATGTTGTCTAGTTTGAAAATTTGTGTGAATTCAATATCAATCAGTAGCAATTGGATCTATGTAAATGATATGTGAATTCAGGAGTAAGTCTGGTGACATTCAGCCTGTTTACTAGTAATTTTGTCATTGGTCGTGATAGTGTGGTAGAAGGTTTGCTTTTGATTAAAGTTTTCTGAAATCGTTGGGTAGGCAAAACATAGTTATTGTTGGGTGATTGGTATTGAAACCAGTTAAAAATCATGAAACAAGATTCATTCATAATTGGTTTGGTTCATTAGAGCAGCAGGTCTTGATGGGTGATTAGTAGGACAAATCGATTTAGTGATTTTGGAATTCACGGCTATCAGCTAAATGAGGGTATGCATTGTCATTGTAGTGGTTCGTTGATGTTATATCAAATGTGACATTGGAATTATACCTATATTCATTGGGCTAATTGGGCTGTATCAACGTCGTGAGGCAGGCCCATTTTATTTAAATTTGGTTTTTTTTAGTTTACTTCAATGTAATTCAAATTCCGAATTCGTTAGTCTTTTAAAGGTACATAAATAAGTAGTAAATCATAGTTACTTCGGGATTGTACTAGCCTCGCCCGAATAAAATCACATACGCGGGCTGTCAACAATTGATTATTAAAAATGATTAGAATTTGGGAGGGCCATTTAGTGAACTTCACGGCCTTCCCCAAAATAATATTGCGCCAGAATCTTTAGGCGCAGTTTTAATTAAATTACCTTCTTAAACTCGGGTGCGCATTGATGCGACCCAAATCCAAATCTCGACAAAGTCAAAATGTGTTGACAATCACGGGTGCATTGATTGTGACGTGGTTCGAAACGCGTTTTCACGACGTCGTAATTCTTATAAAATAAATGATGATAGAAAAGAGGTTCACAAATTGAGACGAGCCTCACCGCACAAAAAATAAATAAATGTGGGGACCTCAATAAATAGTTATCGAAATAATTAGAACTTGGGATGGCCGTTTAGCGAACTTCATGGTTTTTCCCCAAAATAATACTACGTTAGCATCTTTAGGCACGATTTAATTAAATTACTTTCTTAAATTCGGGTGCGCATTGATGCGACCCAAATCCAAATCTCGATGAAGTCGAAATGTGTCAACAACCACGGGCGTATTGATTGCGACGGGGTTCGAAACGCATTTTCATGACATCGTAATCCTTATAAAATAAATAATGATAAAAAGCGGTTTACGAATAAAAGGCACATAAGCTAGCGTGTATTAAAATCAGATGAAATCAAATACAACAGTTAAGCGACTGTGCTAGAACCACGGAGCCCGGGAATGCCTAACACTTTCTCCCGGGTTAATAGAATTCCTTACTCGGATTTCTGGTTCGTGGACTGTTAACAGAGTCATAAATTTCCTCGGTTCAGGATTCAACCGGTGACTTGGGACACCATTAATATCCCAAGTGGCGACTCTGAATAATTAATAATTAAATCCCGTTCCGATTGTCCTTTAAATGAAAAAAATCCTTCACTCCCTTGCGGGGGTGTAGGTGGCGATAAAGGAGGTGTGACAGCTCTGGCGACTCTGCTGGGGAGAAGACCCAGAATCTCTGGTTCAGGGTTTAGAATTCGAGCTTAGATAAATTGCTGTATTTAATTGTATCTGATTTTCCTACATGTTTTGTGCTGAATGTGCTAAATGTTACTGCTTTGATATTATCTGAACTGTATATAAACTGTGCCGACACCTTTCTCTCTTCACCTCCAGGGATGTGCTTACTGGTTGAGACTCCCTATTCTGTTAGTGTCATACCTTGAAGTAAGAAAGAGGCCGGACAAGTTACGAAGCCGGATGGCCTTTTGGTTCCCGGTAAGTTGCCCCCTCCTCGACTCGAGTTGTCCGCTCGGGTACACAGTCTAGAACACCGACCCAGGTTTTGAACATAGAATAATGTGACTTCATGCCGGATCCCTAGTAGGAGCGCTTATTTGCATCACGTTGCATTTGACTTAGGGGACTCAATACAGGGGTTGGGTCCGTCTAGGACTAGCAACCTAAAATGAAAAGACCATCCTGATGCATCCTACTTGCTCTGTAAAATATATTTGTTGCGAACCTGCATGTTGACCGGTTTCTGAATCTCGGGAATGTTGGAAAATTGAGAAAAGAAAGAAGAAAAAAGGTGAAAAAAAAGAAGTATCAGTTAAGGAGTTAATTGATTATCTTAGAAATGAAAAATCAATGACCAATTACTGGCGAAACTGTGTCGAAATTTTGAAAAAAAAGGAAAATGTTTTATTTTGTTTTACCAAAAAAAAAAAGCAAAGAAAATAGAAAAAGAGTCTTTTATTTTTGGAAATTTGGTTGTTGGTAAAGAAAAGGATAAGGAAAGTTTTTGTTTTAGTTTGAAAAACATAAGTTGTTTCATTATTTGTTGAAAAAGGAAAGAAAAAAAAGTCTTTTATTTTAGTTTGGAAAATAGGTTGTTTTATTATCTGTGGAAAATGAAAAAAAAGTGTCTGTTATTTTTTGAAAAATAGGCTATTATATTTTTTGAAAAGAAAAAGAGAAAGAGAATCTTGTTTCTAAAATAGTTCGGTTAATTGGCCCGAACTACGCACGGTTTGATTCTCACAGGGCGTGAGATACGTAGGCAACCCTCATCGGGTCCAACCTCCACTTTGCAAAAATAACCAAAAAATAACCATAAATTTAATTTTTGTCATAAATAAACCAGGTGATACCGTTTTGTCAAAAATAGCCAAATGTTCCCAAACGGGGCGCCGAAAGGCTGACTTTGCATAAACAGCCACCTTTGGTCATGTGTTTTCGTTTTTTATTTTATCTTGAAATGAAAAAAAGAAGCTAAGTAGAGTCGTCCAGTCATAAATAGCCTTAAAATCTTTTCCCAAAGCACTGAAAGGCCATGTTTGAAAGTCAAGTTCTTCGCTTGACAATAAATAGGTAATTTTGAGTCGCAAATATAGACAACTTATTTTTGTGTCAAACAAGAGTTTTCTTTTGCTTAAAACGCTTTAATAAATGTGCAGGATGAGCACGGTGGTGAATGAGCCCTTTTCAATAATGACCAAAATCCATTTTGAGCTGCAATTATGGTGGAATGATTAAGGCAAAGAGGGGCAAGACGAAGTGAGAAAATATTTGAAAGATCTTCCGGATTTATTAAACATTCAGCCTCGGGGGGATATTATCAGGGCATTGGTCACCCATTGGGATTCGGCACATAATGTATTTCATTTTTCAGACTTTGAACTCAACCCAACATTGGAAGAAATAGCGGGGTACATTGGAAGTGATCAAGCTCTATTGAGATTCAAATACTTGATTGCTCCTAGGGCCATTACCATACACCGATTCTTGGATTCCTTGAAAATACCCCGAACAGTTCATCATCCAAATTTCGCAAAGGGTTTCTGCAGTTTCCGCTTCATGTATGATAGATATGGCCATGTGGGCGGGTTCAATAATCCAGACTTTAAGCTATGCAGCAGAAATAGCCGACAAAAATGGGAGGAACACAGACGAGTGACATTTATGATAGCTTTTTTGGGCCGCGTAATATTCCCAAGGAAAGATGGAAATATTTATTTGAAAGTAGTGGGGGTCGTCAGTACCTTGCAAACCATGGGGAAAAGCACTTTAGCACCTATGATCGTGGGTGATATCTTCCGAGCTCTCACTGCGTGCAAAGCTGGGGGCAAATTTTTTGAGGGATGTAACCTGCTGTTACAAATGTGGATGACTGAGCATTTGTGCCCTCGCTCTCAGTTATTAAGTTATGGTTCGGTTTAGAAAACTTGTATAGGTGAATTTTACACAAGAATCAAAGGGACTAGTCTGCCAGAAGGAGTCACGGCTTGGGCATTATTATTTCGGAACTTCAATGCCAGCCGGATACAGTGGGTGCTTGGATGGTTGCCTGTCGAAGAAATCATATATATGCCAGCAGCCCGGCCTCATTTTTTGCTGATGGGACTCAAAAGCATCCAGCCCTATGCACCATACCGGGTTCTGCAGCAACTCGGGAGGTATCAAGTAGTGCCGAGAGATGAAGATTTGAGTACCCAGGTGGTCGAAATTAGTCCTGACGGTCATTTCCCCGAGGAAGAGGTTCGCCAAATCTGGAGTGAGTGTCAACATCTAATGGCAAACACTTGTGTGTCAGATAGGGTTAAAGGGGAAGTTGCCCCAGGGTATCATGATTGGTTCAGAGGTGACGTGGCATGTGGGAGACCGGCTAAAGACCTCATCTCGAAGACTTCGCCAAGTCGTCCCAAGAACAGTGGGACTGGTTAGCAAAGGAAGAAGGCTATCGAGTTGAGATTGGTAAACTAAAGCAGCAAGTTGAGAGTTTGAAATTCGAAAATAGTGTACAGGTTGCCGCGGATCAAGGTGAAAAGAATAGACTGGCTCGAGAAAATGAAGCACTTAGGGCCCAAATCTAACAGTTGAAGATAACCATCGATAAGTAACCGAGGAGCCGATCCGATGAACAATTGGTAAAAAGATTGGAAAACGAAGTCAGGGAATGGCGGGATGAGTTAGAAAAATCTGAAAATGTCATGGCAGAACTTAAAGCACAGTGGGCAACAAGAACAGAGGAGCATCGCCAAAACTTGAATCAGTTGAAAAGGACCATGAGAAAGTTGTTGCCAATTTAAAGAGAAAAGTGGTTGCCCTTGAGGGTAAAACGGTTAGGCAGGCTAGAGATTTTGAAATTGAAAGTGGACATTGTTACAACTTGTTGGCCCAAATGGAGTTAGAAGTACAGCAGCTGCAAGACCAACACCTGCAAGACTCTCGAGCTTTAAAGATGTGCAGCGATCAGATAAGACGCTTGCTCACAGAAAAGAAGCAAACAAAAGACAGGCTTAGAGCCATTGCTCATGCTATTTTCAGGAGATGTCGGGTTTGTGAAGACATGACCCATACTACTTTTGTCTTAGCAGTGATGATCTATGTGAAACGAACCATGAATGAGTTAGAGAAGCTTGAAAGGGATTTGGATCCTAGACCCGCGGCGAGGCCGAACGACGCCCCGCGGACACCTAAGTTTGAAGCACTAGAATATGCATAGTCCGTGTCTGTAATTTTCTACCATTTCGAGTCAGTCTTTTGTATGTCCGTTATCTTTCCGGATTGAGTATGTTTGCAGGCTTAGAGTCTTTGGTTTGCTTTTAGGTTGCGTCTGTTAGTTTCTTTCCAAAACAAAAGATGTTGAGTTTGTAAGAGTTTGTTTTATTAATGGAAGTTGAAAATTTTATTTCCACCCTTATTTTTGCATTTATCTTCACGAACTACGCTTGGTCTGATTCGTTTGGGGTCACGATACGTAGGCAATCTCCATAGGATTCGACCATAATCGTAAGAAAAATAGAAAGAAGAAAAAGGAAAATAGAAGGAAAACCGAGAAAGAGAGAAAGAAAGAAAAGAGTGGAAAAACAGAAAGAGAAAGAAGAAGCACAAAAGAGGGATAAGGTGAAGAAATTCGAAAGAAAGGTAAAAAGAAACAAGGAACAAAATGCCGGGATGACGCATGCAATCGAGCAAACGCATAATAGAAATTCTTAACTGTATAAGTGCATTCATGCCAACGTGCGGTTGTTAAATCTGTTAAGACCTAATCACTAACAAAGTGGTTGTCTAAATGTGTGAGTCCAGGCAGGTGGTTAGTTGATTGGCAATTCTGGCAACTCACCCGTACAACACCCGGTCAAAAGATCAAGTAAAAATGACAGGGCAGGATTCGGAAATCAACATCGTAGACCCTTCAAATGAGGTTGAAGTAACAGATGTGGGTGCTATGAAAGAAGAGATGAGGAAATTAAAAGCACAAATGGCTGAAATGCATCGGGCATGGTCTCAGGGACATCCGGCACCACTATATCCTGCTAACCCATCTTACATCCCACCCCTGGCTCAAGCTCAGGAGCCTACCACTCCCCACGCATCTTCAGATTTCCCTTATCAGGCCCAGGGTTATGGTACCACTTCATACGCTCCCCCAGCTCCACCCCCTAAACAGAAACCTCCACCACTCATGGTTCCCGTATTTGTGGCACCTCCCCCAGCTCCACTACATAGATCATCCATTGAGCCGCTATTCCAAGCTCACGACACCCAATATTACCCTCCCGAACCCACTTTCAAAGCGCCTAAGCCATATACCTATTCTCCCCATTTTGAAATCCCGGGAGAAGTTGAGAAACCGGTTAAGAATATAGAACAGGAGGAAGTGATTCGTAAAGTCAAAAGCCTGGAGCAATCCTTCAGGAATATGCATGGTTTAGGTAACCAAGTCAGCATCGCATACAAAGATCTGTGCCCTTTTCCTGATGTCCAGTTGCCTGCGGGGTTTAAAATGCCGAAGTTTGACTTATATGCGGGGCACGGTGACCCAGTAGCCCATCTGCGTGGTTTTTGTAGCAAAATGAGAGGTGCTGGGGGAAAGGATGAATTGTTGATAGCATATTTCGGTCAAAGCCTGAGCGGGTCAGCGCTAGAATGGTACACGAGGCAAGACCCCGGCCGATGGTATACATGGGATGATTTGGCACAGGCATTCATTGGCCATTTTCAATATAACCTTGAGATAGTCCCCGATCGTCTGTCATTGTTGAAGCTGGAAAAGAAGCCTGGGGAAAGTTTTAGAGAGTTTGGTTTCCGCTGGAGGGAACAAGCTGCAAGGGTTGATCCTCCCATGAGGGAGAGTGAGATGGTAGATTACTTCTTGCAAACATTGGAACCTACCTATTTTGGTCATCTAGTGACATCTGTCGGAAAGTCGTTTAATGAAGTGGTAAATATGGGAGCCATGATTGAAGAAGGATTGAAATCTAACAAGATCTTGAGTTACTCGGTGTTGAAAGCAACCACCCAGGCCATCCAAAGCGGTACTGGTGGTGTGCTTGGGAAGAAGAAGAAAGAAGAAGTTGCTACAATTGAAGCTAGTGCTTGGTCAAGCCCAATAACCCTCCACTCTACTACAACCAACCCAGACCCCACCACCCAAACTACCAATATACCCCATATGGCCCACCGCAACACTATTACCCACCACTAGAACCACATTTTTCTATCCACCACGCCCAGACCTCCACTCAACCCCCGGTGCACTCGCAATGGCGTACATCGAATCCCCAAAACACACATCCACCCCCGCAAAACACTTATCCCCCTCCTAGGGCAAATAGACCAGGAACCAACTTCCGCCCAAACCAAGATTTTAGAAGTGAGAAGGCCTCGAACTGAAAAATATTTACTCCGCTGGGAGAATCTTACACTGCTCTCTTCCATAGATTGAAACAGTTGGGAATGTTGACCCCGATTGAATCCAAAGCACCAAACCCCCTTCCCAGAAACCTGGACCATTCTGTTAGCTGCGAGTATTGCTCAGGGATGCCGGGGCATGATACTGAAAAATGTTGGAAGTTGAAAAACGCGATACAAGAGCTCATTGATAATCGCCGTATTGAAGTACAGGCTCCAGAGGCCCCAAACATCAATCAAAATCCGTTACCAGCACATTATGAAGCCAATATGATCGAACTGATACATAAGGGGACAGAGCCTAAAAAACCTTCACAGGTGGTTATGGTGATTCGTTCTACGGAAGCCCAAGAAAAGACAGTGAGTGCAAGGCCAGTGGTTCAGTTAAAAGCAATAAAAGACAAGTCAGTGTTGGTAATGGGAAAAGGACCATTTCTGGCTGCAAAAAAGCCAGAGCCAGTCAAGTTAATGGTACCAGGGTCATTATCTGCACCCGTGGTGGTTGTGAAAGGAGCTTACGTGGAACAGGTTGTCATAAAACCGGTAGTCCAGTTACCCGTGGTTGATAGCAAAGCCGTACCGTGGAGATATGACAAGGTAATGGTGACATACAAAGGAAAGGAAGTTGAAGAAGAAAGTTGTGAAGCACAAGGACTAACCCAGTCGGGACGTTGTTTCGCTCCCGAAGAGTTGAGAAAGGTTAAGGGAACTAAAGACAATCCAGTGCTAGTCAAAAAAGCTGTGATGGAAGAAGAGGCAGAAGAGTTTCTGAAAAAGATGAAAGTACAAGATTATTCCATTGTTGAACAACTGAGAAAAACACCGGCCCAAATCTCGTTGTTGTCATTATTGATTCACTCTGACGAGCATTTCCGATCTTTGATGAAGATATTGAATGAGGCTCATGTGCCTGACAAAATCTCAATGAACCATTTAGAGAGAATTGCCAACAAAATCTTTGAAGTGAACAGGGTAGCGTTTTCTGATGATGAATTGCCTGTGGAAGGCACAGAACACAACAAAGCTCTCTATTTGACGGTCAAGTGTGAAGGTTCAATGGTTACTCGGGCACTGATCGATAATGGGTCGAGCGCTAACATTTGCACGTTGTCCACATTGAACAAGTTGAAAATCGATGAGGATAGAATCCGTAAAAATAGCATTTGTGTTCGAGGGTTTGACGGAGGGGGAACAAACACAGTAGGGGATATTGTACTCGAATTGACTATTGGTCCAGTCGAGTTAACTATAGAATTCCAGGTGTTGGATGCTGCAGTGTCCTACAATCTTTTGTTGGGTCGACCATGGATTCACGCGGCCAAAGCCCCACGCTGCACCAGATGGTCCAGTTCGAGTGGGACAGACAAGAAATTGTGTTACATGGAGAAGATCCCACATGTGCCATGAATGATGCCATTGTGCCCTTTATAGAAACTGAAGATGATAAGGGACCATGGGTTTATCAGGTCTTCGACACGGTCCCGATGACTAGAGTGCCCGAAGGTAAAAGCATGCCATGTCCCAGGGTGGCAGCTGCGACCGTTATGGTAGTATCAAAAATGCTGAATAACGGGTTCGTGCCAGGGAAAGGTCTGGGGGCTGAACTTCAGGGCATTATTCAACCTGTGTCCCTTCCTAAAAATCTGGACACCTTCGGATTAGGTTTCAAGCCAACAACGGCAGATGTTAGAAGGGCCCGTAAATTGAAAAAGAAAGGTTGGGTTCTTCCTAAACCTATTCCACGTTTGTCCAGGTCCTTCGTCAGGCCGGGTAGTAAGAAACAGTCATTGGCGAAGATGTCAGGTTCGTTGATTGGGGCAGAGGGGAATTTGGATAAGGTGTTCGAGAGAGTATTTGCTGAAGTAAACATGATTGAGGCCGGGGAAGGGTCAAGCGGAGCAGACATAGAGCACATCAGACCACATGCTAACATCAACAATTGGGAAGCTACTCCTCTTCCAATTCGGAGGGAGTCGTGGTAGTGGGTTTTGTTTTCCTTTTGTCACCTGGATTATTCCAGGGTTTTGTAATCCAGTTGCTATGTTCCGTCCGTTTGGATGAGTTAAAACCTTGTTATCTTTACCTTTAATGAAATGCAATATTCTTCGTCCCTAATTCTCTTTCCATTTTCTTTTCTTTTTGTACAATTCTTTTTATGCTGATATCAATGATATGACATGCGTGAGGAATCTTCGGCCCAGTTTTAAAAGCCAATTTAGCTCGGAAGTAATAATACAAGAAATCGAGTGTGATGATGGGGTGGATTGTAACAATGATGAAGCTTATGAGGAAATTAGTAAAGAATTAAGTCATTTTGAAGAAAAACCCAAACCTAACCTAAATGACACAGAAGCAGTTAATCTAGGGGACCAAGACAATGTGCGGGAAACTAAAATAAGTGTTCATCTGGGGCCACAACTCAAGGAGGAGATAATTAAAGTATTGCATGAGTACAAAGATGTCTTTGCATGGTCATATGATGATATGCCAGGTTTGAGCACCGATTTGGTGGTTCATAAATTACCCACTGATCCGGCACTTCCCCCTGTCAAGCAGAAGTTGAGAAAGTTCAAAACGGACATAAGTGTGAAGATCAAAGAAGATATTACCAAGCAGTTTGAGGAAAAGGTCATTCAGGTTACACGGTACCCCACTTGGTTAGCTAATGTCGTGCCTGTGCCGAAGAAAGATGGCAAGACCAGGGTGTGCGTCGATTATCGAGACCTTAACAAGGGAAGTCCAAAAGATAATTTCCCATTGCGCAACATCCATATACTGATCGACAATTATGCCAAACATGATATTGGCTCTTTTGTGGATTGTTATGCGGGTTATCATTAGATTCTAATGGACAAGGAAGATGCAGAAAAGATGGCATTCATCACGCCGTGGGGAACGTATTGTTATCGGGTCATGCCGTTTGGTTTGAAAAATGTCGGGGCAACTTATATGAGGGCCATGACAACCATATTCCATGATATGATACATAGGGAAATCGAGGTGTACGTGGATGATGTGATCGTGAAGTCTAGACAGCAATCCGACCATGTCAGAGATTTGAGAAAGTTCTTTCAAAGGCTTCGCAGGTACAATCTTAAGCTCAATCCTGCAAAATGTGCTTTCTGGGAAGTTGTTGGGGTTTATAGTCAGCCGGCGGGGTATTGAATTAAACCCGTCGAAGATCAAAGCCATTCAGGAATTGCCACCTCCAAGAAATAAAACCGAGGTGATGAGTTTATTGGGAATACTGAATTATATCAGTAGGTTCATTGCTCAGCTCACAGCAACGTGTGAACCAATTTTCAAGTTGTTAAAGAAAGATGTTGCGGTCAAATGGACTGACGAATGTCAGGAGGCTTTTGATAAGATAAAGGGGTATTTGTCAAACCCACCCGTGTTGGTTCCACCAGAACTAGGGAGGCCTTTGATTTTATATCTGACAGTTGTGGACAGTTCCTTCGGCTGTGTACTGGGGCAGCACGATGTTACGGGCAGAAAGGAGCAGGCTATCTACTATCTCAGCAAGAAGTTCACATCCTACGAGGTTAAGTATACTCATCTGGAAAGGACATGTTGCGCCCTAACTTGGGTGGCACAGAAGTTGAAACATTATTTGTCATCTTACACTACTTACTTTATATCTTGCTTGGACCCATTGAAGTATATTTTTCAGAAACCCATGCCCACAGGAAGGCTTGCAAAGTGGCAGATCTTGCTTACCGAGTTCGACATTATCTATGTGACACGGACCTCCATGAAAGCACAGGCATTAGCTGATCATTTGGCTGAGAACCCCGTCGATGAAGATTATGAGCCTTTGAAAACCTATTTCTCTCATGAAGAGGTGATGCACATTGATGAATAGGAACAAGCTGAGAAGTCGGGATGGAAACTTTTCTTTGATGGGGCTGCAAATATGAAAGGCGTGGGAATAGGAGCGGTACTTATTTCGGAAACAGGTCAGCATTACCCTGTTACAGCTCGGCTTCGTTTCTACTATACAAACAACATAGCAGAATATGAAGCGTGTATATTGGGATTGAGATTAGCTATGGATATGGGTGTACGTGAAGTCTTGGTCATGGGTGACTCGGACTTACTGGTGCACCAGATTCAAGGAGAATAGGAAACACGGGATTTGAAGCTTATACCGTATCGGCAGTGTATGCATGAGCTTTGCCAGCGTTTTCAGGCCATAGAATTCAGGCACATTCCAAGGATTCATAATGAGGTTGCTGACGCTTTGGCTACTTTGGCGTCAATGTTGCACCATTCAGATAAAGCTTATGTTGATCCATTGGAGATTCAGGTCCGTGATCAGCATGCTTACTGTAATGTGATAGAAAAGGAAATTGATGGAGAGTCGTGGTTCCATGATATCAAAGAGTACATTAGAACGGGAGTATATCCGATACAGGCCATTGGTGATCAGAAAAGAACTATTCGGCGATTGGCAAGCGGGTTTTTCCTTAGTGGAGGAGTGCTGTACAAAAGAACCCCAGATCTCGGGTTGTTGAGATGTATAGATGCAAGGCAGGCCACAACTATCATGACTGAGGTACATTCCGGAGTTTGCCCGCATATGAGTGGGTATGTGCTAGCAAAAAAGATTCGCCGAGCGATTTATTATTGGCTCACGATGGAGCGGTATTGTATCAGTTTTGTGCGTAAGTGTCATCAATGCCAAGTACATGGAGATTTGATTCATTCTCCACCATCAAAATTACATACGATGTCCGCACCATGGCCTTTTGTTGTGTGGGGCATGGATGTTATTGGGCCAATTGATCCAGCAGCATCAAATGGGCATAGGTTTATTCTGGTAGCTATAGATTATTTTACCAAATGGGTGGAAGCTAAGACGTTCAAGTCTGTGACTAAGAAAACTGTAGTCGACTTCGTGCATTCAAATATCATCTGTCGGTTTGGGATCCCAAGGGTAATCATCACAGATAATGGGGCTAATCTTAATAGTCATTTGATGAAGGAGACGTGTGAGCAGTTTAAGATTACCCATCGGCATTCTACTCCATACCGTCCCAAGGCGAATGGTGCGGTTGAAACAGCCAATAAGAATATAAAGAAAATACTCCGGAAGATGGTTGAAGGATCTAGACAGTGGCATGAGAAATTACCTTTTGCTTTGTTAGGATATCGCACCACCGTCCGTACCTCAGAGGGGGCAACTCCTTATTCTTTGGTATATGGTACCGAGGCAGTAATACCCGCAGAAGTGGAAATCCCATCTCTGCGAATCATTGCAGAGGCTGAGATCGATGATGATGAATGGATGAAAAGCCGTCTTGAGCAGTTGAGTTTGATTGACGAGAATAGAATGGCATCAGTGTGTCATGGCCAACTGTACCAACGAAGAATGGCAATAGCATACAACAAGAAAGTACGTCCAAGGAAATTCGAAGTCGGGCAATTAGTACTGAGGCGGATTTTGCCTCATTGGGCTGAAGCGAAAGGAAAGTTTGCCCCAAACTGGCAGGGACCATTCGTAATAACCAGAGTGTTGTCTAACGGAGCATTGTATTTGACAAATGTGGAAGGAAAATGTATAGAAATGGCCATCAATTCCGATGCGGTCAAGAGATATTATGTATGATTTCTTTATTTTCTGAATGTATCTGTTTGTATTTGGCATATCTTAAAGATTGAAATGATGAAGGCATTTTGTCCTTCTATCCAAACACTATTATCCCTTGTTATCCCCTTTGATCCTTACTTATTTTTCATACCCCTCTTTCGGAATCAACGGCACTATCAGGGAACACAGGTGCCGAACATAAAAGAAAGAAGAGAAAAACAAAAAGGAAAAGAAAGAAGAGAAATACAAAAACAAAAACAAAGGAAAAGAAAAACAAAGGAAAGGAAAAAGAAAGAAAAGAAAAGCAAAGAAGAAAAGGAAAGAAAGAAAAGCAAAAGAAAGAAAGAAGAGAAAAACAAAGGAAAAGGAAAAGAAAGAAAAGGAAAAGGAAAAAATAAAGAGAAAGAAAAGGGAAGAAAGAAAAACACAACAACAAAAGTTAAATACAATGAACTACGTTTGACTTGATCCCGAAGGGGTAAATAGGCAGCCTTACTCCGAGGTTCAGTCATATCAAGACAGAAATCCAAAAATCCCCAAACAAGAAACTGGGGCAGAAGTTGGTTTTTGTGAAAATTGGATTCCGAAAGTTGTAATTTAAACCCATTCGAATGGTTTTGAGCCTTTTATACCTTTCTTTCTAACCGAATACAAAATCCTACATTACGGTCCAAAGAATGACCTTCTGATCAATTTCTAAGAAATGCCAGGTCAAGCAGGTAGCGGTAATTCGTATCAGTGGCGACACTCTGGTCCAAGAAAGAAAAAGCGAAAGTAAAAATGAGAGAGTCTTATTGGTCAAAACCTTCACGGACACCGTAAGGCGACAGGAGCTGAGAGAAAATAAATGAGAGAGTCTTATTGGTGAAAACCCTCGCGGGCACCTCGAGGCGAAAGTGAGCTGGAAAACGTTTTAATGGTAAAAGGCATGTGGGCAGAAAAATGTTTTGAGGTACCGCAGAAAAGCAAAGTTAAGGTCTGGGTAATTCAAACAAGTGATGAAGTTCTGGGCAACAAAGTATGGCGATTGAAAGCCGGTTATTTAGGCAGATTGGGCCGATCAATTCAAAATGCATGTCATAATCATTGGTACCAGCTGTCTCGTTCAGATAAGTTTCTTTTCCTTCCCTTTTTGAAACAACCATCTGGTTTTGGATTCTTCTTATCCTTGACTCAAAAATCATCGCATTTCATTTTCTTTTGAGGGTTTTATCTAGTTGAGATGTTTTAGCACTGAGTCTTGGTCAAGGCAAGCAGAAAGGATTTCAAAGCTTACTACCGGTTTCTAGAATTGTAAAGCACAACGTGGTCAGAGCATGTAAAAAACAACTTGATGTCAAATGGAACACGGGGAATTAACGGAAGTTTCATCGGTGAAATGATTGGGGAATGTCGTAGGAAAGACAAAAGCTTAAACAAAAGGTTAGAAAATGAAATAACAGCATGGGTGTAAAACATTTAGGTTGCCAGATGTTGGGAAATTTAAGAGTTGGTCAGAAAGTCAAGCGGTTCAGGGACAGTGCGTGGAAGGCAGTCAACACAAAGCAAGGCAGTAGAAGGATATTTCAGCAAGAAGGCCATCAACTAACCACCATTTTAAACTGACAAAATTTTCTTTGATTGTAACAGGGGCAGAAAGTCAGCCGTTGAGAAAGAATTCTCCGAGAAGGAAAAACAAGCAGTAATTAGGTTTGATCGCAAAGTGCGGTTTGATTAAATGCAATATAATCTTGAAATGCATAAGGGAAATGGAATTTGATTGCAAAGTTGGCACGGTTAGAATAAGTGCAAGTTGTCAGGACCTTCCTGGATAATAGGACGTAGTTCATATACCCGGGTAATATACCTTGGTACAGTGAGAAGTAACACCTTAGGTTCATAATTGTTTGAAGCAATCAGGAGCCCGCCTGGATAACAGAGGAATACATTCGATTTCAAATTCAGAAGTCAGGAGTTCGCCTGGAAAATAGAGACATACAATTCAGATTTTTAAGCAGTCAGGGGCCTGCCTGAAAAACGGAGGTGATACAATTCAAGTTTTAGCTTCCCCTCAATCTCTTTGTTCATATTAAAATCAGGAGTCCGCCTGGAGAATAGAGACATACAATTTAATTTTAGTAATCAGGAGTCCGCCTGGAGAATAGAGACATACAATTTAATTTTAGCAATCAGGAGCCCGCCTGGATAATAGAGGAGTAGTTTCAATTCTAATGTTTAACAGTCATGAGCCCGTCTGGAGAACAGAAGTGATATAATTCAATTTTAGTTTGCAATTAATCTCTCTGTCTATTTTGAAGTCAGGGGCCCGCCTGAAGAATAGAGGCATGCAGTTCAAGTTTCGGAGGTCAGGAATCCGACTAGAGAATAGAGGTATTATAATTCATGTTTTAGTTTTTAAAATTTCCGCCAGTAACATGTGCTCAGTCTTCAAACTGGGGCAGAAAGTTTCGTTGTTGTAATTGTGTTGTGAAGTCAGGAGCCCGCCTGGATAACAGAGGAATACATACAGTTCAAGTTTCAGAAGTTGGGAGTCCGCCTAGGGGAATAGCAACATGGAATTTTATTGAAAAAGAACAAGACAATGAGGCAACAAGGAGACAAAAGACAACAAGGCAACAAGGAAGTACAAGAGCAAGTTTGAAGAATTTAGATAGGATTTTTGTAATTCATAAAGCATAGTTAGTTTAGCTTATTTTATCTTGGACGTAGTGTAATAAGGGAGGTCAGCAAGCACTAACAGCAGCAGTAACAACAGCAAGCGCAGTACAATCACAGTTCCTGGTAGTCCCAGCTACCAGACATTCCCGAACTACACTGACCTGATTCCTGTTTAGCCCAGGATATGTAGGCAACCTACGAAATAGGATGCAGTCAAACTCTTCAAAAATGCTTCACACGGAATTTTCAAACGGGCAAAAATCGCTCGTATTTGCTCACTTATCTTTGCCCGAAAACCCTTCATGTTTCCGAACAAAGAGGGGCAGCTGTGAGCACGTGATTTTTGCCCTAAATATGATTATTAACAAAATCCCAAACAAAATGATATTTCTTTATTTTTTACGATCTTCGTGCATTTTGGTGTCATTTTCTGATAATTGTTGCATTCTATTTGCGCATGTTAATTCTATAAAGTACAAAAATATGCATGTTTGCGTTCAGGTTTTAGTATCAATTAAGGGTTAATTATTTTTTAAAACACAAAAAAAAACATGAAAATCACAAAAATTAGTTCACATCTGCATTTTAATGATTTTTATTGTGAATTTGTCATGAAATAGCTTTTGAACAGTTTTAGTAATTAATTAGTCTTTGTTTTGAAATAGCTAGAATTTCATGTTAGTTTTACGTTTCCATAAAAATTAGAAAAAATTATAAAAATTTTACAAAGTGAGAAAAGAAAAGAAAAAAAGAGAAATAAGTTTGGGCCAAATCAGAGAATTTTTCAGGCCCAAACACCTTAAGTCGTTGCAAATCAGCCCCAGCCCAAGTCCCCAACCCGGTCCGTTCCTTCTTCTAATCGAAACGACATCGTTTTGTGGCCTCCGAATCAGGACTGCTGGATCTCATCAATCCAACGGTCCGGAACTAACGAGGTTCCTAATTTAAAAGGGTTCGAAACTTCCCCCCTACCCCCATTTGCCTCATCGTCCTCACCCTACCCCTCCTCAACGAACCCTAATCTGCGCCGCCATCAAACCCCTTGCCGGCGGTGAATGCCACCTACGTTGTTCACCTCCAGATTAACAACACAGATCCCCCTCACTCCCCTCTTTCCATTGCACCCACTGGCTCCCCTCGAATAAGGCCGGAACTCGTCGAATCTTAGCTTGAAGTTTTTCGGCCAAGTGACAAGTTCATCCAAATCAGCCCAAAATCACACCACATAATCCCCGTTATTCCCTAAACCCTAATCCATGGTTATTTTCTTTCAAATCTCTGTGAAACGGCCCGAATCTTAGATCTGGGAATTTCTGGCCAAACCCTAAAACCAAATCTTTGTGATTTCGAACCGTAGTATCCTTAACCATGTGTTCTCTTGTAAAGAACACATGGTTAGCGATGTTACACGTCAAAAATCTGAAAGGATTCAGATTGTTTCTGACTGGCCGGAGTTCTTTGTGCCTCTGTGAATTTTTACTGTTTCCTTTTACTCGCATGTTTGAAGTTTTATTTACAGTTGTTGTTTCGGTAATTTTTCTGTTAATTTTATGATTTATTCGTATTAGTTTAAGTTCTGCCAATTGTTGATTAGTTCTGAATTGATATTTGTTTGAATGATTATGAGTTTACGGATTAAGAATTAGCTTCAGTTCATTTAATGCTGTTCATGTTAGTTTAAGTTTAGTTTGATATCATTTAGTTTGATTGAATTAATATAATTGAACAATTGGGTTTGGTCAGTTGATTAATTGTTTTCTGAGTGCTAGTTAATCATTCTCAGTTAGTTTTAGATTGGGTTAGGGTATTGGTTATAGCTGTTAAGGATAAAGGTAGGTTCAGTAACTTTGAGGGGCTTTCAGGGGTAATCTGGATATGGAAAAGGGTAGTTCTGATAGGAACAGTAATATCAAGGTATATGGAAGGGCAGTATAGGTATTGTATGGGTAGAGGAATACCCTAGGGCCTTATAGAATGGGGTACAAGTGTAGATTTTAATAATTTTGATGCATTTACTTGTTTAGCAAGTTAAGAATAGAGGGACCAAACTGAAAATAGGGAGGGACTGATTGGAAAATTAGAATCTGATCTATTCTCTTTGGGGTTGCCTATAAAAGGGCATGATATGCCTTGGGAAAGGGGGTTTTTTCTTCTTCTTCTGCCTTGAGCTCCGAGTTTCAATTTGAGCTTTCATTCCTGCTTTTGATTTTATTTGTCATCTTAATTCCAAGTTTATTCAGAAAACAAAAACATCAAAAATGGAGAAATCCGAAAAAACTTCACAGTTTCATTACTAGTTTTGGATTTCAATTTGGGTTTTGGGTTTAGCATTATTATAGAGGTGCTTAGGTTCAGCTGGAAGGGCTAACAGTGCATTTGAAGTATGTTGAACTGATCTGTGGAGTCTTCCTATATTTCTGGTTTTCAAAGCAATCTACCTATATTTCTGTTGTTTAATACTGCTGAGTTTGTTGTTGTTGCTGTTCAAAGTAGCTGACTCCTCTCCTTTTCTCTATTTACATTCCAATTTCCAGGTACATTCCCCTGAACCTCACTGATATATGATTGTTGAAGTTGAAATGAAATGTTCAAGGGGCCTGTTATTCAACTGAGAGCAGTTTTATCTTGACTGATATTAATAGTGTAGTTTCCTGTCATATAACCGGCAGTTATGTGCAATTAAACTTGTTCAGCAAGGTTGATTACATGTTAAAAGTTGCGTAATGTTGAACTGTTGAATTGGACATTTGAAATAGCATTGAGCATATGTGGTCTAATTTGAAAATTTGTGTGAATTCAATATCAATCAGTAGCAATTGGATCTATGTAAATGATATGTGAATTCAGGAGTAAGTATGGTGACATTCAGCCTGTTTACTAGTAATTTTGTCATTGGTCGTGATAGTGTGGTAGAAGGTCTGCTTTTGATTAAAGTTTTCTGAAATCGTTGGGTATGCAAAACATAGTTATTGTTGGGTGATTGGTATCAAAACCAGTTAAAAATCATGAAACAAGATTCATTCATAATTGGTTTGGTTCATTAGAGCAGCAGGTCTTGATGGGTGATTAGTAGGACAAACCCATTTAGTGATTTTGGAATTCAAGGCTATCAGCTAAATGAGGGAATACATTGTCATTGTAGTGGTTCGTTGATGTTATATCAAATGTGACATTGGAATTATACCCATATTCATTGGGCTAATTGGGTTGTATCAACGTCGTGAGGCAGGCCCATTTTATTTAAATTTGGTTTTTTTTAGTTTACTTCAATGTAATTCAAATTCCGAATTCGTTAGTCTTTTAAAGACACATAAATAAGTAGTAAATCATAGTTACTTCGGGATTGCTACTAGCCTCGCCCGAATAAAATCACATACGCGGGCTGTCAACAATTGATTATTAAAAATGATTAGAATTTGGGAGGGCTATTTAGCGAACTTCACATCCTTCCCCAAAATAATATTGCGCCAGAATCTTTAGGCGAAGTTTTAATTAAATTACCTTCTTAAACTCGGGTGCGCATTGATGCGACCCAAATCCAAATCTCGACAAAGTCAAAATGTGTTGACAATCACGGGTGCATTGATTGTGACGTGGTTCGAAACGCGTTTTCACGACGTCGTAATTCTTATAAAATAAATGATGATAGAAAAGAGGTTCACAAATTGAGACGAGCCTCACCGCACAAAAAATAAATAAATGTGGGGACCTCAATAAATAGTTATCGAAATAATTAGAACTTGGGATGGCCGTTTAGCGAACTTCATGGTTTTTCCCCAAAATAATACTACGTTAGCATCTTTAGGCACGATTTAATTAAATTACTTTCTTAAATTCGGGTGCGCATTGATACGACCCAAATCCAAATCTCGATGAAGTCGAAATGTGTCAACAACCACGGGTGCATTGATTGCGACGGGGTTCGAAACGCGTTTTCACGACATCGTAATCCTTATAAAATAAATAATGATAAAAAGCGGTTTACGAATAAAAGGCACATAAGCTAGAGTGTATTAAAATCAGATGAAATCAAATACAACAATTAAGCGACAGTGCTAGAACCACGGAGCCTGGGAATGCCTAACACCTTCTCCCGGGTTAATAGAATTCCTTACTTGGATTTCTGGTTCGCGGACTGTTAACAGAGTCATAAATTTCCTCATTTCGGGATTCAACCGGTGACTTGGGACACCATTAATATCCCAAGTGACGACTCTGAATAATTAATAATTAAATCCCGTTCTGATTGTCCTTTAAATGGAAAAACTCCTTCACGCCCTTGCGGGGGTGTAGGTGGTGAAAAAGGAGGTGTGACACTCCTTAGTGAGGAGAAGGAAGTTGAGCTGCATCATTGGCGATATGAGGCGTACCGGAGCTCAAACTATGAGAGCTATTTGATGGAGCAGGTAACTTCCTATAGTGCGTGCTTCACTCCTTTGTAACCTTAATGCTAATTCCCTTTTGGCGTATCAATTGCAGAAAAAGGCAGAGGCCTTGGAGTACCTCAAGGGCGACGTCAATCGCATCAGAGTTGTTTGCGAGGAGCTAAGGGCTCAGGTGCAGGCTCAAGCTTTAGAGGAGATGAGCATCTCGGCTAAGGTCCTTGCCTTCGAGGTCCAACTCAACATGACTCATGACAATGCCAAAGTTCAAGCGGATATGATTAGGAAATTGAATTTGATCTCTCGAAAGTCAAAGCTGAGATAATCGATGACCGGGTAGAAGCGACATTAAGTCGAACCAAGGTTGATCGTGAGATGGCGATTTGTATGAAAGATGTTGATGATGCCCAAGCTGAACTGAAGTGAGCCCTTGACCGGGAGAAGAGGATCGAGGAATATATTCGTTGTAGATACCGGAGAGAGGTACTCGAGGAGGTCGGTGCAAGGGGCTTCGTTCTCTCGGAGGAAATGGCTCGAGCAAGGGCGGACGAACGTGTCACTCGGTTACTTGCAGTGGGCGAATTTGACAAGCTGTAGCCCTTTAACTCAAAGTGTAGATTTTGTTATTTTGTCGCTTTGTCTCTAATATACGTAGGACTTTCCCGTAGATGGAGAATGCACCCTTTTCGTGCGTGTAATACATAAGAAAGAATTTGAAGCTTTATTTCTTCTGTACCTCTTTTTCTTCTCTTTTTTTTTGTTGTTGCTTTCGATCGGTCAGGTCGGTTTTTGTGTTTGATGAGGTCCTCATTGGTCAGGAATGGATCAAACAGATCCAGGGGCTCTTAAGTGCAATCCTTGGCGCGAGCAGGTGCTGGGGCCATTGTGTCGGGCCTGACCGTGTAGGGTTAGTCTCCGAGTCGCATTGTGACTCGTGCTTCAATTGACCATCAGGCTCTTTCCTGCCTGTGCGGGTGGATGATGATGGATTTTTTGCTTTGGGTCAAAGTGACCTTATGGGCGCTTGGTATGGAGATTTACTCGGTTGGTAACAGTGACATTCATGCAGCGCCCTTAGGCATTTTACAGATTTTGGGTCCAGTCTCCGAGTCGCATTGCGACTCGTGCTGTAATCGACCCATAAATTTCCATGATTCTTTGGCCGGCGATAGTGGCATTTATGCCGTGCCATTGGGCATATTGCATTTTTTGGGTCCAGTTTCCAAGTCCCATTGCGATTCGAGCTGTAATCGACCCTTAAATTTCCTTGAGTTTCTTGTCAGCGACAGTGGCAGTTATGTCGTTTGGTCGTTGAGACCTTTTAGTATGTGGCCTGTAGGCTTGCATAGTTAACTATTTTGGACCAGGTCTCTGAATCGGGTTACGATTCGAGCTCAACAAATCCTCAAGTTGTCAAGATTTTTTAGCTGGCGATAATGGCTCTTACACTGTTTGGTCGTAGAGACCTTTCAATATGAGGCCCGTAGGCTTCTTAGCTGGCGACAATGGATCTTACGCTATTTTTGCCCGTGAGCTTTTTGTAGGCTTTGTTTTTGCTCGTTAAGGTCTTTTTATAGTATTTTTGCCTGACCCATCGTCGGTTCCAGAGGAACCTTGATTCAAGTCGTTGTCAACGATGTTTTGAGTAGCTCGTATGGTTCATAGCTCGTAGGTCAAGTAGATCAACGCTCTTGCGATTTGGAGCCGACATAGTCGGAGCTCATTTTTGAATGTTGAGGGAAGCCTGTTTTAACCAGTTCTTTTCGAAGTATATTCGGAGTAGTGGCCTGCGATTTTTTAGCTACATTCGGGCGTCCCCGAGTCGCATTATTTTGGCTGTATTAGTTGTTTTAACCGTAGTCATATACATTTGGCAGTAGCCATTTTTGAACCCTAGTGATAGTTTAGGCGTCTACATCGAGGGTATGCCCTTTTGGGATTCTTACAAATGCGATGTATAGCCTAAACTTTGGGATTTTCATGCCTGTTGAGGTCTTACAGTTTGTCATTCCTATTGAGGTCTTACAGTTTGTCATGCCTATTGAGGTCTTATAGTTTGTCATGCCTATTGAGGTCTTACAGTATGTAGAATAGATCTGGTTATGCCGAGGTTGCCCGCTAGGGGTCTTACAGTTTTGGGTTTTCCAGTTGTATGGCGATTAACAGCAGTCTCCGAATCATCGAGTTTGTTTAAGCTTGAAGACAACTTCTCGTAAGCTCAGAGTTTCCTTCCAGGGGCTTGATGAGCCCGGAGTTCCGACCCTATGGTCGTGTGGGCACTGAACCATTTAAGTCTCTGAGTGTCTCAGGACGTATTTGGAGGAGAGGTTTTTGTCGAGAGTATACTGTGACTTTCCCTTTTTGGAGAGCGAGATGTTGGAAGATATTCTCTGATCCATTGGCGCAATACATGTGTTGTTGTGCTGAGTCGACCTATTTTTTGTCGAATGTGGATGCTTCGGTGATTTTCATGTTGCCTTACTTTGAGAAGGAGCCTTTCTCCTTATTCATGGAAGAAAAAGGGTATTTTTGATTGCCTGATATAATAATACATGCTTCCACTTTGGCGGGATCTGATTACATCGACCGTTTGGCCCTATACATTGTCTCCCCGTAGGAACCTTTGTTTGGCTTTTCTCCACCTCCTTCGAATTGGGTGGCTTCCAGGGGGAATGGCCCTCACCACTTGAAAGTTGGTCGTAAGGGTAGCTTCGATAAATTCTGTGGAGTTTTCCCCTTTGAGCATTTTCGCAGTCATTGCCTCGTTGAAAACCTTGCCGGTAAAAACCCTTCTTTTTGGGATAAAAAACTCGGTCAAAGGAAAAGAGTGCAACGGACACGCTTTTGGGGGTCTCGAGGTCTCCTGATAGTGTTAGTGTCCTGGTATCTTCGGTTGAGTGCCTGCATGAGGGTTAGTTCTTAATCCAAAATGAAACAAAAGGAATGGATGTACCTTGAAACGAGATAGGCTGGTGGCGCTTTGGGGTTGTCTTGTTATGACCGCCCAAGGGCGGACACGCAATGCGAATTTTTATTTTGTGTTGTCAAACCCGACCGGGGTTGAGACCTAATTGACCCGTTGGCTTTTTTTAGAGCGGAGGTACGAGCGCTGGTAACACATCGTGTATTGTGAACATTTCCCTTGCCGCGTGTTGTTCCCCATAGACGGTTTTGATCTCGTCCTTTGTCGGGAATTTTATCATCTGGTGGAGAGTGGATGGTACCGCTCTCATGCAGTGTATCCACAGTCGCCCAAACAAGGTGTTATACCTCATATCTCCCTGGATGACATGGAATTTGGTATCTTGGGTTGTGCCAGCCATGGTAATGGGAAGGATGATTTCTCCTTTCGTTGTTTCGCTCGCCATGTTTAACATATTAAGGACCCGGGTGGCCTACACGATCCGTTCAGTTAGTCCGAGTTGTTCTACTACCTTTGACCTAATAATATTGGCCGAGTTACCTAGATCCACGAGTACATGTTTTATCTGAAAAGAATTCACAAGAAAGGAAATTACCAGGGCGTCATTGTGGGGTTGAGATAGAGCCTCGGTATCTTCTTCGCTGAACGTGAGGGAGTCTTCGGGGATATATCCTCGAGTTCGTTTTTCCCTGGTGATGGATATTTTTGTTTTCCTCATCATGGGTTCATGCGGGCCATCGACGCCCCCATGATCATGTGGATGACGTGTTGTGGCTCATTTGCCCCATTTTTCTTGGTTGCCTCCCTGTCCCGGAACTGATTTTTGGCCCGATCGCTAAGGAATTCTCGAAGGTGCCTTTTGTTGAGTATCTGGGCCACTTCTTCTCGCAGTTGATGGCAATCCTCGGTCTTGTGGCCGTGTGTGTTGTGGAACTCACACACTAAGTTGTAATTTCTCTGTGAAGGGTCCGACTGTATTGGTTTGGGCCACTTGGCCTCCCTGATTTTGCCGATAGCGAACACGATGTATGATATGTCGACGCTGAAGTTGTATTCCAATAAGTGGGGTGCGTTCATTGGCGCCATGTTTTGATCGAACCTGGTTTTGTTGACGAGCCCCCGAGGGTCCTGTCATCGATCTATCCTCCGATCGTTGCGGGGTAGGTTGCGCCTCGGGGAATTCTTTCTGTCTTCAAGGTACTATTGGTACCTTTCTTTGCTTGGTTTCGTCTCTTTTGCTAGGAGTCTGTTTGGGTATAATAAGCCTGAAGGGGCTCCCAGCTGGTCATCCTCGGCCCTGATCTTTGACTGGTATTGGTTGTGAACGTCCGACCAGGTCATGGCCGGGTATTCGATTAGATTTTGTTTTAGCTATTTTGAATCCATCGAGCTTTGTTCGTTCAGGCCTTGGGTGAAGGCCTGCACCGCCCAGTCGTCAGAGACTAGTGGCAGCTCCATCTGTTCCATCTGGAAGTGGGATACGAACTCCCACAACATCTTGTTCTCTCTCTATTTGATTTTGAAAACGTCAGATTTCCTCGTTGCTACTTTGATGGCTCCGGCATGTGCTTTTATGAAGGAGTCTGCTAGCATGGCAAACTAATCTATGGAGTTGGGAGCCAAGTTATGGTACCACATCATGGCCCCCTTTGAAAGCGTTTCTCCAAATTTTTTCAGCAACACAGACTCGATCTCTTCGTTTTTTATGTCGTTGCCTTTTACTGCATAGGTGTAAGCAGTAACGTATTCGTTAGGGTAGGAGGAGTCGTCTCTGGTGCCGCTGTGCTGGGGGTTCTTGAGTGGCTTTGTAGCTGAGCGATGGCCAATTGTTGTGCCTGTAACATCTCAAAAATAACATGAAGACTAACTTCCTATTCTTCCCGGGCTGGGGTTTTTTGTGCTTCTTGTTGGTTGTTGTGTTGTACGCTCCTATCGGTGTGAGAAGTTTCATTGACTTGTTGTGCGACCTGTGAATCTGCGTCCACTAGGATCAGTCAAGGAGCGATATCAGGATTCCGCGGAGGCGCTCTAGCGGACGGGATAACCACTCCATTTTCCCCGTGATTTTCAAGGTTGTCGTTCTCAACTCCGTTTACCCTAGCCAGATATTTTGGCCTGAAATAAAAGGATCTTGGGCAAGAAAATGTGTGAAAGATAATGTGCGTTTATGTGATGAAACCAGCAAGAAAATAATCACTATTATTTTTAGCCCCATGGTGGGCACCAAACTGTTTACCGTAAAAATGGTAACAACAATTAAATTTGTAAATACGATTCTAAAAATACGTGATCTATTCCTGAGCTAGTTGTTAAAGTAGTTAATGCTAAGAACATGAAATATAATGATAAAATACGAGCTAAGACGAGGCAGTAATCAAACCAGAGAGGCATATTATCTAAGTGCAAAGATGGTCGATGGGACCTCAGGGTCGGCGTTGGTATCGATCTCGAACTACCAGGGACAATCGGGGATGGGATAACAGTTAAAAGTATAATTAGATAGGGCTCTTTTGGCCAATATTAAGCTATAGAATGAAGAACAAGTTAAGAAGTAATGAATACGAGGGCGGCCTCGGGCCAGTACCACGTGGTAAGGAGAATGACGGAAGATAAATGACTTTGAACCAAGGGGAATAAGCAAATTAGAAAATAGAGAGAGAATATATTATTGCACTTGTGGAGAATTGGAGCAACATCAGCCCCTTACAGGGTGGGGCGAGTCCCCTTTATATAGGAGGGCAGACTCGGCTACAAGTATGTGGGGGTTAATTACAAAGTACGATGATGGGATGGCTTGACATGATGCTTCAACATAGGCTCTAGATAGGACGGGCCTGTCAGATATAGCCATGTACCTAGAGGGCTTCCCTCTCTGTCCTGGCTTCATTCTTCGTTTTCTCCGAGTCGGGCTTCGGCGAGTCCTGAGGTTGAGAATTTGGTCGTGACCCCCTGCTCTCGGGGTTCCGGGGCATGCTCCCGAAATGTCTCGACAACAAGAAATCAAGTCTTTTCATTTCGCCGCGTACATACTCAGTCGTGATTCTTCATTTGCATAGCATATCTCAGTCCCTATTATCATTCATTGTTACATTACATGTTGTTATAGCTTTAGTTTAATGGTACGAGATTTGTGAGCCCTTGAGACTTGAGAGATTGATGACTGAGGTTGGCCTGAGAACCGGATTGTGAGTGTTACTGTGGATCGAGTTGCACGCCGTAGCAGGCCCTATGGGATTATTAAATATTATGGATCGGGCTACATGTCGCAACAAGCCTTATATGCTTATTATTAGCGCTTGGGAAGGATCTGCCCCTCCGGAGTCTGACACAGCAGCAGTCAGCGCATGAACAGTGATATATACACGTGCTTTTGTGAGGGGCATAGATGTCAGACACCCATACAGTACTAAGTGACTATGTGATTAGTGGGTATTTAAGATAGATAGATTGAGTACTCTAAGAGTGTGAATACCTGGGAATATCATTGTGATGCCTTACATTTGACATGTACGCATAGAGATGTACCATTCCTCATGCTAGCTATACTTGACATGTTCTTATGAGCGTTGGTTTTTAATTGCAAACTTGAAAGCATGTCTAAATTTCTGCACCATGAACGTGCTGGATATAGAAATTTCTCTGAGTTATTACTGTCATTCTTATTGTTATTTGTTTTGTCATTATATTGGTTATAACTGTATCCTTCTGAGCTTGTCACTACTTTCAGTGCAAGGTTAATATTGTTACTTATTGAGTACATGGGTCGGTTATAGCACTTCGTGTGCAGATCAGGTACATCTGGACGCGATGATTGCTATATTGGTGCTAGTACCTACTTGGAGACTTTGAGGTAGCTGCTATGACGCTCGCATACCTTGATTCTCCTTCCTTTTATTTTCTTCGGTACTGTTCTACTATTCAGACAGTTGTACTAGAGTTTGTTTTAGGTTGAGATGTTGTATTGGTTGTGTACTCATTGACACAATGTTTTAGGATGGTTGTAGTAGATTTATAGTTATTATTATCAGATATTTATGAGATTTTTCACTGTTGAGCCTATTAAATCATATTTTTATTCAAATGCTTAGTTGTTATGTGATTGTTGGTTTGCCTAGTAAATTTTCTAGGCGCCATTATGACAGGTTGGGATTTTGGGTAGTGACAATTTGCAAATATTGTACACAAGTTCAATTCAACTATGTAGACCTCTCCAAAGTCCCGAAGCACCAATTAGATTCCAATAACATCAAAGTCAACTCATGGCCAAACTTACGAACTCTTAAGCTCTTTAAACTGCCAACTTTCGACAAATAGTTTTGAAGTCTTCTAGGAACCTCTGAAACCAAATTCGAACATACATACAAGTCCAAAATCGTCATACGAACCTAATAGAACAATCAAAACCCGATTCGAGTCTGCTTACCCAAAAGTCAAACCTTGGTCAACTCTTCCAACTTAAAGCTTCCAAATAAAGAGTCATTCTTCCAAATCAATCCTGAACAACTCAAAAATCAAAATCGACCATACACTAAAGTCATAATATACCAAATGAAGATAATCTAAGTTTCAAACCACTAAATGGAATGCCAAAGCTCAAAACGACCGGTCGGGTTGTTACATTTTATAGACATGCTTGGACATGCCAATTACTTCGCTTATAGTTTGAAAACAACCGATAACAATTATAGCTTTGACTCTTAAGAGAGGTTGTTACTGCATTCCATATCATGAGTTTGTGGGCCTGGCAGTTTTGTACTTTCATGCATTTACTTCTATCTATTTTTTTCATGATGGACAAGGTATTTTTTTGGTGACTTTGCAATAAACTATTACTTATCAAGACACGCCTTCAAAGGGTCTGAGTGTATTCTTTACCTTCCTTGTTCTTCACTGGATCCTTCCATAAGTGTAGATGCTTCACATTAAAAATACCGCAATCATTCCCCATCCTTGTGTAGAAATATATTTTTATGCATTCCTCTTCTCATAGCAAAGTTTACACTACTTACTTTGATACTTACATTGCATATGCAGTTTTCAATACAATGATCGTTGCTTCTATATGCATCTTGGATTTGACATTATCTCCTAAAATTTTCTTTCCCCACATACTTAATTTTTTCATATTTTTCTGGACTTACTCGAGGTAACACTTTGTTGGTAAATCTTTTATCGATTGATTATATAACATCCTATTATAACATCCTATTTTCTGAACTTTATGAAACATTATGACTGCTAACTTATGTTTGAAAATCATATAACATCCTAATTACTAAATTTGGTTGCGAGCTTCAAAATCAAACCAACATTGATACTATTTGTTGCAATGCTCTTAGATTTTTCTATTCTAGGTCATGTTTAACCAAACTTGAGAAATTAAGGCTCTCTAAGAAATTCACATGCTAACCTTTAAAATCTGCGATACGTTGGTAAAACTAGCAGTGTGCACCATAGAAAATATATGTTTTATATAATCTTACCTTTTATGATATTAGAGATTAATGAAATTTCTTGGGGTATTCCCCGAAATTACACTTCTTGCATGAAGGTTAAATTTTCTTGTATCTTGCCCCTTAGGGCCTGACTTTTCTGATTCTGTTGTGACACCATGAGAAAATAGTTAAAAAATGTATAAAATTTGTATATATATATATATATATATATATATATATATGCACTCATACTATTACTCCTAAACTTAATTCATGGACATACAACATATTTTACTTGTGTGTATTTGAGGTTTCATGACTTTTCAGGGTTGTTGTTTTGATTTTGGGGAAGTTTCGAAGTAATTTGGGATACTTAGTCCCAAGGTTGGAAGCTTAAGTAGAAAGAGTTGACCGGAGTTTGACTTTTGTATAGACCAATATGGAATGGAGTTTTTATGGTTTCAATAGCTTCGTATGTTGATTTTAGACATAGGTCTATGTTTGAATATAGATTTGGAGGTTCGTAGATTGGTTTGGTGCCTTTCGGCAAAAGTTGAAAAGTTGAAGGTTTGGAAGGTTGATAGGTTTGACCGAGAGTTGACTTTGATGATATCGGGTTCAGATTTTTGTTTCGGTAGTTGGAATAGGTCCGTTTTGTATTTTGGGACTTGCATGCAGAATTTGAGGTCATTCGGAGTTGATTTTATATTGTTCGACATGAGTGTTGTGATGTTCAAAGTTCATTTGTTTATTAGGCTTGAATTAAGGTGTAATACGTGTTTAAGATATTCGTTTATGTGATTTGAAGCCTCGAGTAGGTTTTTGTTGTGTTCTAAGACTTGTTGATATGTTTGGATGGGGCCCTGGGGGCCTCAGGTGTGATTTGGATTGAGTTCGAATTCATTATTTGACTTAGAGGAATTGCTGAAGAATCAGGTTTCTACAGTATACACGCCTGTGATGGTATTGGATGGAGATATGGAGCTGTAGGTGCGAGGTTAGCCTGGGCTGGGGAAAGTTTGTATTCGCATAGGATTCCACAGAAACGGATGTGCTTCTACGAGGATGGGTACAAAGAAGCGGATATTGGCTGAAGGAGTAGGGATCACAGGTGCGGAGAGATTCTGCAGGTGCGTACTCAATAAGGATGGTGGGGAATTTTGATGGGTTCACAAATGGTGCCTTTGTTTCGTAGATGCGGTTAAGTGAAGGCAGGTGCGAGATTGCTGGATATATTTTTTAATCGAGGGTTTGAGTGCTTCTCACATTTTTGGGATTGTGGTGCTCGGCCTACGACAATGTTTTAAGTGATTTTCATAACAATTGAAGAGGTAAGTGATCCTTACTCACTTTTGGTTTTAGATATACATTACTCATTAATTATTAAACCTAATTTATGACAAACAAAGGTGGAATTAGGGGTTTTGGACTATGTTGTTAGAGAGTGAGATTTGATGATTTGAGGTTAGATTTGTGGTTGGAATTGGATAATTTCTTATGGTTAGATTCGTATTGGAATGGTGTTCGAAATTTGTGAGTTTGGTCAAGTTCCGGGGTGCGTGCATGGGGTTGACTTTGTGATTTTGATTAAATATCATAGCTTTATCAAATGGTATCTGTTCCTATGTCTTTTAGATTGCAGACTTTGGGAGGTTGATACATGCAGGAAGGTCTTGTTAGAGGAGATATTTGGAATGCTTTAGGTAAGTATCTTACCGAAACATGGTTGAGGCACTAGTTTCCTGAGTTATTTATGATAGCTACGTGCTAAGGGTGCATATATGTTACGAGCACCAGGGTATTTGTCCATGCTAGGGGAAGTGCTTGGGGTATGACATGCCTTGAAATGATTGTTAACCTTTATGTTGCGATGTTCCTCATATTTGTAATCATGTTATGAACTATTTGATCCATGTTTGAGGTTACATTGAAGCTAATCCCCTGAATGAACTTGATAATCGCGATTTCTGTTATGAAATTGTCGATTTGAGCTATGATAGCAAACTTTGCACACTCATAGACCTTAGCATGTCATTCAGACCAGTCTAAGAGCACGAAATATAATATTTATTTATCATATACATGTATATTTGCTTTTGTGTGATATTATTTGGACTAGATGCCTGAGACCACGCCGGGCGAATTGTTTTGTTATGCATGTGACCATGTCAGGTGGATTGTGATGTTATGCCTGTGACCACGTTGGACGGATTATGATATATAGCTTGTGACCACGCTGGGCGGAGTATGATTATTGCACGTGACTATGGCATGCAACATGTGGATATGGATACATCTCCCTAGGGTCACCTATTATATTTCTCTCTTGATGGTGTACACGCAGATTGAGGAAAACTGATCATTGGTTTGGTACAGTTTTGGGAATTATGAGGAATATCTGGCCAGTGTTGTTTGGTTATTGCATTTCATCATTACTTGCAATTTCCATGGTTATCTACTTTATTTGGTTGCATATTATCTTTATATGATGGATCATTGACTGAATAAAGTACTTAAGAATTTGCGTGCACCGAGATGATTCTATCTGTTCTTTATAACTTGATCACATTATTGTTATGTACTTGTTGGGGTTGAGAACTGTACATGTAATAAAGAGTAACATTTATAATCCTTGATTCTATTACCTCGCCGAGGTTAGTTATGATACTTGTTGAGTACATGGGCTAGTTGTACTCATGCTACACTCTACACTTAATTGTGCAGATCCAGGTGTTGCACTAAGCCATCAGTGGCAAAGTTTCCTTGTGGAGATGTTCGAGAGACGATGTATAGTTGCATCTTGCTTACAGACTTTGTTCTGTTGTTTTTACTTTGGACAATATTAGTATTTAGACTATCCGACTTGTATTTCCATTTTAGAGTTCATTACTCTGTAATTTACCAGTTTTGGGAAATTTACCATGTTTTGGCATATTATGTTATATTTGAAGGCTTTAGACTTGTATCATTTGTTAAATTTTGTTATTTTGTTTCGTGCTGCTAAGTTCGGCATGCCTAGCAAGTGCTTTAACCGCCATCACGCCCAATTGGTGATTTTGGGTTGTAACAAGTTGGTATTATAGCCCTAGATTCAAAGGTATTATAGGTCATGAGAAAGTTTAGTATAGTCTTTCACATTGGTACGGAGAAATATTTACCTATCTTCGAGAGGTTATCGAGCTATTAGGAAACTTACACTTTCTAGCATTCTTGTCGTGCAAATTTGTTATTTTCGATGTTTGAACCTATACTCTTCTTTTTTTCATAGATGATGCGGACACGTAAAGTCGCATCAGGCAAACAGGAACCAGTACCACCAGTTAGATCCGTCAGAGGCTAAGGCCGAGGTGGGGCTTGCACTACAGACAGAGCAGCACATCTGGAGCCACAAATCGCTCCCACTAAGGAGCAGGTTCCAGATACTATTGAGCCGGTGGGACCAACTCAGGCACCAGTATTACCTATTGTTATTCTTGGTCTTTAGAAGGCTTTGGCTCAGAGTTTGACTGTGTGCACAAGCCTGGCTGAGGCCGTTTCGATCTCAGTTGCACCAGCTACCTTACAGGCTGGGGGAGGTGCCCATACTCACGCCCCCCGTACAACAGTGTAGCTATCTCAAGATCATCAGACATAATGGGCTTTACCAGTTCAGCCAGATATTGCCGCCGGGGACAAGGTTGGTCCACCTATGACTGAGTAGGAGCAGAAGAGATTTGAGCGATTTATAAAGCTTGATCCGCCCGAGTTCAGTAGAGGAGAGTCAGAGGATGCTCAATATTTTCTAGACTAATGTCATCAGATTCTTTGCACAACAAGTATTGTTGATGTCTCTGGGTTACTTTCACCACTTTTTCACTGACGGGGGCAACCTACAGATTGTGGAAAACTTACAAGTTAGGTAGGCCAGCTGGCGCAGTACCACTTATATGACATGAATTCTCAGTTCTCTTCTTAGAGACGTTTGTTCCACTGATTTGTAGAGAGGAGTTGTGCATGGAGTTTAGTAGCTATGCTAGAAGGGTGTCATTGTGACCTAGTATGAGATGACATTTGAAGATTTAGCATGCCATGTTGTATGGTTGGTTCCCACTGAGAAGGAGAAGATCTGGAGGTTCATTGATGGCCTCAACTATGCTTTATGTTAGTTTATATAAGTCCACCAAACTACAGAGTACCTAGTCCTCTATGAGTTTCCACTGAGAATACTAATGAAACAGAAAGTAAATGATACACGGGAATTTTACGTGGAAAAATCCCAACTCAAGGGGACAAAAACCACGACCTACACTTATAGGCTTTCAACTTCACTAACTTGTAAACACCCTATTACAAGCCACTTCGTAATGACTCCATTACAAAGACTTCAACTTATGACTAACTCTAGTCACAACACAAACTCAGAAAGTTTATAGTTTTACAGAGGGGTTCCTAAGCAACGCTTCTAGCTAAGCAATTTAGGAATTACAATAAGAACAATCACAAAGTTACAACTCAACTAAGGACAACGAAATACTAGATTTAGGAACTGGTCTGTAGTAGCGTTTAACTTTGTTCTTCAAGCTCTTGAGAATTAAGTTCACTTTTGCAGAAGACTTGAATGCTTGAAATGAATTCTCAAGTGTTCAAGTGATGTTTTGTTATAATGCTCTTGTTAATACACCTTTGATGATATCACTTGAATGATGTAAAGCACTTGGTTGGTCAAAGGGCAAAGTGACTGCAAAAATACTGCACTATGTGCACTGTTTCTGTGGGAGTCACTTTCCAACTGTGCACAATTGACTTTCATACTGCTGTCAGGGAAGCACAAGGGATCAGGTCCTTGTCTTGTTTCTCTATTTTTCTTCACTTGAAGCAATTCACAATTTCTGGAGTCTTGGTTGGAATCCATTCATATGTAATGTGTACCAAGTGTGTCAGGTTCCCTATCTGGTTCTTGACAGTAAGTAAGTTTGTTAAATCATCAACACATAAGGCAAAGACATTGAAAACCCATCAATTTCCTCTTTTTTGATGATGACAAACTTAGACGATGATAACATGTATTTAGAGCATAAAATAACTAGATGAAGTAACATGAACTTCACAAGTTCCCCCTGACTTTATGTTTCCCCCTTAAATAGATCCCTGTTTTAATTATACTTCCCCCTTTTGGAATCATGAAAAATACACAAGCAGGCAAAGAGCATAAAGAAGTCTAGCCTAGCTAACTTATGCCACATATGTACGTACAACATGATAGAGAAGAGAAATAGAGAAGGCAAGCATTGAGATAACAAAAGAGAATAGATTTTATTTATAAAACATATGCCTTTGCTTAAAAAGCAAAGGCAGAATTGGACTGTTAAAAATGGGAGCAGTACTGATACATCCCAACCACATCAAAACAAAAAACATCTTCCAAGTCATAAAAACTAAAAGAGACATTCCAGAAACTAGTCACTGAAGGAGTTGCTTAGGGGGCACTAGGAGTAGAGGGCTTGGAAGTTGTAGCAAGAGTTTGGATAACTAGGTCTATTCAGGCATTGGCCGACTTTTGCTCATTGAGCAGTTCTACTTTCAGGTTCTCCACTTGTGCCCTGAGATCAGCATTTTCTTTTGTCAAACGGACCACTTCCTTACTTAACTCCGGAGCCCCTTGGGCCTGCTGACCTTCCAGGATAGCATTCCTAGCCTTCAACCTTCGAATCTTCTCAGTTGCACTATTTTAAGCGTAAATGAGATGTGAGATTGTTGATGTACTGCCTAACCCCCTATTCTTCTCGATACACTCACACTTTTCCAAGTTGTTTGATAGAAGGTCTTCTTCTTCGTTGCTACCTTGCCTAGCTGCAATGGCACCTTGAAAAACTTAAACATTTGTGTAAGCAAAAACCCATATGGAGGACCATGATTGCCATCTTTGAAGGTTGCTACTTTTTGCATGTGTTCGATCATGATAGTAGGCAGGTTGAAAGGGTTAAAGCCATCCAATTGCTCCATTAAAAATAGGTCAGACTTAGAAGTCATGACCTCCTCTCGGCACGAGGCAACAGAACTTTGTTCACCAACTCGAAGAGCAACTGATAAACAGGGAGTAATGCCTTCTTGTGAATCTTGTCCCCCTTTTGGTTCGCATTATCCTTTACCACAGCATTTCGGAAATTATATGCACACACATCTTTCACACAAAACACACTAACTGTAGGGACTTTTAGAATATCCCCAAGCAAACTCTCGTCAAACATAATGTCCACCTCATTTACCAAGGCACATATATGGTTGGTATCAACGAGAAAGAGGCTGACATAAAAGATTTGAACCTCATACTCATACACTTTGGGTGCATCCATTTAGAACAGATGCCCTCACCATTGAAACTCAACCATTGCAAGAACATGACGCATACTAGCCATATTAGAAAGTGCTGGGTCAAAAGTGTGACCCAACAGGACCTTTTGGTTCCTTAATCGTTCTGTAGCAGAACTAGTTTCACTTCTCATCTTTTTCACAGAACCAGGTTCTTTAATAGTTTCAGACATTCTCTTGCCAGACTTCACACCACTTGATTTTGCTTTTCCCTTAGACTGGACTAACACATCCTCATCAGAAACTGAGGGCTCACTCACAACATCTTTCAACTTTGAACTGGGGATTGTATCATTCTATACGGAAGCATATTCCTTCTTTTTATGGGACCTTCTCACTAGGGAACTAGGTTCCTCTGTTGTTTCCTCCTCAACCTCCACCACAGGCACAACCTCATTACATATTATTACATTTCCTTTCACCAGTCTCCTTTTTTTTCTTCTTACTGCGTTTCTGCTCTTTTGAAGGGCAGAGTCATAGGCTACCTTTGCTTGCAACCTGGTAGTAGGTCGCTTAGTAGAAAACTCAGGAGTGGACAGCACCTTTCGCTTGACTATGAAGGCATCAAGAGCAATATTGTCTTGATCCTCCTCATCACTAGACCTCATCTCAGGGACTTGAATGTCCAAGGGCTCAACAACAAATGCAGGAGCAGAACTGGCCTGGGAGTGAGAACCGTGACCTGTTTCCTCTGGAGAGGGGTTAGGTCCCTCACGAGAAGGCCTAGTAGTTTCTGTTAGTGAAGAGCCTTCAATAGCCACCATGGCTCCTTATCCCCCCCCCCATACCATGTGCCTCGTTCCTCTGAGTTATGGAAGCACCAGAGATTATCTCATGTAAGACTCCATCAGCAGATACCACAAAGATTGTCGCGATATTTTCCTCAATAGGCTCCATAGCCACCACAGAATCTGAAGCAATAATGGTAGAAACATCTGCAACCTAAGGACATTTACCATGTTCACCACTTTTCCCTTGATCAATGGGAAACTCAGAAGATAGAGAAGAAGGATCAACAATTTTAGGGGTTTCTAGGATAGTCAACTTAGAATTGGAGGGAGACGGAGAATCTGGGTTATGAGTGATTTCAGAAATAAGAACATGAGCGGTTACAGAAGACTAATTAGGGACGGAGGACTCAATGATTTTTTCAGTATTAGAGACGAATGAGGCAGGGATTTCATAGTTTGTGTCAACCATTGAAGAGATAGAGAGAAAGTTCTTTGGAGAAGTTCTAATGGAAGACTGTGGTTTATGAAGAAAGGAAAGTAGTTTTAATGAGAGAGAATAATTATGAAGAGAGATATAGGAACTGGTTCTAAAACTACGGTTGTGCTTGGAGAGATACAACATTTCAGAGGGAGATGGAACGATTTGAAGTGAAAGGATGTGACAGTAGGGTCTGAAAAGCCCAATAATTATTCCCAAAATTTTCATTTTGGCAATTCACTTATCAGATTCTCATATTTATACCAAAATGTAGCTAACATAATTTTTGCATATTTTTACAAAATTTATTTAGTATTTTTTAAGATAAAATTGCATATAATTGCAATATTAGCCTATTTCAAGATTTAATTGTGTATATAATAATAAAATTGACTCCAGTATTTTTTATTTTCATCATTATATGTTATTAATCATTTTAGTACCTTTAATTTACTCCAGAAATTAATTTACTATTTTTTATCATTTTAAAAGGGAAAATTGGCTATTTAAATAATAGCCCAATTCGTTTCAATTTTAGCCTAAAATCTGACCCCAAATTGGACTTCAATTTCATGCCCATTTTCAATTAAAACCCGACCCAAGACCCAATTACCCCTACCCGACCTAAAACCTTATTAAATCTTGGTCGTTGATCTAAAAGATCAATGGCCCTCACTCGTTCTTACCATTTTTAATTCCAAACAACCCCCCTCCCCAATACCCCTCATTTCCTCACTCGTCTCTATCTCCCTACCTCTGGTTCTCTCTAGAACCTTCCCCCTTTCACATCCTCTCTAATGAGTTCCCTTCATCTTTTCCGGCCACCTTCTGACTTGAATCCATGGTGGTTTCACCACCTACCAAGCCACCTATGGCTCCTCGCATTTGGTTACTAGAGCTTCATGACTCGACCATGAAGAGCTGGGTCCATACCTCTGTTGATCAAGTTCCACGGTCATCTCCGGCCTGCTCCGGCGAGCCATGCTTGTTTCGAGCCTGTCCTCGACCCCTCTTGCTTAGATCCAAGCCTTTCTCATCATTTGGGCTCCTCTGAAAGCCCTAGCTTTTGAGGTTTTTCTAATCTCTTTAGATCTATTAAAGATCTATGCTTTCCATAAAGTTTTTAAACGATTTTCTTTTGAAAAACAACTAGCTTTCTAAACATTTTCTTTTTTTCGATCTAGGGTTTTCTGAGTTATTTAGAGGTTTCTCCGATTTTCTCTTTCTTTCGTGTGTTTCTTCCACTGTATTTTTTCTTTACTGTGTTCTTCTGTGTTTCTTATTAAGTTTCCCCTACTGTGTTCTCATTAGTTTTCTTCTAATATGTTGTGTATTAGTTTCTTCTACTAAGTTTTCTTTGAGCGCTTCTACTGTGTTTCTCATGTTACTCTTCTACCACGTTTCTCATGAGTTTCAGTTCCTGAAGGAATATGTTAAAGGGTTCAGTTCTTTTCTAAGACCTCTGAACCTATTTCGACTTAATTACTTGCCCTCTCATCTCCGCACTCGACTGATGGTAGAAACACTAGATTTTGAGGGGGGGTTTCCAAGTATGGAAACCATTGGCTATGTGATTTTCTTGAACTGCTTTTATCTCAAAAGAAACCCTAACTCTTTCAGAGCTATTTCGAGTCTCTGAACTTAGTTTTGAAGTCCTTGTTTTTTGTATGATTCAGACTTTTGCTATACTCTTCTAATGTTTTTTACATTGGATTTTTGTATGCTACTAGATGGTACTTCTCTTCTACATTGCTAACCTATGTGATAGCCATGCTCATATAGTCTATTAATGCTACTAGATGGTACTTCTCTTCTACATTGCTAACCTATGTGACAGCCATGCTCATATAGTCTATTATCTACTAATTTTGCAATGACACGACATCTTCTTTCAGCTTAACATGTTTGTATGATCTTTATATGTGCTGGACTTCCCCTCCAAAATGGCTTTCAAGTCTTGATTACTTTCAGACTTCCTTCTGTATAGGTTTGATTGATTTCTTTCCTTATTTGCTGATTTCCCTGTGACTCGATTTAAATTATTTGACTTTCCTTAACTTTTCTGACTCGGTTCATTCATGGACCATTGATTACAAAATCTTTGATCCTTGATTTACTGGCTACAAATTAATTTTTTCTTACCTTATTTATGTAACCATGTATTTCAAAATTTTGCCCTTAAGTAACTTTTTATGTATTTACCCCTAATTTCATGCTTTGCACAAGATTTTTATTAGATTTCTTCCCTTAAACAGTTTTCCCGTTTGAATCTGAGTTCCTTAATTAAAGGAAGTCTTGTGTGATTGATTCTTAATTGATATTCAGTTCCTTAACTATTTTCTTACCTTATTTCTGCCTGTGTTTCACACTATAAATACACGAATCTTTTATTCACACAAGCAATCACTCATTCATAGTCTTTATGAACTCACAATTATATGAAATAATATTCTCTCTTCTTGTCTGCATCGTGACCTGTTTACAAGACCTACTGTTTTTCTCTATTTGTTTCTTTGAAACTGGTGTGTCCTGATTTAAGCTTTAGCACCACAATGATGTGTTTATTTACGCTTTTGTATCCATGTATACTTACAGTTTCTGTATAGTTCAAACACTTAAATTAGTATGCTGATTTCTTTCTGCTTGTTTCTATTATGAATCCCAAACCCCTACCACCTATGTGTTTAAGCTACGATTTAAGGCATGGCAATATGCAAATTATTGTCCAAGAATTAAATTTGATCCCTTGGGATCCTAGCCCCTAAATAGTGTGTTCTAACAGGCTTATGGGTGTGCTAGCATTCTCCATTGCTGGGTATGCCCACAACCTGTCGTTGCCTCTTTACACTCTCCCCATTCCCCTAAACCCTTATGTGTACTTATTTGTCAATATTTCCCTTCTCCTTTCTCTCTCTCAGAATTCTGTTCCTGCACTTGCACTCTCTCTTAGTCTTTATGTTCTGCCCCCCTTCTTGTGAGCCTTGCCTTGGGACCTTGAGTTCCCTCTAAACTTGGACACTTGAGGGCTGGCCTTTCCACACTGCACTTGTCTTAATCTGGTAATACGTTTGGGTGTGAGCACTACCCGGAGTTCATTTGAGACTCTTAGAGAACTCTGACACACTCAAATGGGAGAAAGGCTTTGGATCATTAATCTCTTGGAGTTGGTTTACCTCATATTTCAGACATGAAGTCTGAAATAGCCTCTCCTTGGTTGTACTTTTATTTTCTAATGTATTCTTTTACTTTATTATGGGATGAAATAATATTGTAATAAATATTTGGGGTTGATTAGTGAAAAGGGCGGGTAATTATATATGCAAAAAAGGGTAGATACCATGTTTATAGGAATTCTAAATTCTACATTCCCACATAGATACCATGTCTATAGGAATTTTGAATTCCACATAGATACCACGTCTATAAGTTTTCGAATTCTGCACATTCAAATGCATGAAGCATGTCTACAAGGAATTTTGAATGTCCATTTTCATATAGAAATCATGATCATAGGTCTGCTACTCTCATATAGAAATCATGCCTATAAGTCAATCTGAATTATGCATATGCATATAGAAAATATGCCTATAGGTCTTTCTGAATCCTATATATCCAGTTTTCCCATATAGAAATCGTGTTCTTAGGTCTTAGACAAATTTCTGCACCTAGATACCATGTTCATAGGACTTAAACATTCAATTGCGCTTAGGTATCATTTCTTAAACAGAATTCAGCATCTAGATATCATGTTCATAGGTTTAAGATGAGTTTTCTGCATTTTTATACTACGTCTACAAGGTTTTAAAATCAGTAACGCGTAGAAAGCATGCCTATAGGAGTTTCTAATTTGCCTCACTTAATATTAGATATAAAAAATCAGTAACAATAGATATTGTCAGTTGCAAAGCTTATAATCAATTTGTTTGAATTCTGCCTTTCTTTTAATAATCTAAGTCTCTCACTTAGCCAGTTTAACGAGTACGCATATAGGGTTTCAAATAATTCATTTCAAGTTTTACTGTCTTTTGAATCATGCCTATAGGACCTTTTGTCCTAACACTTAGGAAAGCCTTAGGGTGATAACAGTAAACTGAATCTGTTCTATTAACTACAACCAGCAGGCAGGCCTGATTTGGGCTTCTTATCTGAAATATGTAATAAATCATTCTGCCTTAACATTTATGTTCTTTCACATTCAGTATTTAATCAAACCCTAAACAATACGTGTAAGACATGCTAAATTACGTGCTTCTTTGAGTAAATGAGGTATATCTGAGCCCTTTTGGCTGTTATGTGCTTTCCCCTAATTTGTTATATATGTTCTTGCATGTTGCCTTAGAATTTTGCCTTTGAAACTCCAAATAAATCGATATCCCTTCCTTTTAGGATTAGTATTCCTACATGCCTCCGGGACTGACAGGATTGGGGCGGGTAATAGCATGCAATGAGTAAATGAGACCATTCCGCGCTTTAATACCTTAACGGGGCGGGAAGGGTAGATATGGATATGATGACCACGCAATAATGCCACGTGTAAGCCCTCATTGAGAAGTAATTATCGGGCATTGTGTGGGGTGATCCATATTAGTACTAAACGTAGGACCCCCTTTCCTTTATTTCTTATCTCTTTTAAAAAATTTAAAACTCTTTTGTTTAAGAAAAATCAGCTTTCTGTTAGTTCTTTCCAACTTTATTTGTTTGTAAACCCTTATGTGAAAATCCCCTCTTATTTGAAGCTTTGTTTGCTTACGTGTTATTTGCACCTAAGTTCACAACAATAGTCTGGCCGGGAACCACACTAGTGGATCTTGAGGGGTGCCTAACACCTTCCCCTTGGGCTAATTTCAAGCCATTACCCTATCTCTAGTTACTCAAATCAAACTCTCTTGGTGTCCTAATGCACCACAATCATTAGGTGGCGACTCTTAAAATTCAAACCCAATTGCCAAAAGGGAATGAGTTGTTCTCCCAAATGTAATAAACCCGATTTCGCTCGAGGAAAAGGGGGCACGACAGCGTGGCGACTCTGCTGGGGATTCTTAGGATTTTACCGTTTCAGACTATTATTGTGAATTTATGCTTCTTTATGCGCAATTATCTGTTTATTTCTTTCAAGTATTCAATTTTTTTTCAATTGCCAAACTGACTTATCTTTTGTTTCTTTCCCTTATTACTTTCCTTTACTGCTTTCCTTTACTACCGCTTTAAATTATGAAAAAACTGTTGTATTTACTGTTTTCCTAACGTACAAATACGTGACAACCTGCTTTAATTGTTGCATAATCATGCTCAAAATCATATTCCACTCGTGCCAAACAAAATACCATAGCAACACATAGAATGAGTGGTTACGCTGTTCCGATATTATCACCCCTTTAAATCTGGAAAAGGCATATTTGCGGTAAAACTAGTCTATCAACGGTTCCGTGCCTTTCGCTCTTAAGTTGTCTGCTCAAGGGTACCAGTCTAAAACCCCGTAGAAACCTTACTCTATTAGAAATGTGCATGCATCATGGTCAAACCTAGCTGAGTCAGTTATGTTATCTGCATAATGACTCTTTAAGATAGCCTTGTCCAATGTCCACTGGGTTTCTCTAAAACCTAAATGGACAACATCACGTTCTATGCATTTATTTGGAGAACTAAATGTTTTTATGCCAATTAATGATATTTAATAGTCGATTCTGGTGGGGGTAAGGGCCTAACCCTTTTTTCTTGCAGAAATATGAGGCACGAAGTCCCCAGATTTGGCATGGTCACCAACATCCACCCAAAATTGCTAAGCTAGTGGGAGGATCTTCATTCCAGTGATCAGACTCTTGTCCGGAAATATCTGGGCAATCTACCTTCTCTTCTGAAGATTCAACCCAACAACAAGATCATAAAAACTGCTACTTTGTTCTGGGACTGTGAGAGGGCTGTATTCCGCTTTGGGGACATTGAAATGACACCCTTGCTAGAAGAAATAGGAGGATTAGCTGGTATACCATGGGAAACTCCAAGTGTGTTAATGCCGAAAAACTGCAAGGGAAGAGGTTTCCTCAAAGTCTAAATAAGAATCCAGACTTGACATCCTTGAAAGAGTCGTATATTCCCTTTGATTATTTGTACGAGAGGTACGGTCACAGCAAATCTTACCGTACTTATCCTGACGAGTTCGCCTTCACATCATTGGGACATATTCACCGAAGGGTCTTTGTCTTCGTGTTTTGCTTCCTAGGGATGATAGTGTTGCCAATGAAGAAAGCAAGGATCCACACCAGGCTAGCTATGGTAACCAAAACTCTAATGGAGGGAATTGGCAGGCAACCATTCAGCATTGTGCCTTGGAGAAGTGTCAACGAGAAGCCGAACACTTCGAGGGCTGCAATTTGCTACTTCAGCTCTGGCTCATGGAGCATCTCCAAAGGGGTGAATAACGACAGGAAATTTAGCAAAGAGACTGGGATGATCGTATCACTTTCCATCATCTAAAGCGAATGAACTATATGCCCAACATGTTCGCCCAGCTAGAAGATGCCAAAGGATGGGTAGAGTTATTTGATAACCTTACCGAGGACCGGGTACAATGGATGTTCGAGTGGTTCCCTACTGAGGAGTTCATCGCCCGATCCAGGGATGCGCCATTTTTTATATTAATCGGTCTAAGAGGAACCTACTGTTATATCCCTCTCCGAGTTATGAGACAGGCTGGTAGGAAGTAGGTTATACCAAAAGTCGATAAGATGAGTCACTTCGAGCCGACTTCCAAGCTGATGACAATCCTTATAAGTGCCAAGCTCAGCATATGTGGCATTGCAAGATCATCATGGGAAGAGAAACTATTAATCCAGACAAATACCATACTGGTTGTACTCCACACTATTCAGGCTGGCTGGAGGATAATCATAATGGTCTAGGTTAACCCGGGTTGGTTCGAGGTTATAGAATCATAGATGAAAGGGCCGAGGCATAGGTCAAATACAATCAACTGCACAAGAGGATTCGTGAATGTGAAAGCGAGCACCGTAAGATACAAAAAGCCCACCAAAAGCTGATTGAAGAGTGGAAAGACATGGCTGTTAGTGCCAACAAGCGACTGGGATACTTGGAGCGGGGTTTAGTAGAGCTGGAAAGGAAATTTCTCAAAAGAATCGAGGATTGCCAGAATGTTGGAGGAAACGAGGGCGGACACCTAGCCAGAGCCTATCTATTGCTGGGACTTCGCGAGTTGGTGAAGCTGTTCAATGGAGCCAAAGATGCTGAGTCTGGGGAAGGTCCTTCTGGGACCAAATAGATAAGAGCTTGTTCTTTTGCTTTGAGAAATGTAACAAGGCCAACGACCATTAGTAATCTTTCATTTCCTGTTCATTCAGTGTCAATTTGGGATTCGTTTACTTTTTATCAATAAAATGAGGCATTTAGCATCCTAAGTTCTCCAAATCAATTTGTCGCTAGGCCTACCTCGGGCACAAAGAGGTCCCCAAATTAGGACACGATTTACATTCCCGCACTATGTGTTTAAATATTGCAATACTTCCTATAATCCTCACTAACTTGATTACCTTTTGTTTTTATTATTCCCCTCCCCCTCCCCAAAGGTTAGTTCGTGCACTCTGGTAACATCATCTTATTCCACGAGATCCTGGGGCCCTTCACCCACTCCTCCTCTTAGTCCTGTCAAAAACAAGAACAAAGGGAAGATGGAATATTTGAACAACGCCAGAAAGGAGAACTCAACTAAACTGGTAGAGGTCACTCATGGTCATCTATCTGCTGGAGCAGCCAATGCCACATTGGGAGTAGACTTTCCAATCAGCCGATGTTATCTATGGGTCGGAAGAAGAGGAAGCACTAGCAGCTATGAAAAACTTGTTCTTAGAGGACAATGACACAGATTATTGTGTTGTTCTCGAGGAGGAGGGGGAGGAAGGCCCTTCCATACAGGCCGTAAGTAGAGGGGCACGCCTCAATAATTGGACCATCAGGACAACCAGAGCCCGACGAGTCTCGGGATAGCAAGGCTAAAACAAGCATCATGCACTATTTTTATTTACTAAATGATTTTCCTTTCGCATTTTTAATTCCTGTAATAAGATCTTCAATGTTCAAAACAATTATGCAATTTATCAAAACATTTTGACTTTTCTTATGAATCAACATTCATTATTATTTCTCTCATTACTTTACTTTTACAACGTTACTATTACTTATCTTGATGAACCAATGATTGTGACATGCAATGAGACAACACAACAAAACGAACATTAATTCAGAGGAAGATGACATACCAGAGGATATTGTCAAAGAAGTTGAGAACTTTGAGAACAGACCTAAGTCCAACCTGGACGCGACAAAAATTGTTAACCTTGGATATGCAGAAAACGTCAAAGAAAATCGAATCAGCGTTCACTTATCGCCATCAGAAAAGAAGGAATATACAAAATTTCTAAAGGAATATGAGGACATATTTGCCTGGTCGTATGATGACATAACTGGTTTGAGTACGTCTATTGTGGCCCATAAACTGCCACCCGATCTGACATGTCAGCCGATAAAGCAAAAGCTCAGAAAGTTCAAGCCTGATATGAGTTTGAAAATCAAGGAAGAAGTCACTAAGCAAGTCAAAGATAAGGTTCTCAGGGTAGTAGAATACCCGGCATAGTTAGTCAACATCGTGCCAATACCAAAGAAGTATGGGAAGGTCCGAGTCTATGTCGACTACCAGGATCTCAACCGCTCCAGTCCAAAGACGACTTCCCTTTGCCAAATATACACATCCTGATTGACAATTGCGCCAAGCATGAGCTACAATCATTCGTAGATTGCTTCGCTGGTTATCATCAAATCTAGATGGATGAGGAAAATGATAGAGAATCATAGCAGTGGCACGAGAAGCTATCATTTGCTTTATTGGGATACTGCACCACGTCCGCACATCAACCGGGGCAACCCCCTATATGCTGGTTTATGGTACAGAAGTTGTTATTCCCGCCGAGGTGGAAATTCCTTCATTAAGAATCATACAGGAAGAAAAGCTAGACGATACAGAATGGGTGAAGAATCGTTACGAGCAGCTAGTTCTTATAGATGGAAAGAGAATGAATGCAGTTTGCCACAGTCAGCTTTATCAGAACAGGATGTCCAGAGCCTTCAACAAAAGAGTCAAGCCGAGACAGTTCACACCAGGGCAACTAGTGTTAAAGAAAATCTTTCCACATCAAGATGAAGCCAGAGGGAAAATCTCTCCCAACTGGCAGGGTCCGTACATGGTTCGCTGGGTGCTAATAGGAGGAGCCCTCATACTCGCAGAAATGTACGGAAAAGTCTAGCCAAAACCGATAAATTCAGATGTAGTCAAGCGTTACTATGTGTAATCTTCATGTTTTCCTTATTGATGCAATTGAACTATGCTTTACCTGATTCCCGTTTATGAGGGGATACGTAGGCATCCCTATGGGTTCGGTCACAATTCAATAAAATTTTCATTCCCCTCCCCCATCCCCCGTAATTAGAAACTGGGGCAGAATTTGAGGAGGACCCTCAAAATTTCGATATCGAAAACAACAGTGAGAAACATCAACCCATTAAACTAGGGTAGAATTTTGCGGAGGACCCTCAAAATTTCATAGCAAGAGAGGTTGCAATGTCTTGAACCATGTCACAATTGTCGATTCATCTAAAAGCTGTTTCTTAATTATATACTTATATCGTATTTTTACAAAAATCATGCCAGTTTATTACTGAAATTACCTTGTTTAGCAACGCTACCCCAATGATACAACAGTCTCACCAGATCAAAGTCAAGCGGGTCAAGAAGATCCAGCAGGGATACGAACTAACCTCCCCCTTTACAAAACTCACGATTTTTCTTTGAATGCAGGCACTTGAGTTGCAAAATCATCAAATATACCATGCGCTCACTCACAAAGTTCAGGAATACAACTCTCTGAACCGTTGCACTTGTTCGCTACTACTAGCTGCACACAACAGTGTCCCCAGCAAGCACAATATCCCCAGCAATCACGATATCGCAATCCGCTATCAGCTAAGAAAACTCTATTGCCGTTTGCCCTTTTTACTTCCTTCATAATGCTACCATTCTTCCTTCCGAGACTAAGCACTGTCTCCATCTGCATTTCTTGCATTGCATAAGGCTACCATTCTGCCTTCCGAGGTTAAGCTCTACCTCCATCTACATGGCTGAAAAATCGTCACCTTATTTACATTTGCATGGCTGAAAGATCGCTACCTTATTTACATTTGCATGGCTGAAAGATCGCCACCTCTACAATTGCATGGCTGAAAGATCGCCACCTTACTTACATTTGCATTGGCTAAAAGATTGCCACCTTATTTACATTTGCATGGCTGAAAGATCGCCACCTCTACATTTGCATGGCTGAAAGATCGCCACCTCTACATTTGCATGGCTGAAAGACCACCACCTTACTTACATTTCCATTGGCTGAAAGATCTCCACCTTATTTACATTTGCATGGCTGAAAAAATCGCCACTTTATTTACATTTGCATGGTTGAAAGATCGCCATCTCTTACATTTGCATTGGTTGAAAGATCGCCACCTCATTTACATTTGCATGGCTGAAAGATCGCCACCTCTACATTTGCATGGCTGAAAGAGCGCCACCTTACTTACATTTGCATTGGCTGAAAGATCGCCACCTTATTTACATTTTCATTGCTGAAAGATTGCCACCTCTAAATTTGCATGGCTGAATGATCTCCACCCATTGCATCTCATCGGCTGAAAGATCGCCACCTACTGCATCTCATGGGCTGAAAGATCGCCAAATCATCCGAAGGCGTTATTGTTCGGAGGCACCATTTTCATAGTCTGGAAACACCATATCATGGCCTAAGGACCCCTTTTCAATCATTTGCATATCATTATTCAAAGGCATCATGGTTCAGAGGCATCATTCTCAAAGCCCGAGAGCATCATTTCATGGCCTGCGAATCTTTTATTATATGCTTCATGGCCCAGGACATCATGGTATGAGGACGTCATCCTAACCATCCAAAGATAACATTCATGGTCCGACAGGAACTTGCATCATGTTTAAATTTACACACAATATATGCTTGTATTGCTTATTTGCAGGTAAACTGGTGAGCAACGACTATCTCAGCAAGAGCAATCTTGCTCCAGTTCTCGCACCCCTATTAGACCTTAACCATTCATCCCGATCTAAATATTGCGTCCGTTCTTGAAAGTCTCCTCGAACCCTTTCATTCGGTCAAAATTGGACATCATACCCGATAACTCTTTCATTCTTCCCGGGTAAAGAGGGGCAGCTGTTGAAATCCAATTTTTCCATGTATATTTTCAATATTCAAAACTCTCAAAATAGCATGTATATGCATATATAAGTATGTCCCAAGGTTTCAATATTTTTCTCTTATTTTTTAAGATTTTTTCAATCAATTTATTGCCTTATTTTACAAAGAAAAGTCCAATAATTATTCCTAAAATTGTCATTTTGGCAATTTACTTATCATATTCTCATATTTATACCAAAATGTAGCTAACATAATTTTTGCATATTTTTACAAAATTTATTTAGTATTTTTTAAGCTAAAATTGCACATAATTGCAATATTAGCCTATTTCAAGATTTAATTGTGTTTATAATTATTTTAAAATTTTACTCCAGTATTTTTTACTTTCAACATTATATGTTATTAATTATTTTAGTACCTTTAATTTACTCCTAGAAATTAATTAACTATTTTTTATAATTTTAAAAGGGAAAAATTGGTTATTTAAATAGTACCCCATTTCGTTTCAATTTTAGCCTAAAATATGACCCCAAATTGGACCCGAATTTCCTGCCCAATTTCAACTAAAACACGACCCAAGACCCAATTACCCCTACCCGACCCAAAACCTTATTAAATCCTGTCCGTTGATTTAAAAGATCAACGACCCTCACTCGTTCTTACCATTTTTAATTCCAAACGACCCCCAATACCCCTCATTTCCTCACTCATCTCTATCTCTTTACCTCTGGTTCTCTCTAGAACCTTCCCCCTTTCACCTCCTCTCCGATGAGTTCCCTTCATCTTTTCCGACCACCTTCTGACCTGAATCCATGGTGGTTTCACCACCCACCAAGCCACCTATGGCTCCTCGCGTTTGGTTACTAGAGCTTCATGACTTGACCACGAAGAGTTGGGTCCAGACCTCAGTTGATTCAAGTTCCACGGCCATCTCCGGCCTGCTCCGGCAAGCCATGCCTGTTTCGAGCCTAGCCTCGACTCCTCGTGCTTAGTTCCAAACCTTTCTCATCGTTTGGGCTCCTCTGAAAGCCCTAGCTTTTGAGTTTTTTCTAATAGATTTAGATCTATTCCAGATCTATGCTTTCCCAAAAGTTTTTAAACGATTTTCTTTCGAAAAAAAAAAACTAAGCTTTCAAAACCATTTTCTTTTTTTCGATCTAGAGTTTTCTGAGTTATTTAGAGGTTTCTCTGATTTTCTCTTTCTTTCGTGTGTTTCTTCCACTGTATTTTTTCTTTACTCTGTTCTTCTGTGTTTCTTATTAAGTTTCCTTTACTATGTTCTCACTAGTTTTCTTCTACTATGTTGTGTATTAGTTTCTTCTACTATTTTTTCTTTGAGCGCTTCTACTGTGTTTCTCATGTTACTCTTCTACCATGTTTCTCATGAGTTTCAGTTCCTGAAGGAACATGTTAAAGGTTTCAGTTCTTTTCTAAGACCTCTGAACCTATTTCGACTTAATTACTTGCCCTCTCATCTCCGCACTCGACTGATGGTAGAAACCCTAGAATTTGGGGGGTTTTCCAAGTTTGGAAACCATTGGCTATGTGATTTTCTTGAACTGGTTTTATCTCAAAAGAAACCCTGACTCTTTCAGACATATTTCGAGTGTCTGAACTTAGTTTTGAAGTCCTTTTTTTATATGATTCTGACTTTTGCTATACTCTTCTAAGGTCTTTTACACTGGATTTTTGTATGCTACTAGATGGTACTTCTCTTCTACATTGCTAACCTATGTGACAGCCATGCTCATATAGTCTATTATCTACTAATTTTGCAATGATACGACATCTTCTTTCAGCTTAACATGTTTGTATGCTCTTTATATGTGCTGGACTTCCCCTCCAAATGGCTTTCAAGTCTTGATTAGTTTTAGACTTCCTTCTGTATAAGTTTGATTGATTTCTTTCCTTATTTGCTGATTTCCCTATGACTCGATTTAAATAATTTGACTTTCTTTAACTTTTCTGACTTGGTTCATTCATGGACCATTGATTACAAAATCTTTGATCCTTGATTTACTGGCTACTAATTGTCTTTTTCTTACCTTATTTATGTAACCATGTATTTCAAAATTCTGCCCTTAAGTAACTTTTTATGTATTTACCCTTAATTGCATGCTTTGCACAAGATGTTTATTAGATTTCTTCCCTTAAATAGTTTTTCCGTTTGAATATGAGTTCCTTAATTAAAGGAAGTCTTGTGTGATTGATTCTTAATTGATATTCAGTTGCTTAACTATTTTCTTACGTTATTTCTGCCTGTGTTTCACACTATAAATACACGACTCTTTTATTGACACAAGCAATCCCTCATTCATAGTCTTTATGAACTCACACTTATACGGAATAATATTCTCTCTTCTTGTATGCATTGTGACCTATTTACAAGACCTACTGCTTTTTTCTATATGTTTCTTTGAAACTGGTATGTCTTGATTTAAGCTTTAGCACCACAACAATGTGTTTATTTACGCTTTTGTATCCATGTCTACTTACTGTGTCTGTATAGTTCAACACTTAAATTAGTATGCTTATTTCTTTCTGCCTGTTTCTATTATGAATCCCAAACTCCTGCCCCCTATGTGTTTGAGCTACGGTTTAAGGCATGGCAATATGCAAATTATTGTCCATGAATTAAATTTGATCCCTTGAGATCCTATCCCCTAAATAGTGTGTTCTAACAGGCTTATGGGTATGCTAGCATTCTCCATTGCTGAGTATGCCCACAACCTGACCTTGCCTCTTTACACTCTCCTCATTCCCCTAAACCCTTATGTGTACTTATTTGTAACTATTTGCCTTCCCTATTCCCTCTCTCAGAATTTTGTTCCTACACTTGCACTCTCTCTTAGTCTTTAAGTTCTCCCCCCCCCCCTCTTGTGAGCCTTGCTTTGGTACCTTGAGTTCCTTCTGAACTTGGACACTTGAGGGCTGGCCTTTCCACACTTCACTTCTCTTAATCTGGTATTACGTTTGGGTTTGAGCACTACCCGGAGTTCATTTGAGACTCTTAGATAACTCTGACGCACTCAAATGGGAGAAAGGCTTTGGATCATTAATCTCTTGGAGTTGGTTTACCTCATATTTCAAACATGAAGTCTGAAACAGGCTCTCCTTGGTTGTACTTTTATTATCTAATGTATTCTTTTACTTTATTCTGGGATGAAATAATTCTGTAATAAATAGTTGGGGCTTATTAGTGAAAAGGGTGGGTAACTATGAATGCAAAAAAAGGGTAGATACCATGTTTATAGGAATTCTAAATTCTGCATTCTCACATAGATACCATGTCTATAGGAATTTTGAATTCCACATAGATACCACGTCTATAAGTTTTCGAATTTTGCACATTCAAATGCATATAGAAGCATGTCTACAGGGAATTCTAAATGTCCATTTTCATATAGAAATCATGATCATAGGTCTGCTACTCTCATCTGGAAATCATGCCTATAAGTCAATCTAAATTCTGCATATGCATATAGAAAATATGCCTATAGGTTTTTCTGAATCTTGTATATCCAGTTTTCTCATATAGAAATCGTGTTCATAGGTCCTAAACAAATTTCTGCACCTAGATACCATGCTCATAGGACTTAAACATTCAATTGCGCATAGGCATCATGTCTTAAACAGAATTCAGCATCTAGATATCATGTTCATAGGTTTAAGACGAGTTTTCTGCATTTTTATACTATGCCTACAAGGTTTTAAAATCAGTAATGCCTAGAAAGCATGTCTATGGGAGTTTATAATTCGCCTCATTTAATGTTAGATATAAAAATCAGTAACAATAGATGCTGTCAGTTTCAAGGCTTATAATCAACTTGTTTGAATTCTGCCTTTCTTTTAATAATCTAAGTCTCTCACTTAGCTAGTTTAACGAGTATGCATATAGGGTTTCAAATAATTCATTTCATGTTTTACTGTCTTTTGAATCATTCCTATAGGACCTTTGACCTAACACTTAGGCAAGCCTTAGGGTGATAACAGTAAACTGAATTTGTTCTATAAACTACAACTAGTAGGTAGGCATGATTCGGGTTTTTTATCTGAAATATGTAATAAATTAGTCTGCCTCAACCTCTAAGTTCTTTCACATTTAGTATTTAATCAGACCCTAAACAGTAAGTGCAAGACATGCTAAATTACAAGCAAAACATGCTAAATTCCCCCAATTTGTTATATATGTTCTTGCATGCCGCCTTAGAATTTTGCCTTTGAAACTCCAAATAAGACGATATCCTTTCCCTTTAGGATTAGTAGTCCTACATGCCTCCGGGATTGACAGGATTGGGGCGGGTAATAGCATGCAATGAGTAAATGAGACCATTCCGTGCTTTAATACCTTAACGGGGCGGGAATGGTAAATATGGACATGATGACCACACAATAATGTCACGCGTAAGCCCTCATTGAGAAGTAATTACCGGCCATTGTGTGGGGTGATCCATATTAGTAATAAACATAGGACCCCCTTTCCTTTATGTCTTATCTCTTTTAAAGAATTTCAAACTCTTTTTTTTTAAGAAAAATCAGCTTTCTTTTAGTGCTTTCCAACTTTATTTGTTTGTAAACCCTTATGTGAAAATCCCCTCTTATTTGAAGCTTTGTTTGTTTACGTGTTATTTGCACCTAAGTTCACAACAATATTCTGGCCGGGAACCACACTAGTGGATCCTGAGGGGTGCCTAACACCTTCCCCTTTGGATAATTTCAAGCCCTTACCCTATCTCTGGTATCTCAAATCAAAATCTCTTGGTGTCCTAATGCACCCCAATTATTAGGTGGCGACTCTTCAAATTCAAACCAAATTCCCAAAAGGGAATGAGTTGTCCTCCCAAATGTCATAAACCCGATTTCACTCGAGAAAAAAGGGGCGCGACAATATTGAATCATATTCATTTTCCACACATTCAACTGCCATCACGGAGCTGTCTCCTGCATCAGTTTCATCTTTAGACTCACTAGAGGAGTCTCCCCATGCTGCAAGAGCATGTTTCACCACATTGTCAGCAGATCTCTTCCTCTTGAAGTCCTTGTCAGGAATTAGGTTCCTCTTGGCAGCTTTCTCAGGGTTGTACTAGGAGTACTCTTGCTTCAGGAGAGGACAAACTTTGATGAAGTGCCCAGGATTTACACACTTATGGCAGAGATTATAGTTCTTTGGTTTGCTGGAGTTTCCCCTTTTTAGTATACCTCCATTTCTTCTGACCATCTTATGAAATCTTTTGGTTAAGTAAGCTATGTCAATGTCTTCCTCACTCAAGTCATTGCTTTCAGTTTTGAGTACTAGGTTCTTTTCTTTTGTTGGTTCTCTTCTTTCATTGTCTATCTTCCTCTTCATCTCGTAGGTCTTCAGATTTCCATCCAATTCATTTATGTGCAGGTCATTTGCTTCAGTAATAGCATTCACCTTGCTTTCCCAAGAACTAGGCAGGATACTGAGAATTTTCCTCACTAGCTTGTTCCTAGGAATGATTTCTCCAAGTGAGTGTAACTCATTTATGATAGAGGTGAATCTTATGTGTATGTCTTGAATAGATTCATCGTCCTTCATCCTAAAGAGTTCATACTCGGTAGTGAGCATATCAATCATAGATTGCTTTACTTGAATGGTTCCCTCATGTGCTATTTGCAAAGCTTCCCAAATCTCCTTAGCAATTTCACAAGAAGAGATTCCATTGTATTAATCAGGTCTTATTCCACATACAAAAATCTTCTTGGCACAAAAAAATTTCTCCACAGCTTTCCTGTCTGCGTCAGTGTATTCTTTTCTTGTTTTGGCATTGAAAATGGATGTTCTGCAAGTGCCGTTGTTGAGATGTAAGGACCATCACATATGACATCCCACAACTCAGAATCTTCCACCATGATAAAATCATGCATTCTTGTCTTCTACCACCCAAAGTTTGGTGAAGCAGCCATACGGATCCTTCCTAGATGTTAGACTGATAGGAGGAACCCGCTATGATACCAATTGTTAGTTTATATGAGTCCATAAAACTATAGAGTACCTGGTCATCTATGAGTTTCCACTGAGATTACTAATGAAACAGTAAGTAAATAAGACACAGTAAACACCCTATTACAAAAACCAACTTACCACTTTGTAATGACTCCATTACAAAGACTTCTACTCAACTAACTTGTGATACACTAACCACAAGCCACATTGTCACTCACTAGTGTTTACCGTAAAAATGGTAACAATTAAATTCGATTATGGGAATTTAAAAATACGTGATCTATTTTTATAGTAGTTTGTTAAGCAGTTGATGCTATGTATGTGAGACTTAGAAACAAAATAAGAGTAAGGAACAAAGTGATAACCAAACCGATAGGCTAATTATCGGGACCTCGAGCTTGTCAATTCGGGACCTTGAGGTCGATTTCGGAGCTCGACTGGGAGCTATCGAGGGGGGTTGAAGTATGGCTAACAGTTATAATAATATTAATGGAGGCTCTTTATGGCCAATGATAAGCAATAAATGATGAACAACAATGAAGATAATAAATGAAAGCAATAATATCAAAGGAATATGTTAGAAAGCAAAGAGAATATTCGTGTATATTTCATGTGGACTAACTGAAGCAACAGTAAAGCCTCTAAAATGATAAGTATCCCCTTTATATATGAGGGGAATTCTAATATAGTACAAAATGCATTAATTACAAAGATAGAGGGATGGGACAGCTACATGACACCCTGGTTCATGGCTTGGGTAGTCTACTAGGCTCTGTCAGTCCTAGCCGTGTACCTTGGGAACTCCCCATTTCTATCACAACGACGATCAACATTGTTTTTAAGACGAGCGTCGACGAACCTCGATGGAGGAAACTCGACCATAGCCTTGTAGCCTCGAGTCTCTGAGATGATCATCTAAGGTGCCTCGATGATGAGGAATTGGACCCTCTGAATTCACTGTATACAGATAGTCCCCGCATTTCTTAGAGAGGAGCGGTAAGAAAAGATTTTGACATCCAACTCTTCAGACATCCTGCAATGATGTCACATTGATAGTATCATACTTATGATGTAAGCTTTCACGATAACCGGGACATCATATGGCCTTGTATTTTTAGCGTCATTCAATGCGCTGCCGATTCCCATTCTCCAAAGCGATTGTATCGCCGTCGATCCAATTTCCAATGGCGCATTGATTGCGCTTGCCGGTCCATCTTTCAAAGAAATTGATGGCATTGTTGCCCATACTATCACCCCCTATATATGGGGGCCTTCCGGTACTATCTTTTTATCCAAGTGCCTTTCAACATCTTTACATCCTATTATTCCTATTATCTTTCTCTATTGCTACCCACAATGTTTGGGATTCATGTCCTCAAGGTCTTATGGCGAAGTTCTCACCAGCCACGCCATGGCCTTTTGCTTGGGCTTTTCTTTGTAGAGCGAGATTATACAATCTTGTCGTTGCTGTTGTTGTTGTTACGGTTGTTACTGCTGTCGTCGTTGGTTTGAGGTGATGAGGTAGCAGGGTCGACTTCTTCTGACTTAGGAGGATGTTTGGACTCTACACTGCTGCTCGGGAGAGCATTCGGACTATACACCGCTGCTCACTCTCCTAACCTGGCCTGGTGTGGCACTTCATCCCCTTGGTTTTCCAAGGGATAAAATGGTACTACCAGCTATTAAACTTTCACAGTGCAGCGTCCTGAAAGGTGAACTCGGAACAGTCATGCAAGTACGATTGATGACCGCCGAATCTTCAACCTCTGGCTTCGGCGAGCTATGTCTCTTTTTTCTATTTCTTCTGCGTCACTTTCCTCTTCTTCATCTTTGCCCTTGGATATATTACCTTGGAGGACGAGATGAAACCCCAGAGGAGGTGGCGATCGAAGATGTTGCCGTCGAGGATGCATGCCCGAGGAGATGATGCTCGAAGATGCTACTGCCGAGGGAAAACCTTTGAGAATAGATTAGGCCCTTGTCTTTTGCTACTTGTGTACTTTCTCTTCTTTGTTTCTGTGTAAGGACCCTTCATGGGATTTTGTAATCATATGTTAGGAATACAAAGAAGTTTCTTCAATTTTGTCTTCGATGCTTGATGTATTTCCCTTTATTTACGTTTATGGATATTCTAAATGTATTACTTTACCGGTCGGTGACAATATCGGGCCCATATGTGAGTGTCGTTTCCTGATTTTTGATTGACTAACACGGCTCCTCATGGAGCCCTTTACCGTTCCTTAGATCGAGCTTGGGTTGGACCGATAAACTCGGGTCATCGGGACCCTTATTTCGAGTTGAATGGAAGTAACGCTTCGAGACTGGGAACATTGATTTATCACTTAGGCTCTGTGATATCCTTTGAGGGGAAATTTGCTCGGAGGCCCGTGGATAGGGACTGCATTTGAGGTTTCGAGGGTAGTCCCCGAGTGGAGGTTCGTTCAAACCCGGACCTCTTGGAAACTTGCTTTGAACTAGTGTAGCTACCTTAAGGCGCTGTAGATAGATCCTAGAAGAGGGTTTGCCCAAATTCAGATGGCACCCTAGGATCAAGCCCATGTGGGTAGAGCTTGAATGTTTATTACCTTGGAGCCTAACTCTTTTTCTGATGGAGGTCCTCTAGGTCGGGTACCACCTCGGGACTTGCAATGATGGCACTGGCTTTTAGAGCCTAACTTGTCTTAGATGGATGTCCTCAAGGTCAGGTACCACCTCGGGACTAGCGACGACATTATTAACTTCTTGGAGCCTGACTTTTCTTTGATGGAGGTCCTCAAGGTCGGGTACCACCTCGGGACTGGCGATGATGCCATTGGCTTCTTAGAGCCTAATCTTTTTTTGAGGGAGGTCCTCAAGGTCGGGTACCACCTAGGGACTAGCGATGATGTCGTTGGCCATTTAGGCAGTGAACTCCTTTTTTACGGAGGTCCTCGAGGTCAGGTACCACTTCGGGACTGGCGATGATATGTGGATTTCCGTTTTCAAAACATTACATGCTGTTACCTAATGTACGATATGGTTTCCAAGATGTTGGGGCGATTTTGTGATATCGGCCAGTATTTTTAATCGGCTTTGAGGTAGGCGGATCGTTGCCATTTTTTCTATATATAAATCGGGTTTTTTCAGCTATTTTGGAGATCCCACCACTTTAAGTAGTTACCCTTCTTTTTCCACCTTATGTCTTTTACTATTTCGGTACTGACGGACTTGCACAGATTCCTGCTTTAGTTTTCCGATTTTGCCATAGCTATGGCTGCTACGTCAGGGTCTATCCGCCAGAGGTAGAAGAGTTCTGCCTTCGGCGTTCAGGACCAGTGAGAGTATAACTCAAAGATCACTTCTTTGATAGGAGAAGTGCACCTTGAGTTAGTGAGAAAAGACTGCGTATGGGGGGGGGGGAAAAGTAGTGTTACAAACATTTTCCCTAGATGAAGGCATCACGGATTGTGTCGATGGATTTTTGAATGTGTACACGTATCCTTTAACTTTGGCCCCCCTTGACAGGGTTACCTTGGCGTAGAGCGACCCGTCGTTTTGGTGAACAGTGTTGATGATGAGATTTTTTGTGGAGAAGGCGGGGCTTGAACTTACGCTCAGTCATCTAGTTAGGTTGTACCAGCCCTTTCACCATCGATGTTTGCTAACCTTGCGACGTCGATTGACTATGCCCTTCGTTGTTGATGATGAGGAAAAGGGAAACTGGGAATGGATGAGTCGCTTTGTCTGAGTGCGGACCGCTGACATTATCCACGATAAGATTATGCCATTCCCTAAGGAAAGGAATTATACACATAAGTGGATCATTTCGTGCCTTTTCAGTTTTGTCTATGGGAAAAGCTGATTTCGTAACCGTTTTTTCTTTCCTTTTTCTACAGCAGTTTCATGGGCGCCATACGCCATTCGTGATCTACCAGATTGGGTGTGGAAGTTGGCGACCCACTTGACCTGCGATGAGCGCAAGTGGCAAGCTTTTTCTCGGGGCATATGGGAAGCAAAACATCACGATACGTGTTATGCTATTTTTTCCTTTCCCTTCCTTCATTCGGAGAGGCATTTTCCCTTTATGCGTAATTTTCTTGCTATTTTAGGCATTGGAAAGCCTTTCGAGGTGAGGCCATGCTCCTCTGGAGAGGGGGAAGGGTTGTCATCTTCCGGGCTAAAGAACGACAACAATAAGTGAGAGACGCTTTTTCAGGGCAATGATGCTCAAAGCAAGGCAAAACGGGACCGGGGCTTTGGGGCGGAAGCATCGTCTGAGCCTGCCACTTCTGTGGTTCCTGGTGCTGGAAAGAGGGTTTCTCCATTGCTATCGCCTTCTTTTTCCGTCGACAGTACTTCAAGAGATACTAGAAACCTGGGGTCGCATACACTGAGCGATCGTGCCTCGACTGGAGTCGATCCTTTCAGAGCTGGGGGAACTAGGTTGGCAAATGTGCGCTCGGCCTTCGAGGAAGCCCAGTGGCTTCACTTTGTGGTAAGTTGCGGCACAGGCCGTTTGAGCTTTGCATCTTCCCTTCCTTATTGGGTTTTCTTTTGTAGGCCTTCGACAAGCTTAAGTCCGGGTTGCTTCGTTGTGAAGCCAGGCTACGGATATCTCTGGATGAGGAAAGATCCCTTAGGCTCCTTTTTGATGAAAAGGAAGTCGAGTTAGTGCACTTGCAGTACGAGGTGAACCGGAGCTTGAATTATGAGAACTATTTGAAGGAGCAGGTAATTTTTTGTCCCGGGTGGGCATGCATTCTGCCTTCTTGTTTCTGAGGCTAATGCTTCATTTATTTCAGTCGCAGAAGAAGATGGAGGCCGTGGAGCATCTTTATGATGAAGCTGGCCGAGCCAGGCATGAGCATGATGAGTTAAAAGCTCGGGCGGAGGATCATGGTTTAGAAGGGAAGGGTGCTCTGGCTAAAGTTCCCACTTTTGAGGCTAAACTTTGCTTTTCTCGTGATAACACTTTGGTTCATATAGATATGATTATAAAGCTCAAGTCCGAGCTTTCGAAGGTCAGGACCGAGATCATTGATGCCCGGCCTGAAGTTGTAATGAGCCAAGGTAAGGCTGACCAAGAGATGACGATTTATTTAAAGAGTGTTGCCGATGTTCAAGATGAGTTGAGAAGGATCCTCAACCATGAAGAGAGGATCAAAGAATATGTTCGTTGCAAGTCTCAAGGAAATCCGTGCTATAGGTTTCGTCCTGTCGGAAGAGTTAGCACGAGCGAGGGCGGATGAGCGTGATGCTCGGTTACTACTGTTTGACACCGAAGAAAGCGATGATGAGGCAGGCAGGCCATAGCTCCCAGGGGGCGTAGATTTCTCCATTTGTATACAACATTTTTGAAACATGTTTATAGACGAAGATTACGTTTTTTCGCATGTGTGTTTTTAAAGAAAACCTTGCAGCTTTATTTCTTTTATATCTTTTTCTGTCTCGAATTTGGCCAGGTGAACTGGTCTTTGAGTTGGTGGGGATCCTTAGATCCGTGATATGGCCCTGGGTCTCATTAGGCTGGTAACAATGGCTCTTACTCCTTGGGTTGAAGCGACTTTTGTGCGTTTGGCCCTAAGGCTCTTCAGGCTGGCGACAATGGCTCTTACGACTTAGGTCAAAGCGACTTCTTATGGTGGGCTGGTGACAATGGCTCTTACGCCTTGCTGTTAGGCATATTTAGTTAACTGTTTTGGGTTTAGTTTCCGAATCGGGTTACGACTCGCGCTCATTTGACACTCAAGTTTTCATATTTTAGGCTGGCGACAGTGGCTCTTACGCTTTTGGTAAATGCGACCTTTTAGTGTGAATTGGCGACAATGGCTCATACGCCTTGGGCCGATACGGCCTTTTAGTGCGGGCTGGCGACAATGGCTCTTACGCCTTATGTCGATGCGGCCTTTTATGTAGGCTTTATTTTTCCCTCATTAAGGACTTTTTGAAATAATTTTTGCTTGACTCTTCGATGGTTTAATAAAAAACCTCGATTGTGAGTCGTTATATGGTAATGATAGAGCACCTCAGGAGGTTTGGCTTGGAAGGTGAGTATCTCGAAGCCGATGTTTAGGAGCTGATATGGTGGAAGCTCTTTTTCCTGTGTCTAGGGTAGCCTGTTTAACCGATTCTTTTCGAAGTAGATTCAAAGTAATTGAAGGCCTATGATTTTGTAGCGACGATCGAGCATCCCCGAGTCACATTTATATGGCTGGTACAGCCGTGTGACCAGAGTCATTTATGTTTGGCTGGAGCCTTTAAGTCCCGAGTGAAGTAGCTTCGACATCTATATCGAGGTTATGCCTTTTTAGGGGTCTTACAAGTTCGATATATAGCCAAAACTTTGAGATCTGGTTTATGCCTTTAGTAAGGTCTTACAAGTTTTACATGCCTTTGAGGTTTTACAATTTTGGATACTTGGTATAAGCATCGTTCATGCCTTGCTTGAGGTCTTACAGTTTTGTATAATTGGTACAAGCATCGTTCATGCCTTGCTTGAGGTCTTACAGTTTTGTTGCTTCCTTATATAGGTCTTAAGAGACTGAGTCTGCCCGCTCGGGGTCTTATGGCCTCAGATTTTTATAAGTCGATGGATATGGTGCTTGACGGCAGTCCCCGAGTCATTGAGGGTTTCTTGACTCAGGAGCCATTACTTGTAAACTTGGTATTGCCTCATTGAGGGCTTACAGTTTTCGGAATTTTCGACCCGGAGGTCATTTGAGTTTTTGACGCCAGTCCTCGAGTGTTCGGAGCACTTTTGGCCTTGGAGATGTTTTATGGTTTTCACGTTACCACGTTGAGAGCTTACAAGTTTGGAGTCCCGACCTGGAGGTCGTTCAGGTGTTGAATTGTTGACGCCATTCCATGAGTGTTCGGGACATTTTCAGCGGAGGAGTCATTTTTGCGAAGGTGTTGAACTTCTTTTGGAGTGTTCGATACTTTGATAAAATATATTCTTCAATTGTTTGGTACAAGTGTACATGTTTTCGCCGTCGGGGGCCCGGCTATTTGGACACTGTTCGTTCGACCGTTTGTCCCGGTACATCATTTTCCTATTGGGACCCCATTTGGCATTTCTTGGCTTTTTCGAGCAGATGACCTTCTAGGGGGATGTTCCCTAGTGTCCGAGGTTGATTGCAAAAGAAGCCTTGAATACTTGTTGAGTCTTCCTTAGGTAGCATGTGGACGTTGCCTCGTTAAAAACCTTTGCTGGTAAAACCCTTTTCGGGACAAAAACTAGGCCGAAGGAAAAGAGTGCAATAGATGCTTTAAAACCTTAAGGTGTTCGAGCTGGGTTAGCGCTTTGACTGCTTCAGTTGGGCGCCTGCATAAGGGTTAGCGTGAAATATAAAATGAAAATTGAGATAGTTATACGTTAGCGTGGGATGTGTTGGCGATGTTCTGAGGTTCGATATGCCCTAGTTACTCTTTGGCCCATTTGTGGGTGGAGGTATTGGTGTTGGATTACCCTTCGGCCCATTTGAGTGTGGAGGCATTATTGCTGGCGTCGCATCATGCAACGCGAACATTTCTTTTGCCACATGTTGTTCCCCATAGATGGTTTTAATTTCGTCCTTTTGTTGGGAATTTCATCATTTGGTGGAAGGTGGATGTTACTACTCTCATGCAGTGTATCCATGGTCTTCCGAACAAGGCGTTTACCTCATGTCTCCTTTGATGACCTGGAATTTGACATTTTGCGTCGTGATGGCCACATTGACTATGAGGATGATTTCTCATTTCGTTGTTTCACTTGCCATGTTGAATCCACTGAGGACTCGAGTGGCGAGCACGATTTGGTCAAGAAGTCTGAGCTGCTCTATTACCCTCGACCTGATAATGTTGGCCGAGCTACCTGGATCCACAAGTACCCGTTTAATTTGAAATGTACTAACAAGGAATGATATTACTAGTGGGTCATTGTGAGGTTGAGACAACGTCTCGATGTCCTCGTTGCTGAATGTGAGAGCATCCTCAGGTTTGTAACCCCAAGTTTGCTTTTCCCTAACGATAGATATTCTTGTTTTTCTCATCACGGGCTCTTGTGGGGCATCGATGTCTCCCAAGATCATGTGGATGATATGTTGTGGCTCATTTCTTTCGTTCTTCTTGGCTGCCTCTCTTTCTCGGAACTGATTTTTGGCTCAGTCATTGAGGAATTCCCGAAGGTGACCTTTGTTAAGTAGCCGGGCAACCTCTTTTCATAGTTGGTGGCAATCCTCTATCCTGTGGATGTGTGTGTTATGAAATTCACACACTAAGTTATGATTTCTTTGCAAGGGATCTGACTGCATAGGCCTGGGACACCTGACGTCTCTGATTTTGCTGATGGCGAACACGATGTATGATACATCTACATTGAAGTTGTACTCTGATAAGTGAGGTTCCTCCATTGGCCCTGTATTCCTATCGAATCCAGCTCTATTGATGAGTCTCCGAGGATCCAGTCCTTGCTTTATCCTTCGATCATTGCGAGATGGGTTGCGCCTCGGGGCGTTCCTTCTATCTTCAGCGTACGACTGATATCTTTCTTTTTCTGGCTTTAGCTCTTTCTCTAGAAGCATATTTGGGTATACTGAGCCAGAGGGGGCTCCTACCTGGTCGTCTTCGACCCTGATCTTCGACTGTTATCGATTGTGGATGTTTGACCAGGTCATGATGGGATACTCGACCAAATTCTGTTTCAACTACTTTGAAGCCATCGAGCTTTGTTCATTCAGACCTTGAGTGAAGTCATACACTACCCGGTCGTTGGAGGCCGATGGTAGCTCCATTCGTTCCGTTTGGAAGAGAGATACGAACTGTCGCAGCATTTCGTTATCTCTCTGCTTGATCTTGAACACGTCAGATTTCCTTGTTTTTACTTTGATGGCACTGGCATGTGCCCTTATGAAGGAGTCTGCCAGCATGGAAAATGAGTCTATGGAGTTAGGAGCTAGGTTGTTATACCACGTCATGGCCCCCTTCGATAGTGTTTCTCCGAACTTCTTTAACTAGACGGACTCAATCTCGTTATCCTTTATGTCGTTGCCCTTCACTGCATAAGTGTAAGCAGTAACGTGCTCATTGGTCTGAGGTCCCATTGTATTTTGGGAGTTCTGCATTCTGAACTTCTTTGGAATGGATTTCGGGGCCGCTTCCTCTGGGAACGGCCTTTGTATGATCTTCTTCGAATCCACGCCTTTCAGGATCGGGGGTGTGCCTAGAATTTGGTCGACACTGGAGTTGTAGGTCTCGACCTTCTTGTCATTAGCTTCTATCATTTTCTCGCCCGATTCGATCCTTTTGGTGAGGTCCTCGAGCATTTTTATGATGATGGGATCGGTCATCGACCCATTATTGCTCAATCTCTCTGGTACCTGTTTGGCTGGGGGAGCTATCCCCGGTGCTACTATGTTAATAGTTTTCTGGTGACTTTGCAGCTGAGCAATAGCCAGCTGTTGTGCCTACAACATTTCAAAAATAACATGAAGGCTGACCTCCTGTTCTTTCCTAGTTGGGGTTTTCTGAGCTTCTTGTTGATCCCCTTGGTGCACGCTCCTATCAGTGTGGGAGCTTATGTCGATGCGTTGGGCGTCGCGTGAGACCGCGTGCACGGGGATTGGTTCCGGTGTGTTTCTAGGGTTTTGTGGTGGCACACCAACACCTGCAATAGCCACATCGTTTTCTCTGTGGTCCGCAAGATCATTGTTTTCACCTCTATTCACCGAGTTAGATATTTCGGCCTAAAATCGAAGATCTTGGACAAGAAAAGCGTGAAGGGTTACTTGCATTATATAGTAAAACAGCAAGAAAATAATCACTATTATTTTTAGACCCACGGTAGGTGCCAAACTATTTAGCGTGAAAATGGTAATAACAATTAAATTTGATTTTGGGATTCTAAAAATATGTGATCTATTTTTATGCTAGTTTATTAAGCAGTTGATGCTATGTATATGAGACTTAGAAACGAAATAAGAGTAAGGAACAAAGTGATAACCAAACCGATAGGCTAATTATCGTAACCTCGAGCTTGTCGATTCGGGACCTCGAGGTCGATTTCGGAGCTCGGCTGGGAGCTATCAAGGGGGGTTGAAGTACGGCTAACAGTTATAATAAAATTAACGGAGGTTCATTATGGACAATGATAAGCAATAAATGATGAACAACAATGAAGATAATAAATGAAGGCTTTAATATCAAAGGAATATGTTAGAGAGCAAAGAGAATGTTCTTGTATATTTCATGTGGAGCAACTAAAGCAACAGCAGAGCCTCTAAAATGATAAGGATCCCCTTTATGTATGAGGGGAATCCTAATATAGTACAAAATGCATTAATTACAAAGATAGAGGGATGAGACAGCTACATGACACCCTAGTTCAGGGCTAGGGTAGTCTACTAGGCTCTATAAGTCCTAGCCGTGTACCTTGGGAACTCCCCATTTCTATCACAATCGCGGTCAACATTGACTTTAGGCCGAGCATCGATGAACCTCGATAGAGGAAACACGACCATAGCCTTACATCCTTGAGTCTCCAAGATGATCGTCTGAGGTGCCTCGATGATGAGGAATTAGACCCTCCAATTTCACCGTACACAACTAGTTACAAAGACTTTGACTTATGACTAACTCTAGTCACAACACAAACTCAGAAAGTTTATGCTTTTACAAAGGGGTACCTAAGCAATGCTTCTAGCTAAGCAATTTAGGAATTATAATAAGAACAATCAAAAAGTTACAACTTAACTAAGGACAACAAAATACTAGATTTAGGATTTGGTCTATAGTAGTGTTTAACTTTGTTCTTCAAGCTCTTGAGAATTATGTTCACTGTTGCAGAAGACTTGAATGCTTAAAGTGAATTCTCAAGTGTTCAAGTGATATTTTGCTATAATGCTCTTGTTAATACACCTTTGATGACATCACTTGAATGATGTAAGCACTTGGTTGGTCAAAGGGCAAGGTGACTACAAAACTTCTGCATTCTGTGCACTATTTCTGTGGTAGTCACTTTCCAGCTGTGAACAGTTGACTTTCGTACTGCTGTTATGGAAACAAAAGGGATAAGGTCCTTGTCTTGTTTCTCTATATTTCTACACTTGCAGCAGTTCACATTAGCTGGAGTCCTGGCTGGAATCCGCTCATATGTAATGTGTACCAAGTGTGTCAGGTTCCCTATCTGGTTCTTGACAGTGCGTAAGTTTGTTACATTATAAAAACATAAGCCAAAGACATTAAAAACCCACCAGTTTACGTTACAGTTTAGCTCGAGAGGCTGAGACAGATGGTAGGTTTGTCTAGGAGAATGAGATTTCTAGACATTTGGAGCAGGTTAAAGGCTTGAGCATGAGGAGCAGGAGCTCAATAGGCCTCGTGGTTCAGGTTGGTTCAGCGATGCCTCATCTGAAGGCCAATCACATTACAGTAGAGGTGGTCCTCCTAGACCTGCTCAGCCAGCTCGTCATGTTCCTCGAGGTTCATCAGTTAGCCACAGTTCCTACAATGCACAACCAAATCATTCATCATTTAGTGCGCCCACGACAGAGAGTTCTTACCGTGCTCCATCCGCATAGGTTTCCACAGGCACTTCTTCTGGTTAACAAGGTCAAGAGCTGTTGATGACCAATTTTGACTATACCTTTTAAAATGAATTATTTACGCTTATTAATTAGCAATAAATGCATTAAAACATTTTTTAAATCATACACCTATTATTCTTAAAATATAAATACTAATAATTAATTAATAACAATTGGGTATTAAATATTTATATGTTATATTACTCTTAATGTATTAAACCATTAAAATAACTTTTATATCTTAATAAACAAGTTTTACTATTTATTTAACAAATTAGTCTTTTATCTATAAATATATACATTTAATTTAGCCAAAATTATCTTCATAATTCAATAAATGAAATATCATAATTATTAACTAGTTAACTCCAATAATTATTAATACCTTTGATGATTATATTTTATTGCATTTAATTACAATTAATTAAGCCTAATTAACCTCAAAGTGGGTTAAAAGCTCAAAAGGCTACAATTGCAAAAGGTTTAATAAACCCAATGTGGCCACTTTTAAAATCATATATCATCTATTTTGCCCAAATGCACAAGCCCAACCACCCCTGACCCGGTCCTGACCCACTCTTATCATCCAAGTTAGGTGTAACGACTCGATTGATCGTTTTGCTTTCTAGAACCTCGTTCCCCTAAATAAAACTTCTCGTACTTGCTTTTACTGATTTATGACTTGCGAGGATGGTTGGTTCGAGATTTGGAAGATTTTGGGTTGAAATCGGAACACTTGGTTGCTTAAGGTTGGCTTAAAAGGCCAAGTTTAACTTCCTCCAGCCTTTCGAGTAAACAACCTCAAAATTGGGATTTGAAGGTTCTAGCAGGTTCGTATGATGATTTCGGACTTGGGCATATGTCTGGATCGGGTTTTGGATGACCCGGGAGTGTTTTGGCACCTAATAGTTAAAGTTGATTCCTTAAGGATTTTAAAGTTCTTTAAATTTTGTTAGGAGCGGGCTTTTGTGATATTGAGGTCCGAACGGAAATACAAGATTGAAAAAAGTTCCATAATGTCATTTAAGACTTGCATGCAAAATTTAGTATCATTCCGAGGAGTATAATTATGTTTCGGCACATTGGAGGTAGATTGAAGAACTTGAAGTTCATAAGTTTGATTCAATTGCTTTTAGAGTGTGATTCTTAGTTTTATTATTGTTTCGGGCATTCCGAGGGTTCGAGTGAGTCCGTTTTATGATTCCAATCTTGTCGATATGTTCGGGCGGGGCCCCAGGGGCACCGAGCATCAATCGAACGAGGCTCGAGCTAATTTGAAAATTTGAGAAGGAGATGAAGCTCCGGTTGCTGTCAGAACCGGACCTGCGGTTGTCCAGCCGTAGGTACGAGCCCGCAGAAGCGGCTAAACCATCGCAGATGCGGCCTTAGGGGAGGAGCCCAGGTTCCTCAGATGCGGCTCCTCTTCCACAGAAACGGTCACCTGACCGTAGATGCGGCCCCAGCTGGTTCGGCCCATTTTCGTAGAAGCGGATGATCTCCTGCATAAGCGAGACCACAGATGCGGTCCCCTCACCGCAGGTGCAGAAATCACTGAAGGCAGTTGCCTTCATTTAATACGGGAGTTTGTCATTTTTGACACATTTCACTTCATTCTTTGGCGATTTGGGAGCTTCAAAAGGAGAGATTTCCACCTAGCTTAGTGAGGTAAGTTATTTATACATAATGTGATTTTAATACATAGTTTATGGGTAGATTACAACATGTAAATTAGTGAAAATTATGGGTTTAGAGTAAAACCTAGGTTTTTGATAAAAATGAGATTTAACCACGAAATTTGTTATGGAATGTAGTAGAAACCATATATTCTTGATTCTAACGTTATTGTAATGACTTTCCTCAAAAAATTTCCGAATCTGGGCACGTGGACCCAGGGATGAATTTTAGGAACCTTGCATTTACGTTTGGGAAAATAACTTTAATAGTTAGAATATGGCTCTTGAGCGTATATTGACTGGTTTTTACTCCATTTGAATAGTTTTGGATCGTTTGGCTCTAATTTGAGGGTTTGAGTGCATTCTTGAATTTGGAAGTAAACTTTGGGGCAAGGTAAATCTCCTTTCTAACCTTGTAAGAGGGAATTAACTCCATAGGTGAATTAAATAAATATTTGTAACTATTTGTGGGGGCTACGTACGTACGTGGTGACGAAAGTCCGTACGTAGCTACTATTCTGCTAATTGTATAGGTAGTTTAGGACATGTATCATGCTATAGCTACAAATGCTTGTGTCCTTACTTGCTGCTAAGATCACTATAGCCATGCTGGAAATTGGTAAACAAATATAGACGAATATACTCACTTACTCGAGAATTTGTATGAATTGCTTGACTATAAATGGACAATGTTTGCTTCCTTGATAATAAATTGTAATTTGTGGATCGGGCCAAGCACCTCGATAGTAAATAAATGCATCTATGGTTCGCGTAATTCAACCCTCTGGCAGTGCACAATTCAATATTATGTTGGACCGGGCCGTACGACCTCGGCATAATGTATGCATGTTATTTATTTGGAACTTCCCATGATAACACTACTTAAATGCTTGAAATGTAAGTTGTTACATGATATGACTGAAACTTGACATGTTGTTTATGAAAGAATATCTTACTTCTCCATGATCTTAAACTGTCATTATTATTCATGCTATCCATACTTAGCGTAATACTTAAATCATATTATTATTGACCCTAGTAAGTTTCAAATCGACCCATCATCGCTACTTCTTCGAGATTAGACCGGATACTTACTGGTACATATTATTTATGTACTTATACTACGCTTATGTACTTAATTGTAAATGATCTGAGGTAGGTGCATCTAGCTACCGTGTGGCGCACATCCCTGATATTTGATCGAGATCTCACGGTGAGCTGCCCCTTCTGAGCCGTTCAGCAGCATGCCGGAGCCTCTCCTTTTGTTATTACTGTCTATTCTATTCATGAAGTAGGGTAGTCATATTTTTGTACATTCTACTAGTTGCACCCGTACTTTTGACACTAGATCCTGGCACACACATTAGTAGACTATTATTTTTGAGTCGTATTCCTAAAATCATGACTTCCTTTAGTTATTTCAGTTTCAATTGCTTTACAAATTTGCTATTTATCGACTATTTTAAATTTAAGTTAAGTAAATATTGGGATTGTTTAATAAAACAAATGAGAACTCACTAGTTGATTAGCGTTGGCTTGCCTAACAATGGTGTTGGGCGTCATCACGACCTATAATGTAATTTGGATCGTGACATTAGCAATCCATGCCATTTCGTCTGAGCCAATGGCATCACGCCACGTCACCCCTCATCGACACTCATAAAATAATCACAAAAGGATCAGCACCATTGGTCCATCTCATCAACGGTCAATATTAATCTCCATTTTTTCCTTTACTTTTAAGACCGTTGAAAGACCCCATCGCAACCATTGGATCACAAATATCTAACGGCCCCTCTTTCCCTATTAACTAATTTTTATCAATTTTTATTCTCTAAAAAATCGAAAACGTTGATCAAGAGATCTAACGATTCATATTTAGTCTCTTAATTTCAATCATAGAGACGCCTAACCCTAATCATTTTGCATCTTGACCGGCCTCCCTAGTTTCCCTTTCCTCTCTCTTTTCTCTCACTCGTGAACACCTATCAATCATAAAACCTTGCACAAATTTGTGCAAGGTCTCTTGAGATCACTTCAAATCATCCCTTTTGCCTCTGCTACACTACGAATCTTGCTTGTACATCCCCTTTCGTCGCTATAATTCAAATCCCAAATCCGAACCCTAGACCTAAAGAGTGTTGTGGGGACTTCGTCTGTCTTGGTATTGTTCCTTCAAATCAGAGTATGCATGGCTGATTTTCATCATTATTATTCGTGTCCAGAGGTCAAATGCAGTGACCCCGGGAAATTAGAGTTTAACCGATGGTTCATCGCATTCAACGGTGGATTCATCCACTCTCGTGACCAGGTAGAAGTTCTTTGATGTTTTTCCCTTCTTTCCTTCTTATTTTGACCCACATTGCTATCATAATCCATCTTTCGTCATCTTCCACTATATAATTTGATTGTACCGGAACCCTAAGGTATTGAAGACCACTATAAATAAGGCCTTAAATGCTTTCACGTAATAGGCGCTAAGAGACACGAGTGAGTATCAATACACATTTAACACTAAAAGAAAGCTCGAGTGTTTATTACTAAGTTTGAATCCCAGTAGTTCTCTCCTTTAATTTCTCTTCTTTTTCTATGTGAGTTCAATATCTGCGAGTTGATTGTTATTTCTTTGGATTCCAAAATGGCTATCATCCTACTACTTCTTCGTTTGCTGCCCTACAGAAGGTCAGTGCATACTGACCCCTTTTACTTTGAGTTAATGTATAGTTTTGTGTTCTTAAGTATTACTTTGTTAATTCTATTTTCTTCATGATAGATATTAGTAATGTAAAGCTATATTGTCCTACCTGTCTTCACTATTAAGTTTGGAATCTTTTGATTAAGTTATGTTATATTGCTGCTGTTACCGAATCTGTACAAGTGAATTCTATAATTCATAATTTGAGTAGTAAAAATGAATCTATATTAAGTGATAGTCTTATGGTTAATCTTATTAAGTCTTTATGATTAGTTGAGTTAACCGTTATTTTAACGTTTATGTTGATTTTGTCTATAGTCTGCCTCTGTTAGTTAGACAATAATATCATGTCAGCTAAGCTAATTGAATCATGTTCTTTAATTGCCTCTGTTGGTGTTTTTGAATCAGCTAAGTTAATTTGACTCTTCTACTTGTAACATTATGTTGATCTTATAAATGGTTTCCTTGGAGCCCATGTTTTGTATTTGACCTGCTTATTTGGATGACTAGTTGATAAGTCTGTTGTTGGTCTACCTATTATGCACATTTAGTGATTCATGTAGCTATACTGCTGTAGATCTTTAGATATATTAAGCTTCAAGACTAATTTAATTAAGGTATGTCCAAATAATGTTGTATGTAATATTTTCTGTTAACCAAGTAGTTGGAATAAAATCAAGCTTCTAAAACCTTTCTTGAAATAATGCGAATACTTGCCATATTGTGCCATCTCGATATATGTGTGTTTACGGTAAAAATGGTAATAACAATTAAATTTGTTGATGGGCTCTAAAAATACATTATCTATTTATATGCTAGTTGTCAAGCAGTTGATGCTAGATATATGATGATAAAAGAGGAAATGCGAACTAAAATGGAGTTATAATCAAGCCGAGGGGTTAGCTATTCGGGCCTCAAACTGACCGATGAGGGGCCTCGAGGTCGATGCCTGAGCTCGGGCTCGAGTTATCGGGGATAATCGGGAAGGGGCTAACAGTTATGATATAATTAAGGGAGGCTCTTTATGGCCAATAACGAGTAATAAATGAAGAACAAGTATGAAGGCAATAAATATGAGCAATAATATCGAGAGAGTAAGTTATAGAGAAAAGAGAAAGAGAGAGTTGTTATTTTGTGTAGAATAGTTAGAGCAACCAAGTTTACAAAGTGCCAAGGACCCCCCTTATATAAGAGGAGAAATACCAACACAGTACAAGATATATTAATGATAAAGAAAGCGGGATGGGACAGCTGACTAGCTTCATGATGCAGGCGCATACCAGCTTTAGGCCAGCCTGATAGACTTAACCGGCCCTGGTTGTATTCTTCGGGAACTCCCCATGCCCGTTGGGATCTCGGCCAACATTATCCCCAGTCCGGGTGTTGATAGATCTCGAGGGGAGGGTACTCGGTCCGTGATCTCGAGCCTCCGAGGTGACCTTCCGAAATGCCTTATTAACAAGAAATTGGTTCCCCTGATTTTACCGTATACACATAGTCCCCGCGTTTCTTAGAGAGAATCGACAAGAAACGATTTTGACATCCCACTCTTTGGGCTTCCCGTAATGACGTTGTGCTGATGACGCATTGCGATTTCTCATTCTTCAGAGCCATAATTTTGTCGTCGATTCAGCTCCCACGGATGCATTGAATGCGCTTTTCGTTACGTTTTCGTGGGCAATACTAGCATCGTCGGTTACATTACGCCTCTTTATATAAATGGGGGTCTCCTGGGATCAGCCTTTTACATAAGTACCTTTCCATACCTATCCATTCCTCCTTTCTCGCTATCTTTATTCTTTGTTGTTCACCATGTTTGGGGCCCATGGTCTCAAGATCTTATGGCGATATCGGGCATGCAACGGCCTATCTTCCGGACCTTCTCTAGTCAAGCGAGATCACGCTGTTGTTGTTGTTATTGTCTCCATCGGCTCGGGACGACGATGCAGAGGACCGATTTCCTCCGACCCGAGGAAATATTTGGATTATACATCACTGCTCAAGAGAGGTCTCGGATTATACACTACTGCTCACCCTCCTCCCTTGGCTTGGCGCATTACACCCCTTTTGGATTCCTCGGGGTGTGACGGCATTGTCTACTAACTGTTACCTCACATGCTGGGGCAACGTCTCAAGTAGTTGCTTTACAGTAATAGCCTGGCAAAATCCATACTAGCCAGAGTTTTCACCCAGCCACTTCTTTATTCCTTCCTGCCTTTTCCGTGTCACTTTGCTCTTCTCTATTGCTTTACCCTTCGTCGTCTCTCCCTTTGAAGATGACATTCTAAGGAATCGAGATAATACTCCTGAGGGGATTGTGCTTGGAAGATATTGTCTTTGAGGACGCATGCTTGAGGAGATGATATCGAAAATGTTGCTATTGAGGATGCACCTTTGAGAATAGGCTAGGTTCTTAGGCTTTTATTGTATGTACACCTTCTGCTTCTTTGTTCCCGTGTAAGGACCCTTCGTGGGCTTTTGTAATCATATGTAAGGACCCCTTGCGGATTTTGTAATGGAATATTTCATGAATACAATGATTTGTTCCCGATTTTTCTTTCATGCTTGCTGCATTCTTTTATGTTTGTGGAGAACCCGAATGGATGACTCTGTCTATTGTTGCTAATACCAAACCCGGATGCAAGTATACCTTTCGGCCTTTGGTTGATAAAAATGGCTTCGCGCAGAATCCTTTGCGATCCCTTGGATCGAACCTGAATAGGGTCTATAGACTCGGATCGTCGGGGCCTTGACTTCGAGTAAAATGAGAATAATGTTTCGGGCCTTGGAATCATGACTTACTAGTTAAACTCTGTGGTAACATTTGAGAAGAAATTTGCTCGGGAGCACATGGACGGGGGCTGCCTTTGATTTCTTGAGAGTAGTCCTCAAGCAGAGATTCGTTCAAACTCGGACCACCTGGAAATGTGTGCTAGTCTTAGTGTGAATAGCCTTATGGTGTAGTAGATAGATTTTGAAATAGGGTCTGTCTGATCTTGGACGGTACCCGGGGCCAAGCCCATACGGGTGGAGTTCAAATGCTCATTTCCTTGGAGCCTGATTCCCTTTTGACAAAATCCCCCGAGGTCGAGTATCACCTCGGGTGGAGTTCAAATGCTCATTTCATGATGCTATTGGCTTCCAGGAGTCTACACTTCCCTTTGATTTAGATCCTCGCTGTCGGGTACCACCTCGGTGTTGGAGAAGGCGTCATCGGCTTCTTGGAGCCTAGCCTTGTCTTGATGTAGGTCTTCGAGGTCGGGTACCCCCTCGGGACTGGTGATGGTGTTATTGGATTCTTGGAACCTAACCTTGTTCTGATGGAGGTCCTCAAGGTTAGATACTACCTCGGGACAGGAGAGGGTGTTATCGGTTAGTGTTCTCAACCGGCTTTGAGGTAGGTGAATCGTCGTCATTTTTTCCATATATAAACATGGTTGTTTCTGCCTTTTCGAGGGTTACCCCATTTTAAGCAGTTGTCCTTCTCTTTTTGTGCCAGCCTTTCGGCACTCCAGCACTAACGCTTCTGCACATATTCCTAATTTTTAGTTCTCTAATTTTGTGACCACCACGGCGACAATGTCGGGGTCTTTCCGATAGGGAGGGAAGAGCCCCACCTTCGGTCTTCTGGACCATCAAGGTCTGCTAACTTTGCGGTGTCGATCGACTATGCCCTTCATTGTTGTTGTCAAAGAAAATGCAGATCGGGTATGGATGAGTCCCTTCGTCCAGGTGAGGACTACTGACATTATACCCGAGGAGCTCATGCCATTTACTGAGGAATGGAGCTATACTCATAAGCGGTGCATCTCATTCTTTATCAATTCTGCCTATAGCAAGAGCTAGTTTCGTAGTCGTGCCTTCCTCTCTTCCTCTACACCGGTTTTATGGGTGTCGGGCGACGTTCATGATCTTCCTAACTAGGTCTGAGAACTAGCGACCCACTCGACCTGTGAGGAACCCGAGTGGCAAGCTTTGTCCCGAGGTAGGTGGGAAGCAAAATATCATGGTGAGCGTCGTCTTATTCCTTCCTTCTTATCACCTTCCCTTTCCGTTGACGGCATTATGGGAGATACTAGAAACCCGAGGTCGCATACACCGAGTGATCGTGCTTCAACCGGAGCAGTCTCTTTCAGGGCCGAAGGGACTGGATTGGCAGGTGTGTGTTAGGCCTTTGAGGAATCCCAGCGGCTTCACTTTGTAGTGAGTTTCGGCATAAGTTTTTCGAGCTTTGCGCCTTTCTTTCCTTACTGAGTTTTCTTTTGCATGTATCCGACAAGCTTGAGTTCGGGCTGCTTCATCGTGAAGCCAGCTATGAAAAGATCTAGATGAGGAGAGATCCCTGGGGCTCCTTTGGGATGAAAAAGAGGTCGAATCGATGCATTTCGTAGTGTGAGGTGAGCCGGAGCTTAAACAGTAAAAACCACCTGAAGGAACGGGTAGTTTTCCATCTCGGATGAGTGTGCATTCTGCCTTCTGGCTCCTAGGGCTAATACATAGTTTATTCCAGTTCTGCCTGGAACACCTTCGAGGTGAAGTTGGCTGGGCCAGGTGTAAGCGTGATGAGTTAAAAGCTCGGGCGAAGGCTCAAGCCTTAGGCGGGTCAAATACTCTGGCCAAGGTTCCTACTTTTGAAGCTCAACTTCTCCTATCTCGCGACAATGCTTTGGCTAAGATAGAAATGATTGTAGAGCTTGAGTCCGAGTTTTCAAAAGTCGGGGCTAAGGTCGTTAATGCCCGAGTAAAAGCTGGAATGAGTCAGACTGAGGCTCACCAGGAGGTGGCGATCTATTCAAAGGATGTTGTCGATGCTCAAGCCCAGATGAGAAGGATCATTGATCGCGAAGGGAGGATTGAAGAATATGCTCGTTGCAAGTCTTGAAGAAAGACTCTCGATGTGACTCCTTGATAGGGGTTTCGCCCTTCCGGAGGAGCTGGCGCTAGCAAAGGCGGATGAGTGTGATGCTCGATTGCTTTCGCCCTATGCCGAGGAAAGCAAGGTTGAAACCGGCAGGCCGTAACCCCCAGGGGGAGGTCATAGGTTTTGTCATCTGTATGTAATATTTCCAAATCATGTTTGTAGCTGGAGGTTGCATATCTTGCATGTGTATGAAAGAAAACCTTGCGGCTTTACTCCTTTCGCATATTCTTCTGCCCTAATCTTGACAAGACGAGTTGGTTCTTGCGTTAGTAGGAATCCTCAGAGTAGTGGTGTGGCCCCGGGGCTCATTGGATTGGCAACAATGGCTCTCACGCTTTGGGTTGATGCGACCATTAGTGTAAGATGGCATTACAGTTCTTATGCTTTTGCTCAACTATTTTGGGTTTAGTCTCCGAGTCGAGCTTCAACCCGAGCTCATTCGACCCTCAAGCTTTTGTGTTTGCATAGGCAGGCGACAACGGCTCTTACGCCTTGAGTCGAAGCGACCTTTTATATGCACGGCCCTGAGGTTCATTAAGATGGCGACAATGGCTCTTACGATTTGCCCTTAGGCATGGATAGTTAGCTATTTTGGGTCCGGTCTCCGAATCGAGTTATGACTCGAGTTCATTTTGACCCTCAAGCATTCAAATTTTAAGTTGGCGATAGTGGCTATGTTTTTGGTCGATGCGACCGTTTAGTGTGTATGGCCTTGAGGCTCATTAGGCTGGCGACAATGGCTATTACACTTTGCCCTTAGGCATGGATAGTTAGCTATTTTGGGTCCGATCACCGAATCGGGTTACGACTCGAGTTCATTTTGAACCTCAGGCTTTAAACTTTTAAGCGGCGACAGTGGCTCTTATGCTTTTGGTCAATGCAACCATTTAGTGTGTGTGGCCTTGAGGCTCATTAGGCTAGCGACAATGGCTCTTATGCTTTGCCCTTGGGCATATGTAGTCTTTGCTTACCTCTAATTACGGACTTTTTGAAATGATTTTGCCTGACCCGTCGTCGGTTCGGGAAGAACCTCGCTTTCAAGTCGTTTGCGGCGATGTTCAAGCACTTCAGAAAGTTTGGCTCGTAGGCTGAGTAGCTCGAAGCCTTGTGATTTGGAGCCGACATGGTCGAAGCTCTTTTACCTGTCGAGGGTAGCCTATTTAACCGGTTCTTTTCGAAGTAGATTCGAAGTAATGGCCTATAATTTTGTAGCGACGGTCGGGCGTCCCCGAGTCACGTTAATTTGGCTAGTACAGCCGTATGACCGTAGTCATTTGTGTTTGGCCGGAGCCATTTTTGGTCCCGAGTGTAGTAGTTTAGGCATCTATATTGAGGTTATGCCCTTTCGGGAGTCTTACAAATACGATATATAGCCTAAACTTCGAGGATCGAGTTTATGCCTGTAGTAAGGTCTTACAGAATTTTCATGCCTTTTGAGGTCTTACAGTTTTGCTGATACTTGGTGTAAGCACGTGATTTTTGACCCTCCCCGAGGATTTTCACATTTGTTTTAGCATAAATATGTAATTGGGTCTAAAATAGTCATTTTAACTATTTTGCTTTATTTCGTTGCAAAAAGAAAAATCACAAAATATATATATAAATTTTAGTTTATGTATTTCTCATAAACTTGAAAAATACAAAAAATTGTACTTTATTTTGGTACTTTATCTAAATTCGAAAATTACAAAAAAATATAATTCTGTTAATGTTTTGTAGTCGTTTTAATTTTGGAAAAATACAAAAAAATATTACTTTATATTTTGTCTTTATTAAAAAACGAAAATTACAAAAAATAGTTTTATTAATATTTTATAGTCATTTTAACTTGGAAAAATACAAAAAATATTACTTTATATTTTGTCTTTATTAAAAAACGAAAATTACAAAAAAAAAATAGTTTTATTAATATTTTATAGTCATTTTAACTTTGAAAAATACAAAAATATTACTTCATATTTTATCTTAATATTTACGAAAATTACAAAAAATAGTTTTATTAATATTTTATAGCTATTTTAAATCATGAAAAAATATTTTTTTTAAAAAAGATATAGTAGTGTTTAAATACTTGTCTTATTTTTGGTAGTTATTTTGCTTACATAGGACTAATTAAGCAACGTGTTCCTATTTCTCGGGTCCGGGCAAAAGAATAATATTCGGGTTCAAACTATCCGCTTTTAGGCCTAATTTTCGGACCTAGCCCATAATAATCCGAGTCCGCCACACGTGGGGAACACGGACGGAATCCCATACACGGGGAACCCCACCACGCGTGGGGCTCATTTGTCTTGGCCAAAGGGATCAAATACACGGACAAAGAAAGAAAAACGGACTGAAAAATTTTTGGGGCTCAGAACACTATTCATCTTCTTCTTCAAAAAGAAGAAGAAGAAAAAACCTAAAGGACCACCCAAACCACCGTCAACCTCCAGCTCCCCACCCCCCACTCCCCCCACGCTTCAACCACCATCCCCTCACGTCCAAAACGCCACCACCTACGTCCGCAACCTCCCAGCTCCACCATCGTCAACCAAACAGGCCCGTCGAACCACCGTCGACCACCTGCCCGACGCCATAACCACCAACCTTCAACGAAAACCCACCAGCTCATCCAGTCGCACCCCCACGTCCAAACGACTGCCTACATCGTCCAAACACCACCTTCAACCAACAACCTCCCGTCGAACCCCCTCCTCCTCACGTCCAGCAAAACCCAAGCACCACCCCCATCCCGTCACCTTCCGAACATCCCCTACTCCGAACCTCCATAGCTTCCTCCTTCCTCGAATTTACTGTCGCCATCACCGCAGCTGCTTCCGCCTCCAAAAACCACCCGTCAAACAACCAGCTGCATCGCCACCACCAAACGACACCATAACTACCAGCTTCCCCCTCCCAACATTTGAACCCAGCCACCCGTCAAGCAGCAGAACTGCTGCATCGTCCAAAGCCATCGACGACACCAACTCCCTCACCTTCCTTCCATCGTCACTCCTCCTCCTCTTAACTCCTTCACGTCCAAACTCCACTACCCAGACACCATTACCAAACAGACCACTCCATTTCCAGCAACCACCCGTCAGCAGCCCCCCCCCCCCCTCGCACGCCTGAACCGCCAGCAAACAACCCCTCGTCGACCCACCACCACTGTTTCATCCGTTCTGTCCAAACACCACAACAAACCTGCTGCGTCGAGAAAATCCAAAAGGCAGCCAACATCTCGTGCGTTGACAGTATTGGGTCGAGCTTTCAGTCTCCATTGAGGTCGTCTTTGGTTCGTCGAGGTCCGGTACGTCGAGGTTGTTGTCCGAGGTTTCGTCGCAGGTCCAACGCATCGGACGTTAATCTCAAGTAGGTTATCTCTGCCCGTGTCCTTCATGTTTGCTGTTTAGTAATATGTATAGGTGTTTGTTGAAATACAATCCTAGTTCATGCGGATAGTACGCGAAATTACGCGAGACATATATACATGATGATTGCGAATTGCTATATTTGATAATTAAATCCGTATGGTATTGAAATTTGGCCGTGAATGTCTTTTCCGTTGTTTCGTTATTTTAAGTAGCTATTTGACATTTTGTTTCTTCATGTTTAAATTGTTGTTATCCAAATATTTGTCGTAATAGAGGTTTGCATGAAAGGTGTTAATTATTTAGTTTGTCTTAGTAGTTGTTTATACATGTGGTAGTAATGTTGAAATTATAGTAGCAATTTTAATTCCGCGGAAAAATACTCGCTTCATCAAATAGGTTCAATCTATAACCTATGACCTCGCAAAGTAGCAAAGAATGTAGTTATTTTAGCCTTATCCTTTTTTTTCTTTTGAAAAAATAAATAAAAAAAAATTAAAAAAAACGAGACAAGCTTCACCAAAAATAAAAAGTGTACAGACTGCGGAGCCCTCACAAAAATGTATGTATTAAATACTTAGATTCCGGGATAGGCCGTTTAGCAAATTTCACGGCCCTACCCAAAATAATAATGCGCTAGTTGCTTTAGGCGCGCCTATAATAATATTATCTCCTTAAGCTCGGGTGCACATTTATGTGACCCAAATCCAAGTCTCAGCGAAATCGAAATGTGTCTCTAATCACGGGTACATTGATTGTGACGTGGTCTGAGATGCGTTTCCACGACGTTGCAAATTCCTTTAAAAAAAAACAAGAATGAGATGAGCCTCGCCGAATAAAAATACAAATTGCGGGGCCCTCAGTAAATACTTGTTTTAAATTACTTAGAATTCAGGAGGGTCGTTTAGCGAATTTCACGGCCTTCCCAAAATAATAACACGATAGTCTCTTTAGGCGCGTGTTTAATAATCTACTTTCTTAAACTCGGGTGTGCATTTCATGCGACCCAAATCCAAATCCTAAAACATTGAATAAAAATATGTTCCGGATCGTGGGTGCATTTCATGTGACGCGGCCCGAAGACATGTTTTAAGCGATGTTCACATTCCTTAATAATAATAATTATGAAAGCAGTAAAAAGTAAAAATTTGCACATAAGTTCATATTTGTATAAAATCAGATAATCAAGCCGAATATAACAGTTGAGCGACCGTGCTAGAACCACGGAACTCGGGAATGCCTAACACCTTCTCCCGGGTTAACAGAATTCCTTATCCGGATTTCTGGTACGCAGACTGTAATATGGAGTCATTCATTTCCTCGATTCGGGATTAAAATTGGTGACTTGGGACACCCTAAATCTCCCAAGTGGCGACTCTGAAATAAATAAACAAATCCCGTTTCGATTGTCCTTTAATTGGAAAAAACTCCCTTGTACCCTCTCGGGTATGGAAAAAGGAGGTGTGACAGCTCTGGCGACTCTGCTGGGGACCTCACCCAGAATCTCTGGTTCAGGGTTAGAAATTCGAGCTTAGATAAATTGTTATATTTGGTTTTATCTGATTTTGTTACATAATCTATGCTTAATGTGCTAATTGGTTGTCTTTTACCGCTTTGATATTACGTGAACTGTGTATAAACTGTGCCGAAACCCATCTCCTCTCTGAGTCTTCTAAATCATAAAGAAGGGTGTACTTCGTACGACTTCTTTTCTGTATAGTGTCAAATCCCAATTTAGAACGAGGTTCGGACAAGTTGCTAAGCCGGTGAAGCTTCTGTATTCCCGGTACGCTACCCCCTCGGCTCGAGCTGTCCGCTCGGGTAAGCCAGGTCTAGAACAAACACCCAGGTTCTGAACTTAGTATAACAAAGCCACATGCCGGATCCCTAGTAGGAACGTTTATTTGCATCATGTGCATTTGACTTAGGGGACTCAACACAGGGGTTGGGTCCGTCTAGGACAAGCAACCTGAAAATAATAGACCATCTTTTGGCATCCTATGTGCTACATGTCTTATTAGTTTGTTATATTAAAAGCAAAGGAAAAATAGAAGAAAAAAATCATCATTGTTCTGTCTTGTTTTTTTTTCCCAAAAAGAAAATAGTTTGTTGTGCCATTAAATAAAAATCAAAAAAAAAAGTCTGGTTTTTTTTTAAAAAAAAAATGTTTTTTTATCTTATTTTGGTTGTCTATGAAAATGCCAAATAAAAATAAAAAGAGTCGGGCGTTAACGTGATTTTATTATCTGTTCCAAAATAAATATATATATATAATCAAAAAAAAATTTCAAAAGAAAATTCAAAATTAAATAAAAAAAATCCGAAAACATTTTGATTCTTCTTTAAAATCCAAAATTCAAAAAAAAAAATATTTTTTAAGCAAGGTAAAAATTCCAAAAAAAAATTCTTTTTCTTTAGAATAAGAAAAACAAAGGAAAAAGAAGGAATGTTTTATGTTTTTTGTATGTTTTCTTTGTTAATTTGTTTGTTTGTTATGAATGAAAAATAATAGTCTATTTGATTGTTGTGGAAAAAATATAATAAAAAATAGAAAATGGAAAAGGGTCTTCTCCAAAATAGTTTATTTGCCCGAACTATGCGGGTTTGATTCTCACCGGATGTGAGATACGTAGGCAACCCTCATCGGGTCCAACCCCACCTTTTGCTAAAAAGCCAAAAACAAATTAATAATAATAAACAAAAAATATATGTCAAACTTTAATTTTGTCATAAAGAAGTTGGGTGACGCTGCTTCATCAAGACATAGCCGAATGTTCCCGAAAGGGACGCCGGAAGGCTGACTTTGCATAGACAGCCACTTTTAGGTCATTTTTTAAGACTTGGTCCAGTTGACCCCCACAGCCTAAAAATCTTCGTCCCCGAGACGTTGAAAGGCCATGTTTGCAATATTGACTTTTCTAATTTGAAAAACGATAAAAAGAGTTATAAATAAGTCAGGTGATGCTGTTTTGTCATAAATAGTCAAATGTTCCCGAAAGGGACGCCGGGAGGCTGATTTGCCATAAACAGCCGCCTTTGGGTCATTTTGAGATATGGACCCACACAGCCTTAAAACTCTTCGTCCCCGAGGCGCTGAAGGGCCGTGTTTGCAACACCAAGTTTTATTATAATTTGAAAAGAAAAATACCGTTGGAATTTTGTCATAATAAGCCGAGCCAGCCTCGGCCGCGTCTTAAACCGTTCTTGCCGAAATAGCCTTAGAGTATCTTTCAGTTGTCGAAAGGTTATTTTCATAAAAGAACGGACAAGTTTGTAAGGTGTCATAAAATAATCCTCCCCGACCTCAAAATTCATGTGAAATTTGGAAGGGGCCACATTTGCAAAAATAGCCGTTTGGTTGCATTTGTCAAACGGGGAAAGAAGCTGGCTGTTTGTAAATCTTTTGATTAGAATATGCGGGTGTTTGACTTTCGAGTTTGTAGGTCATCTTCAAACCTTTGAAACCCGGTCTGTTTTAATATGAAAATTGAAAAAATGTTTATTATTGTTTATCTCTTATTGACCCGAACTACGTCGGTTTGATTCTCACCGGATGTGAGATACGTAGGCAACCCTCATCGGGTCCAACTCCCTTTTTCATTTTACCAATAATGATATACCATAAAGCATATATGTACATATACACATGTATATAAATACGTATACTGTTTGTTTTGTTTTCCAAGATTTTTGTTTAGAGTCAAAATAAAGGTTTCTGTTTTCGCCTAAAAGGTCACCTTAATAAATGTGCAGGATGAGCACAAAGCAAAATGAACCATTCTCGGCCCTCAGCGAAGTCCCCCTACAACTCCACATGTGGTGGAATGATTTGGAAGCCAATAGCAAAGAGGTAGTAGGAAGAATATTGGGAGGTTTTGTAAATTTGTTGGGTGTTAGGCCAAGGACAGATATTCTTGAAGCTCTAATACCATTTTGGGACCCAACCCGCAATGTATTTCGTTTTGTTGACTTTGAACTTTCACCAACACTTGAGGAAGTCGCCGGATATGCGGGATTGAATGAGAGGTTAAGAGGGCAATATTTTCTTTCGCCTAGGCCAGTGTCTCCGCATGTGTTTCTGGATCTACTAAGCATCAGTTGGAAGATACAATATGACGATTTATCGAGAGGATGTTGTGATCTCCATTTCTTGTATCAGCGGTACGGAACCCCGCAGGGTTTCGAGGAACCGAGCCTTGGGCTAACTCACGGCGGGAACAGAAACAAATGGGAAGCAAGACGTACTTTGGCTTTTATCACAGCATTCTTGGGAGTCATGGTCTGTCCAAGGAAGGATAAAAAGATAGAGATAGGTCTGGTAGGTATGGCCGATGTTGCAATCAAAAGAACCAATAGTACTATGGTTCCTTTGATTTTGTCCGAAATCTACCGGGCTCTGACTATATGCCGAGAAGGAGGCAAGTTCTTCCAAGGTTGCAACCTGTTACTTCAGCTATGGATGCAGGAACATCTCCATCACCGAGTAGGATACATGAACCAAGGGTTGACCGAGAGGAATTGTATCAGCGGATTCAAGAAGCGCATGACAGGCGCCAGATTTCCCGAAGGTGTCGAAGCGTGGTTTACACGGTTAAGGTCAACAACAGCTGACCAAATTGAATGGGCATTCGGTTGGTTGGCTGATACTGAGGTGATCTACATGTCGGCTGAAGAATGTCATGTTCTCTTAATGGGGCTTCGCAGCATCCAGCCATATGCCCCTCATCGGGTATTACGACAACTGGGCAGGTTTCAAGTAGTCCCTACTGATGAAGATCTGAGCAAGCATGCCTTGGAATTAAGCCCGGGAGTCATATTCCCCGAGGGGAAGATTAGAAAACTGTGGCATGAATGTAGATTCTTGGAGCCCAAGACCATGGTGCGAGAACTGGCTAAAGGTGAGGTAGACCCAAAGTACGATGCTTGGTTCGAAAGAAGGTTTCAGATTCGGCAAAGACCTGCTAAAAGGGCACACGTCCAACACTTCACAGATGATTCACAAGAGCAATGGGGATGGTTAAAAAGGGAGGAAGGTTACCGGGTGGAAATCGGGAAGCTAAAGCAACAAGTCGAAAGGCTTGTATTTGAGAACAATGTGCAAGTCGCCTCGGAGCAGGCTGAAAGAAACAAGCTAGCCCAAGAAAACCAAACCTTGAAGGCCCGCCTTTGCCAAGCCAGTAAGAGTAACGTTGACCGACAGAAGCGTCGCTCTGACGAAAGATTGATAGCAAGTTTGAGAAGTCATGTCATCCAGAGCCAAGAAGAATTAGAACAATCAGAAGCTTGCATAGCAAGGATGAAGGTCAGATGGGCAAGGTACACAATGGCCCAGAAGCAGCGTTTGCAACAGGTCATAAGGGATTATGAAATGAGCGTCGGAATATTAAGGGAGACGAACTCCACTCTACATGATCGGATCGTCAAACAAGCACGAGATGCCCAAGCCGACAGAAGGCGATGTTACGATGCAATGACCAGAATGGAAAGACAAATGGAGATGTTCCAGGATCAGCTTGCCAACAATGCGCAAACACTGGGATTGAAGAACCGACAGATAAGGCATTTGTTCGCAGAAAGGGACAACATTCGAGGAAGGATCGACGAGATTGGGCATTACATCTACTTGAGATGCCTGGCATGCGAGCAAATGCCTCGGAAGACCCTCCTTATTTCCATCATGGGTTGCGTCCACCGAATCATGAATGAGTTGAAAAGCCTGCAGAGGGACCTCACACCAAGGGCCGCGGAAAGGCAGAATGATGCCTCGCGGGCCCCTAAGTTGGAAAGTTAATCTTTGGTTGAGTCTTGTTTATTTGGCTTTGTTGCTTTTCCATATGTTGTTTTCTTTTCTTTTAGTCAAAACGGGTTAAGAACTGTAGAGTCTGTACTATTGCTATTCCTTGCTTGAAGTAATTTGTAATAGCAAAATTTTGAGAATGAATTTAACGATTTCACAAAAATTTTGTGTTTCTTTACTTTAAGGCAGAACTACGCCTAGTCTGATTCACGCGGGGACGTGATACGTAGGCAATCCCCATAAGATTCGACCGCTTTTAATAAAGAAAGAAAAGAAAATACAAAATAAAATAAAACACAGGGTTTCCCAAAGTACTTTAAAAAGGGACGAATGAGCAAACCGGGATGACGCATGTTGTTTGAAGCAAAGCATGTAGAAACGATTAACTGCCTAGGTGCATTGCATCCTCTATGTGTTATGATCAAATCTGTTAAACTCTAACGCTAACAAAGTTTGTTGTTGTCTGAATCAAACAAATCAATTGTTAAAGAACTCTGGCAACACACTCCTATCAAACCAGATCCAAAGGACCGATAGCAACCAGCATGACTACTTCAGAGAATAGTAATGAGGAAGAGAGGCCGATGAGCCAGTTGCTAAAAGAAGCGATGGAAAAGATTGAAAGGATGGGACTAGAGATGAATGCAATACAGCTAGCCATAGCCAAAACACAAAAGAGCCCTGAAACACTGGGGCACATGCCGGAATACCCTCACTCTGGCCCTTCCACAAGCCGCCCAAATCCCCTTTATCATCAAGAAAGAAGCCCTCATGATTCCCAAGCTCCACCACCCCCATCAACCTCTCCCAACACCCAATATTCCCATTTTTGGGGACCGACATCAGCCCCTTTTGCAAAGAACGACCAGTGAGCCATTGTTTCAGGCTCATGATACACAATACTACCCCCCCCCCCCCCGAGCCTACGTTTCATGCCCCCGAACCACAGGCTTACAATCCACATTTGGAAGTGCCGGCAGAGATTGAGAAGCCGGCTAAGGCCCCTGAACAGGATGAAGTATTGAGAAAGTTCAAAAGCCTGGAGCAGTCCTTCAGGAACTTGCACGGGCTGGGCAATCAAGTCAGCGTAGCATACAAAGATCTGTGCCCTTTCCCAGACGTCCAACTCCCGGCTGGGTTCAAGATGCCTAAGTTTGATTTATATGAAGGGCACGGTGATCCCATGGCACATTTGCGGGGATTCTGTAGCAAAATGAGGGGGGCAGGCGGCAAGGATGAGCTGCTGATAGCTTATTTCGGCCAAAGTCTGAGCGGATCTGCACTAGAATGGTATACCAGGCAGGATTCCAGTAGGTGGTACACGTGGGATGATCTGGCGCAGGCTTTTGCAGGTCATTTCCAGTACAATCTCGAGATAGTCCCTGACCGTCTCACATTATTGAGAACTGGGAAGAAACCCGGGGAAAGTTTTCGCGAGTTCAGGTTCCGCTGGAGAGAGCAAGCAGCTAGAGTCGATCCTCCCATGAGAGAGGGAGAGATGGTGGACTATTTCTTGCAGACACTGGATCCAACCTATTTTGGTCACTTGGTGACAACAGTTGGAAAATCTTTCAACGAGGTGGTCAAGATAGGGGTCATGATAGAAGAGGGTCTGAGGTCTGACAAAATCTTGAACTATTCGGCACTCAAAGCCACAACCCAGGCTATTCAAAGCGGCACGGGAGGTGCGCTGAGAAGAAAGAAAGAAGAGGTTGCCACGATCGAGGCAGGCAGTTGGTCCAGGGCTGGCAGGCCGCACTACAACCAACCCAGACCTCACAGGTCAAACTACCCATACAACCCACCACAAAATTTCTATCCGCCTCGAGAACCACATTGTTCCGTACACCAGGCCCAAGCATACACTCAGCCTCCGGTTCGCCCACAATGGCGCGCGCCGGCTCCCCAAAACATATATGCACCACCACAAAACACCTATCCTCCACCGAGGGCGTATAGAAACCCTTCAGGGGCAGGCTTCCGGGGAAATCCAGATGCTAGGAATGACAGGTTGCGGAAGCAGAGAACTTTCACGGAGTTGGGAGAAACCTACACTGCTTTGTTCCACAAGCTGAGGCAATTGGGTTTGGTTAGTCCTGTCCAGACTCGAGAACCAAATCCCCCACCTCAGAATTTGGATCGATCAATAAGTTGTGAATACTGCTCAGGGATGCTCGGGCATGACACCGAGAAGTGTTGGAAGTTAAGGCATGCCATACAGGATCTTATCGACACCAATAAGATCGAGGTCCAGACACCAGAAGCTCCTAACATCAACCAAAACCCACTGCCAGCGCACCACGAAACTCACATGATTGAGTTGGTGTGTGAGGGAGGAGAGTGGAGAAAACCCTCACAAACAGTGATGATGATCCAAGCCGCCCCGAAAGAAGTCTTGACCAGTGGAAAGACGAGTGTACAGTCGCAGGGAGAAGGCGTCAAGCCGGTAGTGATATTGGGATAGAGCCCGTCCGCCATAACAAGCAAACCCGAGCCAAGCAAGTTGGTAATATCAGGAATCCCGCCCACACCGGCAGTCGTGTTAAAAGGGGTATGTAGAGAACTGGTGACCATAAAGCCTGTGGTCCAGCTGCCGATGATTGACAGCAGGGCTGTGCCTTGGAAATATGAAAAGGCGGTGGTGATGTACAAAGGAAAACAGGTAGAAAAAGTCAGTTGTGAAGCGCAAGGGCTGACTCGATCAGGTCGATGTTTTTCTCCGGTGGAGCTAAGAAGAACCAACCCAGTTGCAACCAAGAAGCCTGTGTCCAAAGAAGAGGCTGAAGAGTTCCTGAGGAAGATGAAAGTACAGGACTATTCTGTGGTCGAACAGCTGAGAAAAACACCGGCCCAGATCTCACTGTTGTCGTTACTGATCCATTTTGAGGAGCATCGTCGGGCCCTGCTGAAGATATTGAACGAAGCTCATGTACCCAGTGAGATTGCTATAAACCACCTGGAAACCATTGCCAGCAAGATTTTCGAGGTGAACAGGGTAACATTCTCAGATGATGACCTGCCGGTATAAGGTACGGAGCATAATAAAGCTCTATACCTAGCTGTCAAATGTGAAGACTCGGTGGTAACTCGAGTATTGGTGGATAACGGCTCAAGCGCCAATATTTGCCCACTATCTACTTTGAACCAGTTGAAGATCGACCACGGAAGGATCCACAAGAACAGTATCTGTGTCCGAGGGTTTGACGGAAACGGAACGGCCACTGTAGGGGATGTTGTACTTGAACTGACCATCGGTCCGGTCCTGTTTACCATGGAATTCCAGGTATTAGACGCCACAGTATCTTACAACCTGCTGTTAGGTCGACCATGGATTCATGCAGCCAAAGCGGTGCCTTCCACCCTACATCAGATGGTGAAGTTCGAGTGGGAAAGACAAGAGGTCGTGTTACACGGCGAGGATACAACGTGCACCATGGGCGGAACCATTGTACCTTTCATAGAGACCGCTGATGACAAAGGTCCTTGGGTCTACCAGATTTTCGATACAGGGTCGGCCAACAAAATTTCTGAAGGAGAAATCATCCCGCACCCTAGGTTAGCTGCCGCAACAGTCATGATTGTCTCAGAAATGCTGGGTAATGGATTTGTGCCGGGAAAAGGCCTGGGAGTCGAGCTTCAAGGGATTGTCCAACCTGTCTCCCTTCCTAAAAATCTGGAAACTTTCGGATTGGGGTTCAAACCAACCGCAGCAGATAGGAAGCAAGCGCGAAAAATGAAGAAGAGGGTCTGGGTTTTGCCTAAACCAGTGCCACGCCTCTCAAGGTCTTTTGTCAAAGCAAGTGCCAAGGGGTCACCGGTCCCAAAGATTCTAGGACCTTTGATCGGTATAAATGAAGACCTGAATCAGAGTTTTGAGAAGCTATTCGCGAATGTCAGTATGGTGGAAGCTAGAGAAGGTTCCAGCAGAGCAGAGATACAGTTTGTGGGGCCTGAGGCCAAGACCAACAATTGGACAGTTACTCCTCTTCCTGTCCGAGGGGAGTCTTGGTAGTAGGCTTTGATTTATGTTTTGTGTGTTTTGTTTTGTCCGGATTATTCCAGGGTGTAATCCAAATTTTACTTTCGTTTTTGTAAAAGTGTGAACCCTTTTATCCCGCAAGTTTAATAAAATTCTCTTCTTTTGCCCATTTTAATTTTGTTTCGTTCTTTTGTCTTTCTGAACAGTTCTCTTTTTACTGGTTCTAATGACATGGCATGCACAGCGGATCTTCGACCTAGTCTAATAAATCAATCTGAATCTGACTCAATGATGCAAGAGGTCATTTGTGATGATGAATCTGAATGTGATGAAGGTGAAGCCTTCGAAGAGATAAACCAAGAATTATGCCAATTTGAAGAAAAACCCAAGCCTAACCTAAATGACACTGAGGCTGTAAACCTAGGAAACGCTGATAACGTCCAAGAAACCAAAATCAGCATCCACATTGAGCCGAATGTCAGGGAAGAATTGATCAGAACCCTCATGGAATTCAAAGATGTTTTTGCATGGTCCTATGACGATATGCCTGGATTAAGCACAAATTTAGTGGTTCACAAATTGCCCACTGACCCGGCATACCCTCCGGTCAAGCAAAAACTAAGGAAATTTAAAACAGAAATGAGTGTAAAAATCAAAGAAGAGGTGATTAAGCAGTTGCAGGCAAAGGTCATTCGGGTCACTAGATATCCCGAGTGGTTGGCCAATGTGGTACCAGTCCCAAAGAAGGATGGAAAAATCAGGGTGTGCGTCGACTACCGCAACCTCAACAAAGCAAGTCCCAAGGACAATTTTCCGTTACCCAACATTCATATCCTGATCGATAATTGCGCTGGGCGCGAGATCGGATCCTTTGTGGATTGCTATGCGGGTTATCATCAGATCCTAATGGACGAAGAGGATGCTGAGAAGACAGCGTTTATTACGCCATGGGGAACCTACTGCTATCGGGTAATGCCATTCGGGTTAAAGAACGCCGGGGCAACGTACATGCGAGCAATGACTGCTGTGTTTCATGACATGATACACAAAGAAATCGAGGTGTACGTCGATGATGTGATCATCAAATCTTGGCGTCAGGAGGACCATGTAGCAGACCTAAGGAGATTTTTCCAAAGACTCCGGAGGTATGATATCAAGCTTAACCCGGCCAAATGCGCATTCGGGGTTCCATCAGGAAAGTTGCTAGGATTCATCGTCAGTCGACGGGGGATTGAGTTAGACCCATCCAAAATTGAATCCATCCGAGATTTGCCACCGCCAAGGAACAAAACAGAGGTAATGAGTTTGCTGGGTAGACTCAATTACATCAGCAGGTTCATCGCTCAACTCACAGCAACTTGTGAGCCCATATTTCGGCTGCTGAGAAAGGATGCTGCGGTAGGTTGGACGGCAGAGTGTCAGGAGGCTTTCGACCAAATCAAAGGGTATCTGTCTAATCCACCCGTATTGGTCCCGCCTAATCCCGGGAAGCCCCTAATTCTTTACCTGACGGTCTTGGAAAATTCATTTGGTTGTGTATTGGGGAAACATGATGACACAGGAAAGAAGGAGCAAGCCATCTACTATCTTAGCAAGAAATTCACAGTACATGAGGTCAAGTACACTCAACTCGAGAAAACATGTTGCGCCCTAACTTGGGTAGCTCAGAAGTTGAAACACTACCTGTCTTCGCATACTACTTATCTCATATCCCGCTTGGACCCATTGAAGTATATCTTTCAGAAACCTATGCCCACGGGAAGGTTGGGAAAATGGCAAATTCTGCTCACAGAGTTTGATATCGTCTATGTAACGAGGACGGCCATGAAAGCCCAGGCGCTGGCAGACCATTTGGCAGAGAATCCCGTTGATGAAAAATACGAGCCCTTAAGAACGTATTTTCCTGATGAAGAGGTAATGCATACAAATGAGTTGGAATTTCCTGAGGAACCGGGTTGGAAGCTTTTCTTCGATGGAGCTGCAAACGCGAAAGGGGTTGGAATAGGAGCAGTACTCATCTCTGAAACAGGACGGCATTATCCTGTTACGGCTCAACTACGCTTCTATTGCACCAACAATATGGCCGAGTATGAGGCTTGCATTCTGGGTCTGCGCTTGGCCGCTGACATGGATGTCCAAGACGTCTTGGTCTTGGGAGACTCGGACCTCTTGGTACATCAAATTCAGGGTGAATGGGAAACACGAGATCTAAAGCTCATACCATACCGACAATGCTTGCATGATCTGAGCAAGCAATTTCGATCGGTGAAGTTCAAACACATCCCGAGAGTTCACAATGAGGTTGCGGATGCCTTGGCCACCTTAGCATCAATGCTGCACCACCCTGACAAAATGTATGTTGATCCTCTACACATCCAGGTCCGTGATCAGCACGCCTACTGCAATGCCATAGAAGAAGAAGCAGATGGCGAACCCTGGTTTCATGATATCAAGGAATACCTCAGAATGGGGATATATCCATAACATGCCTCTAGAGACCAAAAAAGAGCCCTTCGGCGTTTGTCGAATGGTTTCTTCCTCAGTGGAGGAGTATTGTACAAAAGAACCCCGGATTTGGGATTGTTGAGATGCATAGATGCCAGTCAAGCAACGACGGTTATGGCAGAGGTACATGCTGGAGTTTGTGGGCCACACATGAGCGGATATGTATTGGCAAGAAAGATCCTTCGAACAGGGTGTTATTGGCTCACCATGGAACACGACTGTATCACTTTCGTGAGGAAATGCCATCAGTGCCAGATACATGGAGATTTGATTCATTCTCCGCCAACAGAGTTACATACGATGTCAGCACCCTGGCCGTTTGTGGCATGGGGCATGGATGTCATTGGGCCCATCGAGCCGTCAGCATCCAACGGTCATAGGTTCATTCTAGTGACCATTGATTACTTCACCAAATGGGTTGAGGCTAAAACCTTCAAATCGGTAACCAAAAAGGCAGTGGTGGACTTTGTTCATTCCCATATCATCTGCAGATTTGGGATCCCAAAAGTGATCATCACGGATAACGGTGTGAATCTTAATAGCAGCTTGATGAGAGAGGTATGCCAACAATTCAAGATTACACACCGCAATTCCACCCCATATCGTCCCAAGGCGAATGGAGCAGTCGAAGCAGCCAATAAGAATATCAAGAAGATACTGCGAAAAATGGTGGAAGGGTCCAGACAATGGCACGAGAGATTACCCTTTGCTTTGTTGGGTTACCACACTACCGTCCGAACTTCCATAGGCACAACTCCTTATTTGTTGGTGTACGGAACTGAGGCCGTAATACCAGCGGAAGTCGAAATTCCGTCCCTCCGAATTGTCGCTGAAGCCGGGATTAATGATGATGAATGGGTCAAAGCTCGATTGGAACAGTTGAGCCTGATAGATGAGAAAAGATTGGCAGTAGTGTGCCAAGGTCAGCTGTACCAGAAGAGAATGGCAAGAACATATAATAAGAAGGTGCGCCCCAGGAAGTTTGAAGTAGGGCAGCAGGTATTGAAGAAGATCCTCCCACATCAGGTCGAGGCAAAAGGCAAATTCGCCCCAAATTGGCAAAGGCCTTATATCGTGACCAGAGTATTGTCCAACGGTGCTTTGTGTTTGACAGATGTCGAGGGGAGATGTGTCGACATGGCTATCAATTCAGATGCAGTCAAGAGATATTATGCGTAATTTCTTTAATTATGGCAATTGTTGGTTTATTTGTTTGTATTTGGCATTTATTGGATAATGAGATGACGGAGGCAATTCTTTCTTCTATCCAAACACTTTTTAACCCTTGCTTCCCCCTTTGAGCCTTAAGTTATTCTTTCATACCCCTCTTTTGGAATCACTAATGGAAAAGACATGAAAAAGAGAGAAGAAAAGAAAAAGAAAAATGAAAAGAAGGAAAAAGAAAAAGGAAGATAAAATCATAAGAAATACAAAACCGTGGGAACTACGTTTGACCTGATTCCTCAAAGAGGATACGTAGGCGCCTCACGGCTCGGTCATAGTATGCATCATAGCGAATATAGGATGCATAATGTACATAGTGTGCATAATAGGCACAGTGTGCGTAACGCACATAGCGCAACATAAGTGTAAAAAATAATAAAATTTCCCAAGCAAGAAAACTGGGGCAGAGGTTATGTTTTAAGTTCCAACAAAGGTTTGATTCCAAAAGTTGTAGCAGATCACCCGTCAAATTATTTCATTTTTTGAATAGCCTTTCTTTAACCCCACACCAAAACCAACATCGACGTCCAAAAGACCTCCCGATCAATATCCAAGAGATGCCAAGTCAGGCAAATAAGGCCGAGAATAATACACCGATCCCCAGCAAAGAAGAGGATCGTAAGATTGGGAATAAATTGATGGTCAAAGGAATCTCCAGAAGAGAGGGTCGTATCGACAACACCCCGATTCCTCGATAAAAAATAAAATGAGAGAGTCTTATCGGTGAAAACCCTCACAGGCACCGAAAGGCGACGTAAGATGAGAGATATGAAATGAGAGAGTCTTATTGGTGAAAACCTTCACAGGCACCATAAGGCGCCGGGAGATGAGAGAAAAGAGAGAGTCTCATTAGTGAAAACCCCTCGAAGGGCACTATGAGGCGACAAGACAAATCAACAAAAGCTACCACATTCGCAACGAAATGGACACTCATTTATCATCCCCAGCAAGTCAGACCATCAGGCAAATCGATTGATACAAATAGACTGGGTCGGGAATCTATGGTGCATGTCATGATCACGGGGACCAGTCATGTCCTCCAGATAAGTTCTTCTGAGTTTCTTCTCCCACCAAATATTGGTTCAGAAAGATTTTCTCCCTTTCTATCTTTTATTTTCTCTTCCTAAAAATTTGTCTTGAAAAGGATTTTTCAAAGCTTACTACCAGAGACCGAAGGGGAGTTCATCCAATGCAGGATAACACAAACAGTCTTAAAAGCCGGCCCTAGGCAATGCAATAATCGTGCCTCGCAGTTTTGGAGGTAGTAAGCTCCAAAGGGAATGGTTTCAGGAGTAAAAGCAGATTCCCACAGTATGTGCTTAAAGAAAAGCAGAAAAGGGAACAAATTGAAAACCAGCCCCAGCAGGCTAGAGACCCCCAGCAGGCAATTTTGTCCACTAACCAATTATGGGGACATAGAGCAAGAAAAGGGGAAGAGAGGAAAAATCATCCGTCGGAAAGGCACCCTCTACCACCACGATTAAAACTAATTAAATCCTTTTGTCTGCTGCAGGAAAACAAAGGATTGATGATGGCAGCGAGAGGCAACGCCAGGGAAGTCACCAAAAACCGGGGCAGAAAATTTTCTACCGATTGTCAAATTTTCTCGGAAGAACGGGGAAACAATTTCAAATACATTTAAGTTCTAGGTCGCCCACCAGTAAAATGCGGGAATACATTTAAGTTCTAGGTCGCCCACCAGTAAAATACGGGAATACATTTAAGTTCTAGGTCGCCCACCAGTATAATGCGGGAATACATTTAAGTTCTAGGTCGCCCACCAGTAAAATGCGGGAATACATTTAAGTTCTAGGTCGCCCACCAGTATAATGCGGGAATACATTTAAGTTCTAGGTCGCCCACCAGTAAAATGCGGGAATACATTTAAGTTCTAGGTCGCCCACCAGTAAAATGCGGGAATACATTTAAGTTCTAGGTCGCCCACCAGTAAAATGCGAGAATACATTTAAGTTCTAGGTCGCCCACCAGTAAAATGCGGGAATACATTTAAGTTCTAGGTCGCCCACCAGTATAATGCGGGAATACATTTAAGTTCTAGGTCGCCCACCAGTAAAATGCGGGAATACATTTAAGTTCTAGGTCGCCCACCAGTAAAATGCGGGAATACATTTAAGTTCTAGGTCGCCCACCAGTATAATGCGGGAATACATTTAAGTTCTAGGTTGCCCACCAGTAAAATGCGGGAATACATTTAAGTTCTAGGTCGCCCACCAGTAAAATGCGGGAATACATTTAAGTTCTAGGTCTCCCACCAGTAAAATGCGGGAATACATTTAAGTTCTAGGTCGCCCACCAGTATAATGCGGGAATACATTTAAGTTCTAGGTCGCCCACCAGTAAAATGCGGGAATACATTTAAGTTCTAGGTCGCCCACCAGTAAAATGCGGGAATACATTTAAGTTCTAGGTCGCCCACCAGTAAAATGCGGGAATACATTTAAGTTCTAGGTCGCCCACCAGTAAAATGCGGGAATACATTTAAGTTCTAGGTCACCCACCAGTAAAATGCGGGAATACATTTAAGTTCTAGGTCGCCCACCAGTAAAATGCGGGAATACATTTAAGTTCTAGGTCGCCCACCAGTAAAATGCGGGAATACATTTAAGTTCTAGGTCGCCCACCAGTAAAATGCGGGAATACATTTAAGTTCTAGGTCGCCCACCAGTAAAATGCGGGAATACATTTAAGTTCTAGGTCGCCCACCAGTAAAATGCGGGAATACATTTAAGTTCTAGGTCGCCCACCAGTAAAATGCGGGAATACATTTAAGTTCTAGGTCGCCCACCAGTATAATGCGGGAATACATTTAAGTTCTAGGTCGCCCACCAGTAAAATGCGGGAATACATTTAAGTTCTAGGTCGCCCACCAGTAAAATGCGGGAATACATTTAAGTTCTAGGTCGCCCACCAGTAAAATGCGGGAATACATTTAAGTTCTAGGTCGCCCACCAGTAAAATGCGGGAATACATTTAAGTTCTAGGTCACCCACCAGTAAAATGCGGGAATACATTTAAGTTCTAGGTCGCCCACCAGTAAAATGCGGGAATACATTTAAATTCTAGGTCGCCCACCAGTAAAATGCGGGAATACTTTTAAGTTCTAGGTCGTCCACCAGTAAAATGCGGGAATACATTTAAGTTCTAGGTCGCCCACCAGTAAAATGCGGGAATACATTTAAGTTCTAGGTCGCCCACCAGTAAAATGCGGGAATACTTTTAAGTTCTAGGTCGCCCACCAGTAAAATGAGGGAATACATTTAAATTCTAGGTCGCCCTCCAGTAAAATGCGGGAATACATTTAAGTTCTAGGTCGCCCACCAGTAAAATGCGGGAATACATTTAAGCTCTAGGTCGTCCACCAGTAAAATGCGGGAATACTTTTAAGTTCTAGGTCGCCCACCAGTAAAATGCGGGAATACATTTAAGTTCTAGGTCACCCACCAGTAAAATGCGGGAATACATTTAAGTTCTAGGTCGCCCACCAGTATAATGCGGGATTACATTTAAGTTCTAGGTCACCCACCAGTAAAATGCGGGAATACATTTAAGTTCTAGGTCACCCACCAGTAAAATGCGGGAATACATTTAAGTTCTAGGTCGCCCACCAGTAAAATGAGGGAATACATTTAAGTTCTAGGTCGCCCTCCAGTAAAATGCGGGAATACATTTAAGTTCTAGGTCGCCCACCAGTAAAATGCGGGAATACATTTAAGTTCTAGGTCGCCCACCAGTAAAATGCGGGAATACTTTTAAGTTCTAGGTCGCCCACCAGTAAAATGCGGGAATACATTTAAGTTCTAGGTCGCCCACCAGTATAATGTGGGAATACATTTAAGTTCTAGGTCGCCCACCAGTAAAATGCGGGAATACATTTAAGTTCTAGGTCGCCCACCAGTAAAATGCGGGAATAGTTTTAAGTTCTAGGTCTCCCACCAGTATAATGCGGGAATACATTTAAGTTCTAGGTCGCCCACCAGTAAAATGCGGGAATACATTTAAGTTCTAGGTCGCCCACCAGTAAAATGCGAGAATACATTTAAGTTATAGGTCGCCCACCAGTAAAATGCGGGAATACATTTAAGTTCTAGGTCTCCCACCAGTATAATGCGGGAATACATTTAAGTTCTAGGTCGTCCACCAGTAAAATGCGGGAATACATTTAAGTTCTAGGTCGCCCACCAGTAAAATGCGGGAATACATTTAAGTTCTAGGTCGCCCACTAGTAAAATGTGGGAATACATTTAAGTTCTACGTCGCCCACCAGTATAATGCGGGAATACATTTAAGTTCTAGGTCGCCCACCAGTAAAATGCGGGAATACATTTAAGTTCTAGGTCTCCCACCAGTAAAATGCGGGAATACATTTAAGTTCTAGGTCGCCCACCAGTATAATGCGGGAATACATTTAAGTTCTAGGTCGCCCACCAGTAAAATGCGGGAATACATTTAAGTTCTAGGTCGCCCACCAGTAAAATGCGGGAATACATTTAAGTTCTAGGTCGCCCACCAGTAAAATGCGGGAATACATTTAAGTTCTAGGTCGCCCACCAGTAAAATGCGGGAATACATTTAAGTTCTAGGTCACCCACCAGTAAAATGCGGGAATACATTTAAGTTCTAGGTCGCCCACCAGTAAAATGCGGGAATACATTTAAATTCTAGGTCGCCCACCAGTAAAATGCGGGAATACATTTAAGTTCTAGGTCGCCCACCAGTAAAATGCGGGAATACATTTAAGTTCTAGGTCGCCCACCAGTATAATGCGGGAATACATTTAAGTTCTAGGTCGCCCACCAGTAAAATGCGGGAATACATTTAAGTTCTAGGTCACCCACCAGTAAAATGCGGGAATACATTTAAGTTCTAGGTCGCCCACCAGTAAAATGCGGGAATACATTTAAGTTCTAGGTCCGCCCACCAGTAAAATGCGGGAATACTTTTAAGTTCTAGGTCGCCCACCAGTAAAATGCGGGAATACATTTAAGTTCTAGGTCGCCCACCAGTAAAATGCGGGAATACATTTAAGTTCTAGGTCGCCCACCAGTAAAATGCGGGAATACTTTTAAGTTCTAGGTCGCCCACCAGTAAAATGCGGGAATACATTTAAGTTCTAGGTCGCCCACCAGTAAAATGCGGGAATACATTTAAGTTCTAGGTCGCCCACCAGTAAAATGTGGGAATACATTTAAGTTCTAGGTCGCCCACCAGTAAAATGCGGGAATACATTTAAGTTCTAGGTCGCCCACCAGTAAAATGCGGGAATACATTTAAGTTCTAGGTCGCCCACAAGTAAAATGCGGGAATACTTTTAAGTTCTAGGTCGCCCACCAGTAAAATGCGGGAATACATTTAAGTTCTAGGTTCGCCCACCAGTAAAATGCGGGAATACATTTAAGTTCTAGGTCGCCCACCAGTATAATGCGGGAATACATTTAAGTTCTAGGTCGCCCACCAGTATAATGCGGGAATACATTTTGTCTGTTCATTCCATATTCTAGGTCGCCCACAAGTATAAATGCAGGCATGTCATTATCAATAGGAGACGCACTTCCTCAATTTAGTTTCACCATAGGAGACGCACTTCCTAAGTTTAATCTTACCAATAGGAGACCCGCCTGTAGAACGGAGTTTGTTGTTTGTCTAAGAAAAGAAGAAATCAGGCGTCCACCTGCAGAACAAGGACAAAGAAAAGAAGTAATCAGGCGTCCACCTGGAGAATAAGGACAAAAGAGAAGAAGAAATCAGGCGTCTACCTGGAGAACACGCACAAAGAAAAGAAGAAATCAGGCGTCCACCTGGAGAACAAGGACAAAGAAAAATAGAAATCAGGCGTCCACCTGGAGAATAAGGACAAAGGAAGGAAGAAATCAGGCATCCACATGGAGAACAAGGATAAAAGAAATAGAAATCAGGCACCCACCTGGAGAATAAGGGAATACAATTGAAGTATTGAAGTCAAAATCCCGCTCATATGAGAAAAGAGCACACTTAGAATCAATGAAGCAGAGGAATACAACAGGAATCCCCAGCAGGAAGCAATAAAAATCCCCAGCATTCACAAAAGGCTGGTCAAAAAAGACAACAAGAAAACAAGAGGGGAAAAGAACCCAAGGTACGGAAGTGGAGAATAGATGTGGTCCGCTCAAAGAACTAGCACCTACAACTAGCAGTATCAAGGTTCAAATCTGAAGTCTGTATGAAGCACCATTCAAGACTCAAGACCAAGTTTCATAAGACTTACAGATAGGAATCCCTGTAACTAGTAGCTGATAGGCTTAGTTAGTCTTTTTCAGTCTTCATTTTTTGTTGTAACGACAGGACCGCGGACCGGAACCTCAACGGAACGACACCTCGATCGGCTCCTCACCTCGGTACACTCTACCATCTCTCTCATTTCCGAACTACACGGGGCCTGATTCCTGTATAACCAAGGATATGTAGGCAGCTCAGATACCAGGGCTCGGTCACATTCCTTTCCTTTCCGTAGTGTAGTCCCCTCCAAATAATGGTTGGGTCAAAAACACGTCTATTCGTTCTTTGTCGGAAAACTCTTCGTGTTTCCAGTCAAAGAGGGGCAGCTGTAAGCACGTGATTTTTGACCCTCCCCGAGGATTTTCACATTTTTTTTAGCATAAATATGTAATTGGGTCTAAAATAGTCATTTTAACTATTTTGCTTTATTTCGTTGCAAAAAGAAAAATCACAAAATATATATATAAATTTTAGTTTATGTATTTCTCATAAACTTGAAAAATACAAAAAATTGTACTTTATTTTGGTACTTTATATAAATTCGAAAATTACAAAAAAATATAATTCTATTAATGTTTTGTAGTCGTTTTAATTTTGGAAAAATACAAAAAAATATTACTTTATATTTTGTCTTTATTAAAAAACAAAAATTACAAAAAATAGTTTTATTAATATTTTATAGTCATTTTAACTTGGAAAAATACAAAAAATATTACTTTATATTTTGTCTTTATTAAAAAACGAAAATTACAAAAAAAAAATAGTTTTATTAATATTTTATAGTCATTTTAACTTTGAAAAATACAAAAATATTACTTCATATTTTATCTTAATATTTACGAAAATTACAAAAAATAGTTTTATTAATATTTTATAGCTATTTTAAATCTTGAAAAAATATTTAAAAAAAAAGATATAGTTTTGTTTAAATACTAGTCTTATTTTTGGTAGTTATTTTGCTTACATAGGACTAATTAAGCAACGTGTTCCTATTTCTCGGGTCCGGGCAAAAGAATAATATTCGGGTTCAAACTATCCGCTTTTAGGCCTAATTTTCGGACATAGCCCATAATAATCCGAGTCCGCCACACGTGGGGAACACGGACGGAATCCCATACACGGGGAACCCCACCACGCGTGGGGAACACAAGCCTCGAACCCCACCACGCGTGGGGCTCATTTGTCTTGGCCAAAGGGATCAAATACACGGACAAAGAAAGAAAAACGGACTGAAAAATTTTTGGGGCTCAGAACACTATTCATCTTCTTCTTCAAAAAGAAGAAGAAGAAAAAACCTAAAGGACCACCCAAACCACCGTCAACCTCCAGCTCCCCACCCCCCACTCCCCCCACGCTTCAACCACCATCCCCTCACGTCCAAAACGCCACCACCTACGTCCGCAACCTCCCAGCTCCACCATCGTCAACCAAACAGGCCCGTCGAACCACCGTCGACCACCTGCCCGACGCCATAACCACCAACCTTCAACGAAAACCCACCAGCTCATCCAGTCGCACCCCCACGTCCAAACGACTGCCTGCATCGTCCAAACACCACCTTCAACCAACAACCTCCCGTCGAACCCCCTCCTCCTCACGTCCAGCAAAACCCAAGCACCACCCCCATCCCGTCACCTTCCGAACTTCCCCTACTCCGAACCTCCATAGCTTCCTCCTTCCTCGACTTTACTGTCGCCATCACCGCAGCTGCTTCCGCCTCCAAAAACCACCCGTCAAACAACCAGCTGCATCGCCACCACCAAACGACACCATAACCACCAGCTTCCCCCTCCCAACGTTTGAACCCAGCCACCCGTCAAGCAGCAGAACTGTTGCATCATCCAAAGCCATCGACGACACCAACTCCCTCACCTTCCTTCCATCGTCACTCCTCCTCCTCTTAACTCCTTCACGTCCAAACTCCACTACCCAGACACCATTACCAAACAGACCACTCCATTTCCAGCAACCACCCGTCAGCAGCCCTCCCCCCCCTCGCACGCCTGAACCGCTAGCAAACAACCCCTCGTCGACCCACCACCACTGTTTCATTCGTTCTGTCCAAACACCACAACAAACCTGCTGCGTCGAGAAAATCCAAAAGGCAGCCAACATCTCGTGCGTTGACAGTATTGGGTCGAGCTTTCAGTCTCCATTGAGGTCGTCTTTGGTTCGTCGAGGTCCGGTACGTCGAGGTTGTTGTCTGAGGTTTCGTCGCAGGTCCAACGCATCGGACGTTAATCTCAAGTAGGTTATCTCTGCCCGTGTCCTTCATGTTTGCTGTTTAGTAATATGTATAGGTGTTTGTTGAAATACAATCCTAGTTCATGCGGATAGTACGCGAAATTACGCGAGACATATATACATGATGATTGCGAATTGCTATATTTGATAATTAAATCCGTATGGTATTGAAATTTGGCCGTGAATGTCTTTTCCGTTGTTTCGTTATTTTAAGTAGCTATTTGACATTTTGTTTCTTCATGTTTAAATTGTTGTTATCCAAATATTTGTCGTAATAGAGGTTTGCATGAAAGGTGTTAATTATTTAGTTTGTCTTAATAGTTGTTTATACATGTGGTAGTAATGTTGAAATTATAGTAGCAATTTTAATTCCACGGAAAAATACTCGCTTCATCAAATAGGTTCAATCTATAACCTATGACCTCGCAAAGTAGCAAAGAATGTAGTTATTTTAGCCTTATCCTTTTTTTTCTTTTGAAAAAATAAATAAATAATAAATAAAAAAAACGAGACAAGCTTCACCAAAATAAAAAGTGTACAGACTGCGGAGCCCTCACAAAAATGTATGTATTAAATACTTAGATTCCGGGATAGGCCGTTTAGCAAATTTCACGGCCCTACCCAAAATAATAATGCGCTAGTTGCTTTAGGCGCGCCTTTAATAATATTATCTCCTTAAGCTCGGGTGCACAATTATGTGACCCAAATCCAAGTCTCAGCGAAATCGAAATGTGTCTCTAATCACGGGTACATTGATTGTGACGTGGTCTGAGATGCGTTTCCACGACGTTGCAAATTCCTTTAAAAAAAACAAGAATGAGATGAGCCTCGCCGAATAAAAATACAAATTGCGGGGCCCTCAGTAAATACTTGTTTTAAATTACTTAGAATTCAGGAGGGCCGTTTAGCGAATTTCACGGCCTTCCCAAAATAATAACACGATAGTCTCTTTAGGCGCGTGTTTAATAATCTACTTTCTTAAACTCGGGTGTGCATTTCATGCGACCCAAATCCAAATCCTAAAACATTGAATAAAAATATGTTCCGGATCGTGGGTGCATTTCATGTGACGCGGCCCGAAGACATGTTTTAAGCGATGTTCACATTCCTTAATAATAATAATTATGAAAGCAGTAAAAAGTAAAAATTTGCACATAAGTTCATATTTGTATAAAATCAGATAATCAAGCCGAATATAACAGTTGAGCGACCGTGCTAGAACCACGGAACTCGGGAATGCCTAACACCTTCTCCCGGGTTAATAGAATTCCTTATCCGGATTTCTGGTACGCAGACTGTAATATGGAGTCATTCATTTCCTCGATTCGGGATTAAAATTGGTGACTTGGGACACCCTAAATCTCCCAAGTGGCGACTCTAAAATAAATAAACAAATCCCGTTTCGATTGTCCTTTAATTGGAAAAAACTCCCTTGTACCCTCTCGGGTATGGAAAAAGGAGGTGTGACACTTGGTACAAGTATGATTCATGCCTTGCTTGAGGTCTTACAGTTTTTTCATGTCGTTGAGGTCTTATAGGTTTTTCATGCCGTTGAAGTCTTACAGTTTTTTCATGCCGTTGAGGCCTTACAGTTTTTTTTCATGCCGTTGAGGTCTTACAGTTTTTTTTTGTCGTTGAGGTCTTACAATTTTTTCATGATGTTGAGGTCTTACAAATATAGTTGTTGCCTTATGTAGGACTTACGGGACCGAGTCTGCCCACTCGGGGTCTTATGGCCTCGTGTTTTGATGAGTCAATGAAGGGGGCGTTTTGACGGCAGTCCCCGATTCGTCGAGAGTATCCTGACTCGGGAGCCATTTTTTTGTAAACTTTGCATTGCCTCATTAAGGGCTTACGATTTTGGAGATCCTGATCTTGAGGTCGCATGCTTTTCCTTTGAGGTTTCGATGCTAGTCCCCAAGTACTCGAGTTGCTTTTGGCATTGGAGTTGTTTAACGATTTCCTCGTTGCCTTATCTAAGGGTTTACGATTTTGGAGTTCCGACCCGGGGGTCATTTAAGTGTTGAATTGTTGACGCCAGTCCCCAAGTATTCGGGACGTTTTCGGTGGAGGAGTTGTTTTTATGAAGTTGTCGAGTCTCTTTCGAAGCGCAGATGCCTTGACAAAAGGTGTTCTTTGATTATTTGATACAAGTGTACATGTATTCGTCGTCGGGGGCCTGGCTATATAGACACGGTTTGTTTGATTGTTTGGCTCGGTACATTACTTTCCTATAGGGACCCCATTTGGCGTTTCTTGGTTTTTCCGAGTGGGTGGCCTTCCAGGGGCGGGGAATACTCCCCCCCCCAGTGTTCGGGATTGATTGCAAAAAGAAGCCTCGAACATTTGCTGAGTTTTCCTTAGGTAGCATGCAGATGTTGCCTCGTTAAAAATCTTGCCAGTAAAAACTTTTTTTGGGATAAAAGTCGGTCGAAGGAAAAGAGTGCAACGGATACTTTAAAACATTAAGGTCTTCGAGCCGGGTTAGTGTTCTGACCGCTTCGATCAGGTGCCTGCATTAAGGTTAGTCTGAAATACAAAATGAAAAGGGAGATGGTCGTACCTTAATGTGAGATGCGCTGACGATGTTTTTGAGGATTGATATGTTCCAATCACTCAAGATGAGGAAACGGTATGGTCCTTTATTTTGTATAATCGAGCTTGATCAAGGGTGCGGCTCGATTACCTTTAGGCTCTTTTGCGGGCAGAGGTACGAGCGCCGGTGCCACGTCGTGCACCGCGAATATTTCCCTTCCAGCATGTTGTTCCCCGTAGACGGTTTTAATTTCATCCTTTGTTGGGAATTTCATCACTTGGTGAAGAGTGGATGGTACCACTCTCATGCAGTGTATCCACGGCCGTCCGAAAGGCGTTATACCTCATGTCTCCTTCAATGACATGGAATTTGGCATTTTGGGTCGTGCCCGCCACGGTGACCGGGAGGATGATTTCTCCTTTCGTTGTTTCATTTGCCATGTTGAATCCGTTGAGGACTCGAGTGGTGGGAACAATTTGGTCGAGCAGTCCGAGCTGCTCTATCACCCTCGACTTGATAATGTTGGCCGAGCTACCTGGATCTACGAGTACATGTTTTATTTAAAAATAATTTACGAGGAAAGAGATTACCAGTACGTCATTGTGAGATTGATACAAGGTCTCGGTGTCCTCTTCACTGAATGTGAGGGTGTCCTAGGGAATATATCCCCGGATCCGCTTTTCTCTTGTGATAGATATTTTTGTCCTTCTCATTACGGGTTTCTATGGGGCATCGACGCCTCCCTTGATCATGTGGATAACATATTGTGGCTAGTTTTCCTCATTCTTCTTGGTCGCCTCTCTTTCCTGGAACTAATTTTTGGCTCGATCGCTAAAGAATTCCCGGAGGTGCCCTTTCCTAAGTAGCCGGGCTACCTCTTCTCAGAGTTGGTGGCAATCCTCGGTCCTGTGGTCGTGCGTATTGTGAAACTCGCACACTAAGTTGTGATTCCTTTGTGAGGGATCCGATTGTATCGGCCTGGGCCACTTGACGTCTCTGATATTACTGATGGCGAACACGATGTCTGATACATCGACATTGAAGTTATATTCTGACAAGTGAGGTGCACCCATTGGACCTTTTTTCCTATCGAATCTAGCTCTGTTGATGAGTCCTCGAGGATCCTATCCTCGATCTATTCTCCGATCGGTGTGGGGTAGGTTGCGCCTCGGGGCGTTCCTCCTATCTTCGATGTATGACTAATATCTTTCTTTGTTTGGTTTTGGTTCCTTTGCTAGGAGCCTGCTTGGGTATACTGAGCCCGCGAGTGCTCCCAACTGGTCATCCTCGGCCCTAATTTTCGACTGGTACCGGTTGTGGACGTCCGACCAAGTCATCCACCGAGCTTGAAGCCACCTAGCTAGATACTCGATCAAATTCGATTTCAACTATTTTGAAGCCACCGAGCTTCGTTCTTTCAGACCTTGAGTGAAATCCTGCACTGCCCAGTCGTCGAAGACTGGCGGTAGCTCCATCCATTCCATTTTAACGTGAGACACGAATTCCCGCAGCTTCTCATTCTCTCTTTGCTTAATTTTGAAAACGTCGAACTTCCTCGTCTCTACTTTGATGGCACCGGCATGTGCCTTTATAAAGGAGTTTGCTAGTATGATGAATGAATCTATGGAGTTTGGAGCCAAGTTGTGATACCACATCATTGCCCCCTTCGAGAGTGTTTCCCTAATCTTTTTCAGCAATACGGACTCAATCTCATCGTTCTTTATATCGTTGCCCTTTACCGCGCAAGTGTAGGCAGTAACGTGTTCGTTGGGGTTTGAGGTCCCATTCTACTTTGGGAGTTCCAGCATTCAAAAATTATTTGGAATGGGTTTCGGGCCGCTTCTTCGGGGAACAATCTTTGTATGAACTTCTTCGAATCCACACCCTTCAAGACTAGGGGTGCGCACGAAATTTGGTCCACCCTGGAGTTGAAGGTCTTGACATTCTTATCGGTGGCTACTATCATTTTCTCGTTGTGATTCAATCCTTTTGGTGATGTCTTCGAGCATTTTTACGATGGAAGGGTCCGCTATCGATCTGTTATTGCTTGATCTCTTAGGTACCTGCTTGACTAGGGGAGCTGTACCCGGTGCTACCGTGCTGGGAGTCTTCGGGTGGCTTTGCAACTGAGCGATAGCTAACTGTTGTGCCTGCAACATTTCAAAAAATAACATGAAGGCTAACTTCCTGTTCTTCCCGAGCTAAGGTTTTATGGGCTTCCTATTGGTCGCCATATTGTACGCTCCCATCGGTGTGTGAGGTTTCGTTGACCTGCTATGCATCTTGCGAACCCGCGTCCGCTGGAATCAGTCCAGATGCATTATCGGGGTTCTGTAGTGGTGCGCTAATAATTGGAACAGCCACACCATTTTCTCCGTGGTTTTCAAGGTTGTCGTTCTCAACTCTGTTCACTGAGCAAGACATTTTGACATGAAATCGAAGATCTTGGACAAGAAAAAGTGTGAAAGATAACCTGCTTTGTGTAACGAAACTAGCAAGAAAATAATCACTATTATTTTTAGCCCTACGGTGGGCTCCAAACTATTTACTGTGAAAATGATAATAACAATTAAATTTATTGATGCGACTCTAAAAATACGTGATATATTTTTATGCTAGTTGTCAAGCAGTTGATGCTAGATATATGAAGATAAAAGAGGAAATGTGAACTAAAATGGAGTTATAATCAAACCGGAGGGTTAGCTATTCAGGCCTCGAATTGACCGATCAGGGGCCTCGAGGTCGATACCTGAGCGCGGGCTCGAGTTATCGGGGATAACTGGAAAGGGGCTAACAGTTAGGATATAATTAAGGGAGGCTCTTTATGGCCAATAACGAGTAACAAATGAAGAACAAGTATGAAGGCAATAAATATGAGCAATAATATCAAGAGAGTAAGTTAGAGAGAAAAAAGAGAGAGAGAGTTTTTATTTCGTGTAGAATAGTTGGAGCAACCGAGTTTACAAAGTGCCAAGGATCCCTCTTATATAGGAGGGGAAATCCCTACACAGTACAAGATAAAGAAAGCGGGATGGGACAGCTGACTAGCTTCATGATGTGGGCGCAGACCAGCTTTAGGCTAGCCTGATAGACTTAACTGGCCCTGGCTGCATTCTTCGGGAACTCCCCATGCCCATTGGGGTCTCGGCAAGCATTATCCCCAGGCCGGGTGTCGATAGATCTCGAGGGGCAGGGTACTCGGTCCGTGATCTCGAGCCTCCGAGGTGACCTCCCGAAATGCCTTATTAACGAGAAATTGGTTCTCCTGATTTCACCGTATACAATGTGATGTTCTGCTGTTTTGATCTAGTTCCTACCCTTATGTTAACTTGTTTGACTATGGTTGAAAGTATGTCGATATCACTATGACAGAGTGATTTCTGTCTGTTTCTTGTGATGATTTGAAACTAAAGAAACCATGTAACACCGTGCTAGTGTGATAGGAAGTATGTTTTCAAAACTGAACATAACTGATTCCTATATGTCTGTCATGATAACTTGTATAAAAATCTAGTATTGAGTTTTTCTGACATACCATGCTAGTAAACATGTCTACATGTCCAAATGGTAGTCCATTGTGACATGTTTGCCTTATCAAGTTAAAGTGAACATCATCACCTATTGTCTTATACATGTTAGTGTCATTACCTATAGATTACTTAACCTGAAGTTATTTAAGTCTGATAGCTAGAAAGATTGATGACCTATTTGTTGTAATATTCAGTCCATTAGAATTAAACTAAGACCGAAATTAACTCTTTCCTGGTTGATGTCCCTGTTGCCCTGATTTGTTGGCATGCCCTTTAGGAAATCTAAATGAACATTATTGGCCTAACTGTTAAAATGATAAGATCTTGATGAGATGTATGCATGATCTTAACTATGCTAAATCTTTTAGGAATATATGTGAATTGTCCTTCGGTGTGATTAACTACTTGTTCCCTATGACCTTGTTTGATTATATCCCTACAATGACTCCATGCATGCTGTAGTATCTTATCCTTATATCCTATAATCCGATGTGAATTTTTTTAGTCAATATTATGCCCTAGGTTGTTCTATGTGTTCTGAGAAACTACAACTTGTTTTCTTAAAGTTGTTAGATTTCTATGTGCTTGAACCTTTGAAAGGTTTACCCTGACTCTTTACACTTTCTGCTTGTATCCTAGCTATGTGAAATTATTGAGTAAACTCTATTATTTATGTTTAAGCCTTTGAGGAAGAATATAAGTGCCTGACCGATGGTATTTGAGTGTGAAACCTAGTTTATGGATAAGGTTCCTCCCTGACACAAGCACTACTCGGGGTCCATGACACCCTATGAACGCTGAAGTGTCAGGGGTCCACACGGGGATTTTATCCATAAACAAAGATTTACTCTAAGCCTTTAGTCACTAAATTTTATTAATCCTCATTGCATTCATAAAAATGAATTCGGCTTCAATACATTTTTTTAGCTCTTTACTATCATTATTTATCATAATCCTTGTCCTATTTAATTCCATATTTGATATGCACTAATTATCCTCTTAATCTTTTGTATGCATGTTTAGAATTGGGCCTGCTGAGTTCTATTGGGACTCAGCCAAATTCCGCACCCACATTGCTAACTTTTCCGCGTATTGGAGTCTGCTGCCTTGATTTAAATCCTGCTGGGCCTGGCCAACTTCCAGCCCAACTGTCAAGGAGGCCAGCTTCTTTCCTTCCTTTATCTTGAATAATATTCATTGTTATTTGCCATTTTATATATGTATAACACTGAATGACTAACTTTTGTTATTGGATAATATTGATACATTGATTGTCCAGGAACATATGCAAACTCTGACGACGCAGAAGGTCATCTTGTGTATTATAGTCACGTCCCCCTATTTATTGCTTATCCTATATTCACTTGTAGTAACGTAACTTGCTAGAGTTGTTAGTTTGGTTCCCGAGATATTTCAGAGTGAATTGGAACACTTAGTTCCAAGGTTGGAAGCTTAAGTTGAAAACTGGAGTTTGACTTTGTGTAGACAACTCCGGAATGGAGTTTTGAGAATTCTGATAGCTTTGTATCGTTATTTTGAATTTAGGCGTATGTTCAAATGTCAGTTTTAAAGTCCGGAGGTTGGTTTGGTACGTTTTTGGCGAAAGTTGAAAAGTTGATTGTTGGGAAGGTTGAGAGGTTTGACTGAATGTTGACTTTATCAATATCGAGATCACATTTTGGTTCCAAAGGTTAGAATGGATGCAGTGTGTCATTTATAACATGTTTGCAAAATTTGAGGTCATTTGGAATTGGTTTGGTATGATTCGGCAATAGTTGTAGAAGTTCGAAGTTCATAAGTTCATTAGGCTTGAATTGGGGTGCGATTCGTGTTTTCGTGTAAGGCCCCATATAATTTTACCAAGAACCCGGAGTTTCGTGGTGCCGAGGTAGGCTAACATGTTTGAAGGTTGTAAAGCTCTCTGCGGTACGGAATTTTTGGGTTGTGCAATGCAATGGGGAGTTGATAGAATGATTTTAGTATAACATGGCATTTCTGTGCTCCAATTTGCGGTCAATAACTACTCCGCAGACCGCAAATTCGTCGCATAGTGCAATAGGAACAAAGCATATTTTTGAGGTAGTTTTGCGGTCAATTATATGACCGCAGAATTGTTTTGCGAGTTGCACATCCATGGCATATTCGGCATGAGAAAATTCCAGAAAGAGATTTTGAGGCACATTAGACGACTACGTAACTGGTCTGCGGACCGTAGACCGGCTGCAGACCTAACCCGAACAACCCATTTTTTGGGACCATTTTTGCGGTTCACTTCGCGGACCACATACCTGTTATATGGTCCACTCTGCGACCGCATAATTGATTTTTGAGGGTCCATTTTCTATTTTTATAATCCGATCACATTTCTTATAAAACGACTTTGGGGTTATTTTGGCTGGTTTAAACGACTATTTTAGAGAGAAGGGAGTGCTTTAGAGAGAGATGAGGAATCCCCAAGTACTTTGATCATCAATCCTTGCCCCAATCTTGAAGATTCAAGGGAATAACTCACTAGGTCATCACTTATCCGGGTAAGACTTTGTCCTAAAACCTTCATGCAATTGTTATGGGTTTAAGTAAGTTGTAGAGTTGGATATATGCCATGCATGTTCCAATAGGAGGTAGTATGTGGGGTTGTTGAACTTTATTTCGGGTAGATTCTTATTGAAATTGGACGAGGGATGAAGGGATTACCATTGTACAACCTTGTATTTGATTTCGCATAATAGGTGTTTGACGAAATTCCCAAGAGACTTATTGTTACACCCCGTAAGTTTAACAACCTTGACACCTTTTATATATGGTATTTTGAGTGGAGCATTTTTGTACAAAGTTTTAAAAATATAATTTGATAATGTTATTAATATTTCATAGTAAGTCCTAGGAAATTTGCAATTGATTTCACATGAAGTTAATTGTCACCTGTATTCTACAGTTGGAGTTTTAGGATGTAGTATATGCATGCGGGCGTCTCAACCTTCCTTTTTGGCAACTTTCATCTTTTCAAAAAAATTGTTAATAATTTAGAATAAAAGAATAAAAAGAAAAAAATGGAAGGCTCAAACATAGGAAAGAAATAATAAATTGATGGAATGCACATCAATACTAATAAGGGCCACTCGTGAATGATAGAATCGCGTATTCTCTTCGAGATCATCGGTCATCACTCACCTTCCTCATAACTTTTGCATAGTTGCCATCTCCAGCCATTTTATTTATATTTTTTCTTATTTCTCTTTTTCTTTTCCCTTTTTATATTTCTCTTCATTCTTCATCCTAATTTCTATCTAAAATCAGTAAACTTTTCTCTGTGCTACAAAATATTTTGCAAAATCTAATAATTCTATATTTTTCTTTTAATTATTGTTCTTACCATTCTATTAATCCTAAAACTCCTCCTTTAAATTTATCACAGATAGCACCAGGAAGGGGAGACCAAATCGACTAAAAAGTAAAAATTTGGTTGGTTAGTTTAGATTTTGCTGCAACAACAACTACAACAAAGCCAATATACGAATCTAGGAAAGGACCCGAAAGAGTATAAGAAACAATGCCTAATTTTTTTTCTTTCAGTTACCTACCTTTTTGATAAATTTTCTCTTTCCTCCGGAGCAAACAAAGTTATCTTGTTTATTCATTTAGGGAGGATCCGTTTAAACCAAACTCTAACCCGGAGAAAGTACCTTGAACAGAAGAGGGCTAGTGGTGAGAGAAGAAACATTTTCAGAAAAGCCATCGGCCGCAGCTATGTTTTCGACTATATAAGTATAGAATATTTGATTTGATTACTTCACATCTTGCATGGATTGTTGCATATCTCTATTGGTGCCACACACACATACAAGTTGTAACAACCCGACTTGTCGTTTTGCCTTTTAGAACTCTGTTCCCTTAAATAAAACTTCTCGTGCTTGCTTTAACTAATTTATGACTTGCGAGGATGGTAGGTTCAGGATTTGGAAGAGTTTGGAGTGAAATATACTCATTTGATTCCTTAGGATTTTCTTAAAAGGCTAATTTTGACATTGGTCAACATTTTGAGCAAACGGACCCGGATTCGTGATTTGACGGTCCCCAAGAGTCTGTAGGAAAATATGGGACCTGGATGTATGCCCAGAATCAAATTCCGAGGTCCCTAGCCCGAGTAATAATTTTTTATCAGAAATTGTTAATCTGAAGTTTTAAAGATTTAAAGAAACTAATTAATGATTGATTCCATGGGTATCGGGCTCGTATGTTGGTTTTGGAGGCCGGTATAGGTCCGATATATAATTTAAGACTTGCCCGCAAAATTTGGTGTCAATCCGAGTAGTTTTAGGGCGTTTCTGCTTGTTGGAGGAAAATTAAGAACTTGAAGTTCATAAGTTTGATTCATTTAGTTTTAGGGGGTGACTCTAAGATTTAGCGTTGTTTCAGGCGTTCCGAAGGTTTGAGAAGGTCTGCCTCGTGATTTCAGACTTGTCGGTATGTTCGGGCGGGGTCCGGGAGCCCCGAGCGTCAAATGGACGAGGCTCGAGTGAAGTTGAGAATTTGGAGAAGTGTTGAAGCATCTGCTTCTGTCATAACTGCATATGCGGTTGGGCAACTGCAGGTGCGAGACCGCAGAAACGATCGTACCCTCGCAGATGTGGCCCAGAGTTGGCCAGGCCAAACTGCAGAAGTGACTCCTTAGCCGTAGAAGCGGTCCCAGCCCTTTTATCCAATTCCGCAGATGCGGTCTCCTCTCACAGATGCGGGACCGCAGATGCAGTCCCCTAACCGCAGATGCCAAAACTGCTGAAGCAGTGAGCTTCATTTAAGTCGAGCTCCAGCCATTTTTGACCATTTGACACTCAGGTATTGAGCGATTTTGGAGCTCTTGAGCAGGGATTTCCATATAGTATCATGAGGTAAGTCCATCCCCCTTATTTCTAAGTTTAACACTTGAGTTTTGGGTATATTAACACCTAAAGATTTGGAGAAATCAAGGGGTTAGAGATAGACCTAGGGTTTTAATAAAATATAGATTCTACCAAGAAATTGGTTATGAAATGGATTAGAAATCATATATTATTGATCCTTAGGTTATAGAGAACAACTTTCTTCAGAAAATTTCGGAATCCGGGCATGTGGGCCCGGGGTCAGATTTTAGGAAACTTGTATTAATAGTTGAAATGGCTTAAATAGCTAGAATTCGATCCTGTGAGCTTATATTGACTAGTTTCTACCCTATTTAACTAGTTTTGAATCGTTTGGCTCCGAATTGAGGGTTTGGTCTCGTTCGTGGTATTGGAAGTGCACTTTAGAGCGAGGTGAGTCTCCTTTCTAACCTTGTAAGAGGGAATTGTCCCCATAGGTGTAATAATTGAATAATTTGCTGCTAAATGTGGGGGCTACGTATGCACTAGGTTACAAGAGTCCATGCGTAGCTACTATTATGTTAATTGTCTGAGTAGTCTAGGACCCGTATCATGTTATATTTGTGAATGTCTCTATATTTTCTTGCTAATGTGATCACTTAGGGCGTGCTAGAGACTTGGAAAAGGAATATAAGCGAATGTATACACTTGTTGGACACTTGTATGAATTTACTTGGAATTAAATGCGCATTTATGTATTTTCTTGATATTAATTGATATTTGTGGATCGGGCCGAATGCCTAGGTAGAAATAGATGCATCTATGGTTCGCATCATTCAACCCTCTGGCAATGCACAGTTTATTTCTATTGGATCGGGCCGTCGACCTCGGCATAGTGTGCACATGATATCTATGTGAAATCTTATCCATGACTTGACCAGCTAAATATTTGAAATGTAAATGGCTAATTATAAATTTTTACGAACATGACATATTACCTTTTGCTATAAACTGTTTATTATTTGTGACTTCCCTGCTTAGTGTAATACTTCATTGTATTATTTGACCTTAGCAAGTATAAAGTCGACCTCTCGTCTCTACTTTTTCGAGATTAGACGGGATACTTACGGGGTACATATTGTTTATGTACTCTTACTACACTTCTGTACTTAATTGTACAAGATCTGAGGCAGGTATATCTGGCTATCAGACTGGTGCGCGCCCCTGATTCATAGACCGAGACTTCCACGGTGAGTTTCCCCCTTCCTGCGTCGTTCAGTAGCTTGATGGGGTCTTTCTTTACTTTTGTTGTCAATTCTATCCGGGATAGTACGATAGTATTATTCTTTTGTACATTCCACTAGTTGTCACTACTTGTGACACCAGGTCTTGGCACACACATTAGTAGACACTTCTTTGGGGTTGTATAATGATTATTAAATATTGCTTATCATCACCTATTTTAATTGCAAATTAAGAAATGTTGTAACCGATTTGGGTAAGTAAAATAATAATTTACTAATACATCCCCGTTGGCTTGCTTGACAACAGTGTTGGGCACCATCACGACCCTTGGTGGATTTAGGGTCATAACAACATGGTATCTGAGCACTAGGTTTGCGTAGGTCTCACAAGTCATGAGCAAACCTATTAGAGTCTTGCGGATCGGTATGGAGACGTCTGTATTTATCTTCAAGAGGCTATAGGGTATTAGGAAAAACTACTCTTTATTTATTTCCTATCGTGCAGTGATTGGTATACTAAATTTACCTGTTCTGTTCTCTCACAGATGGTGAGGACATGCACGGCTGATGTTCCAGACCCGGGAGGAGTTGTTCCCTCCGTTGCTAGAGGCCGAGGCTGAGGTCGGGGGAGGGCACCGACCTGAGGTAGGGGATGAGGGAGTCCTAGAGTTATCCCTATGGTACCACCAGCATAACCCGTGGGAGATCCTATCATCGAGGAGTAGAGCAAGGTGCCCGCAACTGAGCTTACCTCAGCGGACTTTATGACAGCACCGAGTTTCCAGAAGGTCATGGGCCGTATACTGCGGTTCATGGATTCTATGACTCAAGCTGGTTTATTTCCAGCAGATCTAGCTACATCACAGGCATGAGGGGGAGCACAGACACCTACTGCTCAGGCTCTTGGACATGCAGCTGCAGTGCATCAAACTCCGATTGCACTACCCGCAGATGGGGCTCCGCCAGTTGCTATAGTGGCACCCCAACCCAGACCAGCTGCGGATGAAGATCCATAGAAGTTATTGGATAGATGGACTAGGCTTCACCCTCCGGTATTCGGGGGCGAGCGTCATGAGGATGCCCAGGATTTCATAGATAGGTGCAGGGACAGACTGCACAACATGAGGATATTGGAGTCGCATGGCGTTCACTTCACTACTTTTCAGCTTGAAGGCAGGGCCCCTAGATGGTGACAGTCCTATATTCTAGGCAGGCTAGCATGTTCTCCTCCCATCACTTAGGGTCAGTTCGCACAATTATTCTTTAGGTACATTCCACCCTCTGAGAGGGAAGAGCTACGGCATCAGTTTGAGCATCTTAAGCAGGGTCAGATGTACGTGACCAATTATGAGGCGAGGTTTTCTGAGTTTTCTCGCCATGTACTCATGATACTTCCCACAGATACAGAGAGAGTGTGGAGATTTGTTGTGGGGTTGCACCCCGGTATTCGATCTGGCATGGCTCGAGAGGTGGAGATGGGTACAGAGTATCAGCTAGTGGTAGAGATTGCTCATAGGATTAAGGGATATCGCCAAAGGGGAAGAGAGCAGATGCAGTAGGATAAGAGGGCTAGATTCTCATGAGAGTTAAGAGGTGCCCCAGCTAGGGGTAGAGGTCAGTTTGGGAGGGGTCAGCCCAGCAGGCCCCCATATTCAGCACTACCACCTGCTCGGGGTGCTCCAGTGCGTCCTTATTTCAGCTCTATGCGAGAGAGCTTTTATCGCCCTCCAACTATTCAAGGTTCCTCTGTTGTATTCAGGTCCTCAGGGATCTTCTGATTCTTATTTCAATGCAATGCCAGAGAGTTCATACCGTCCACCGGCTATTTAGGCTTCTTCTAGTGGGTCTATAGGCCATCAAGGTTTGCCATCAGGACAGCAAGTTGTCACACCGCGGGGTTATTTCGAGTGTGGAGATATTGGCCATATGATGAGGTACTACCCCAGGCTTCGGGGCAAGGTGGTACATCAGGGTCAACAGCCTATGATTTTAGAACCGGCTGCCCCGCCACCTAGAGGTAGAGGGCAGACGGGTAGGGGCCGTCCTAGAGGTGGAGGCCAAGAAGGGAGAGGTCAGCCAGCTACTGTTCAGTCCAGTGGAGGCCAGCCAGCCGGCTCTCCAGCCAGATTCTATGCCCTTCTGGCTAGGCCAGATGCATTGGCCTCAGATGCCGTCATCATAAGTATTATTTCCGTCGGTGGTAGAGATGCTTCGGTATTATTTGATCCATGGTCTACTTATTCATATGTATCATCTCTGTTTGCTCGTTTCCTGGTTATTTCTCCCGAGCCTTTGGGTATTCCTATTCATGTGTCCACCCCTGTGGGCGATTCTGTGGTTGTGGATCGGATCTACCAGTCCTGTGGTCACATTCTGTGGTTTTGAGAATAGTGTGGATCTTCTGTTCCTTGATATGATCGACTTTGAGATCATCCTGGGCATGGATTGGTTATCCCCATATCACATCGTCCTAGATTGCCATACCAAGACTGTTACTTTAGCGATGCAGGGTTGCCAAGGTTGGAGTGGAAGGGTTCCACAATTGATACATCTAGTCGGGTTATCTCTTTCCTGAAGGCTCGGCAAATGGTCGAGAAAGGGTGTTTGGCGTATTTGGCTTATGTTCGAGACACCACCGCAGAGTGTCCGACGATTGATTCAGTTCAGTAGTTTGAGAGTTTGCCGATGTGTTTCCTTTAGATCTTCCTGGCATGCCACCGGATCGTGATATTGATTTCTGCATTGATTTGGCTCCAGGCACCCAGCCTGTATCTATCCTACCATACCGTATGGCTCCGAAGGAGTTAAAGGAGCAGCTTGAGGAATTGTTAGCAAAGGGGTTTGTTAGACCCAGTGTATCGCCTTGGGGTTCACCAGTGTTATTTGTGAAGAAGAAGGATGGAACTATGCGGATGTGCATTGATTACCGCCAGTTGAACAAAGTCACCATGAAGAACAAGTATTTGTTGCCTCGTATCGGTGATTTATTCGAACAGTTGCAGGGTCCTAGGGTGTTCTCCAAGATTGACTTGAGATCAGGGTATCATCAGCTGAAGATTCAGGACTCGGATGTTCCGAAGACTGCATTACGGACTAGATATGGCCACTATGAGTTCCTAGAGATGTCTTTTGGCTTGACTAACGCCCCAGCATCATTCATGGACTTGATGAACAGGGTATACAGGCCTTACATTGATTCATTTGTCATCGTCTTCGTTGACGACATCTTGATATACTCCCGTAGCCTAGGGGAGCACGAGCAGCATTTGAGGGTAGTGCTTTAGACCTTACGAGAGCAGAAGCTATATGCTAAGTTCTCCAAGTGTGAGTTCTGGCTAGAGTGGGTGGAATTCTTGGGGCATATTGTGTTAGGAGAAGGTATTACGGTGGACCCCAAGAAGATTGAGGCAGTTCAGAGTTGGCCATATCCTACTTCGGTGACCGAGATTAGGAGTTTCCTAGGGTTAGCAGGTTACTACAGACGATTCGTGCAGGGCCTTTCATCTATTGCATCACCTCTGACTAGATTGACCCAGAAGGGTTCTCCTTTCCAGTGGTCCGATGATTGTGAAGCGAGCTTTCAGAAGCTCAAGACAGCCTTGACTATAGCACCAGTCCTTGTGTTGCCTTCCGGTTTAGGGATGTATACGGTATATTGCGACGCTTCGCGTGTTGGATTGAGATGTGTATTGATGCAGGAGGGGCGAGTTATTGTCTATGCTTCATGCCAGCTGAAGGTTCATGAGAAGAATTATCCTGTGCACGATCTAGATTGGTCGCGATCGTTCATGCTCTTAAGATATGGAGGCATTATCTGTATAGGGTGACATGTGAGGTTATATGGATCATCGCAGATTACATCATTTGTTCAAATAGAGAGATCTTAAATTGAGGCAGCGCAGGTGGCTTGAGTTACTAAAGGATTATGATATCACCATTCTTTATCATTCGGGCAAGGCATATGTGGTCGCGGATGCCTTAAGCAGAAAGGCAGAGAGTATGGGTAGCTTGGCATTCATTCCAGTAGAGAAGAGACCACTAGCTTTGGACATTCAGTCCTTGGCTAACAAACTTGTGAGGCTGGACATTTCAGAGCCCAGCCGAGTCCTTGCATGTTTTGTTGCTCAGTCTTCATTATTAAGGCAGATCAAGGACCGGCAATTTGATGATCCACATTTGGCAGTTCTTAGAGAGATGGTGCTTCAGGGAGCTGCCAAGGAGGTTTCTATGGGCGAGGATGGTGTTTTGTGACTCCAGGGTCATCTATATAATCCTAATGTTGATGGTCTGAAGGAGAGGATTCTAGAAGAGACACACAGTTCGCGGTATTCCATTCATCCGGGAGCTACGAAGATGTATCGTGACTTAAGACAACATTATTGGTGGCGGAGGATGAAGAAGGACTAATGGAGTATGTGGCTAGGTGTTTGAATTACCACCGGGTCAAGTATGAACACCAGAGGCCGGGTGGCCTACTTCAACAGATGCCTATACCAGAGTAGAAGTGGTAGCGTATTACCATGAATTTTGTAGTTGGGTTGCCGCGGACTTTGCGGAAGTTCGATTCAGTGTGGGTCATTATCGACAGATTGACCAAGTCAGCACACTTCATACCGGTGGTGACTACTTATACTTTGGAGAGACTGGCTCAGATTTACATTCGCGAGATAGTCTGGTTGCACGGTGTGCCTGTTTCCATCATATCAGATAGAGGCCCTCAGTTCACTTCACATTTATGGAGAGCTATTCAGGGTGAGTTGGGGACCCGCGTGGAGCTTAGCATGACATTTCATCCACAGACCGACGGGCAGTCGGAGCAGACAATTTAGATTTTGGAGGACATGCTCAGAGCATGTGTGACTTTGAAGGGCAGTATGATCAATTCTTTCCCTTGGCCGAGTTTGCGTACAACAACAACTATCAGCCCATCATAGAGATGTCTCCATACGAGGCTTTATATGTTCAACGTTGTCGTTCTCCTATCGGGTGGTTTGAGCATGGTCAGGCTAAGTTATACGGTACATATTTGGTACAGGATGCCTTGGACAAGGTGAAGTTGATTCAGGAAAGGCTTCGCACAGCTCAGTCCAGACAGAAGAGCTACGCTGATCAGAAGGCGCATGATGTATTATTCATGGTTGGCGAGAAGGTCCTCTTGAAAGTCTCGCTAATGAAGGGCGTTATGAGATTCGGGAAGAAAGTCAAGCTGAGCCCAAGATTTATTGGACCATTTGAGGTGTTGAGGCGAGTTGGGGAGGTTGCTTACGAGCTTGCTTTACCCTCAACTTATCGGGAGTTCATCCGGTTTTTCATATATCAATGCTTCGGAAGTATCATGCCGACATGTCCCATGTGTTAGACTTCAGTACTATTTAGCTGGATGAGAGTTTGGCTTATAAGGAGGAGCCAGTTGCCATTATTGATAGACAGGATCGCCAGTTGAGGTCCAAGAGGATTTCTGCGGTGAGGGTCCAGTGGAGGGGCCAACCAGTCGAGGAGGAGACTTGGGAGTCTGAGGAGGACATGCGGAGCAGATATCCACATTTATTCAGCAGCTCAGGTACTTTTCTATGTCCGTTCGAGGACGAACGTCTGTTTAAGAGGTAGAAAATGTAACGACCCGACTGGTCGTTTTGCCTTTTAGAACCCCGTTCCCTTAAATAAAACTTCCCGCGCTTGCTTTAACTAATTTATGACTTGCGGGGATGGTGGGTTCGGGATTTGGAAGAGTTTGGATTGAAATATGCCCATTTGATTCCTTAGGATTTTCTTAAAAGACTAAGTTTCACTTTGGTCAACATTTTGAGCAAACGGACCCGGATTCATGATTTGACGGTCCCGAAGGCTTCGTAGGAAAATATGGGACCTGGGCGTATGCTCAGAATCGAATTCCGAGGTCCCTAGCCCGAGTAATGAATTTTTATCAAAAATTGTTAATTTGAAGTTTCAAAGATATAAAGAAACTAATTAATGATTGATTCCATGGGTATCGGGCTCGTATGTTGGTTCCGGAGACCGGTACATGTCCGATATATCATTTAAGACTTGCTCGCAAATTTGGTGTCAATCCAAGTAGTTTTAGGGCATTTCGGCTCGTTGGAGGAAAATTAAGAACTTGAAGTTCATAAGTTTGATTCATTTGATTTTATGGGGTGACTTTTAGATTTAGCATTATTTCGGGCGTTCTGAAGCTTCGAGTAGGTCCGTCTGGTGATTTTAGACTTATCGGTATGTTCGGGTGGGGCCCGAGAGCCCCGAGTGTCAAACAGAGCAAGCTCGAGTGAAGTTGAGAATTTGGAGAAGTGCTTAAGCATCTGCTTCTGTCATAACCACACATGCGGCTGGGCGACCGTAGGTGCGAGACCGCATAAGCGGTCGTAGACTCGCAGATTCAGCTTCAAGACCGCAGAAGCAGTCCCATCCCTTTTAGCCAATTCGGCAGATGCGGTCTCCTCTCACAGATGCGGTCCCCTGACCGCAGATGCGGAAACTGCTGAAGCAGTGAGCTTCATTTAAGTCGAGCTCTAGCCATATTTTGACCATTTGACACTCGGGGTATTGAGCGATTTTGGAGCTCTTGAGAAGGGATTTCCACATAGCATCGTGAGGTAAGTCCATCCTCCTTATTTCTATGTTTAACACTCGACTTTTGGGTAGATTAACGCCTAAAGATTTGGAGAAATCAAGAGGTTAGAACTAGACCTAGGGTTTTAATAAAACTTAGATTCTACTACGAAATTAGTTACAAAATGGATTAGAAATCATATATTATTGATCCTTAGGTTATAGAGAACAACTTTCTTAGGAAAATTTCGGAATCCGGGCACGTGGGCTCGGTGTCGGATTTTAGGAAACTTGTATTAATGGTTGGGAAATGGCTTAAATAGCTAGAATTCGATTTTGTGAGCTTATATTCACTAGTTCCTACCTCATTTAACTAGTTTTGGATTGTTCGGCTTCGAATTGAGGGTCTAGGCTCGTTCGTGGTATTGGAAATGCACTTTGGAGCGAGGTGAGTCTCCTTTCTAACTTGTAAGAGGGAATTGTCCCCATAGGTGTAATAATTGAGTAATTTGCTACTAAATGCGGGGGCTACGTACGCACTAGGTGACGACAGTCCGTGCGTAGCTACTATTATGTTAGTTGTCCATGTAGTCTAGGACCCGTATCATGTTATATTTGTGAATGTCTCTATATTTTCTTGCTAATGTGATCACTTAGGGCATGCTAGAAACTTGGAAAAGGAATATAAGCGAATGTATACACTTGTTGGACACTTGTATGAATTTACTTGGAATTAAATGCGTATTCATGTGTTTTCTTGATATTAATTGATATTTGTGGATCGGGCCGAATGCCTCGGTAGAAATAAATGCATCTATGGTTCACGTCATTCGATCCTCTGGCAGTGCACAATTTATTTTCTATTGGATCGGGCCGTCGATCTTGGCATAGTGTGTGCATGATATCTATATGAAATCTTATCCATGACTTAACCGGCTAAATATTTGAAATGTAAATGGTTAATTGTAAATTGTTAAGAACATGACATATTACCTTTTTCTACAAATTGTTGATTATTTGTGACTTCCATGCTTAGTGTAACACTTCATTGTATTATTTGACCTTAGTAAGTATCAAGTCGACCTCTCGTCTCTATTTCTTAGAGATTAGACGGGATACTTACGGGGTACATATTGTTTATGTACTCATACTACACTTCTGTACTTAATTGTACAGGATCAGAGGAAGGTATATCTGGCTATCAGACTGGTGCGCGCCCCTGATTCATAGACCGAGACTTCCACGGTGAGTTGCCCCTTCCTGTGTCGTTCAGCAGCTTGATGTGGGGTCTTTCTTTACTTTTGTTGTCTATTCTATCCCGGACAGTAGGATAATATTATTCTTTTGTACATTCTACTAGTTGCCCACTTGTGACACCAGGTCTTGGCACACATATTAGTAGACGGTTCTTTTGGGTTGTATAATGATTATTAACTATTTCTTATCATCGCCTATTTTAATTGCAAATTAACAAATGTTGTAACCGATTTGGGTAAGTAAAATAAGAATTTACTAATACTTTCGCGTTGGCTTGCCTGACAACGGTGTTAGGCGCCATCACGACCCTTGGTGGATTTTGGGTCGTGACACAAGTTAAGGAATATGAAAGGTTTGAGAAGTAACAACAAATCATGGGATTAATTAATATTAAATTCACTGTAATAGTTAATGTAGCAACATTTCTAAAAGCTGTAACTATTGAATTTTCTAATAGAGCCCCGTTTTTCAAAAGTTGCATAAAAAGAAAAAGACAAAATTCTAAGAAAAAAGATAAATAGAAAAGCTGACATAAGAGAGCGCTATATAAGCTAGCCTATTGCCCAATTTTATATTTATATATAGATATGAGAAAAGTTGGTTGGATAATAAAACTTCCTCGTCTCACCTACTATCCACCTTTGGTAACTCCCAAATTAAACACTCGTGAACTATCACCATGTTCCAAATTTATTTGACGTATATTGATACTCACAACTATACAAAGTCTACAACTTTTACTAGTTGGACCGCCACTTGACCAATAAATACAACCATGCTTCTGTTACCCCAGTCTGTAAAATATGTATAAACAAAAATGATTCTATGGTAGTGTGGGGAATTATATCATAGTTCTCTTTTTCTGAGTTTTCCTACACAAAGAGGTAAAGTGAAAGATAATAAAGAAAATAAAAAAACAATTAGCACAGAGTGAGTGACTACTTCTATAGATAAAGTGAGTGAGTGTCTTTTGAGGATGTCTATTTTATCGTCTTACGGATCGTTCGGTGGAAAGAAGGTTATCATTATATTATTTCAAGAATCTAGCGTACCAGAATTTTTATTTTTTATATGAGATTAGGAAAAGTATAAGTTTAGAATATATATATATATTTTTATATGAATATTTTAATAAAATAATAATGTATGTATTTATTTTATATGGTACCTCATGACCATGATAATAAGAGGTATAAAGTATGTTAAAAATAAGTAGAATTATAAATGATTTAAAATAATATAGGGAAAGAAGAACAAAATTTGATACATGACTATGATAGTAAAGTATATTATAGTATGATATATAAAGTGTATTAAAAAGAAAATTATATTTTAAGTAATTTGAGATAATTTTGATTTACGTGAGTAATTAGTTAATTATCGGATAACGAATCATTATTTAGTTAATTAATAAGTTAGGGGATAAGATTAAATTTCTCCACCCCACGTGGCAGCCCCCTCTCATTCTATGTGATGACTCTTAATGCTTGTGTAAGCCCCTTTTACTTCTTCCAGGTTTTGCTCTCTACATCTTTCTCCTAGATTTGAATTGCGTTCTCCAAGTTTCTTCATAGGGTTTCTCTAGATAGATTTTCTATGTTAGTTTCGTATGTGTTTGAAATTGAAATTTCACGATTTTGATGGAAACTTGCAGCTTATTAGCGTTTTATTTTTAAGTTTTAGGTTTGCACTAATTTTTGGTGATTTTATTTTCTATTTTAGCATTTTAATGCCAGCATCTTCAGAATTTATAGGAAGCTTTCTTAGATCTCGATTTTCACTTTTGTATGGAGATTTTTCATCTCATTAATATTTGAGAAGAATCATCAGTGTATATGAATGAAGATTAAGATACTTGTTACCTTTAGTCCAATTTAATTTAATATATCTTTCTTAGTCCAAATTTCTTCTCCTAAACAGCCATTGCTCCTTTCGTTTCCTTCGGTTACAAGTTTGTCCTATCTTCCTCCAAATTCCCTTCTTTGCTCGCTCTTGAGTACTTATAGGTAAGCATTTTTATTATTTTGAATAATTGATTGCTGGATTTTTTTTTTACATGCATGTCATTTGATCTTTCTGATCTTTTTCTTTGGGCTATCAAACTTAAATATTTTCCCTCTTAATTTACTACTACAATTGCAACTGAATATTCGTGAAACTATGTTGCTAGATTATTTTTTGTATTTTTATTATATTAGTGGGTCCATCTGAAAGCAAGTAGAGAAATCGGAACATCAATTGTTTTAGTTTAATAGATGCAAGGTTGAAAACTTAAAAACAAGCTTCCGATTTCTGCAAGTTCCACGCTTATACAGAAGTATATGATAAAGTTTAACTCTGTCGTTATCAAGGGATATGTATTTCTGCTATGGGGTGTAAAAATTCAACAGGGGATTGAACTCGGCAGTAGGGAAATTTCTGTTGTTTAGCCAATATGGAAAGTGCAATTAACTGGGTAGGCTCAGGTGTGTTAAGGATATGCCTTCTTTCTTTTTGGCATGATCCAAGTAATACAAATGAAACGAGCAAAATACGCAACTTTCATAAATAACTCTATTAATAGAAATACTAGGGGTGTCTATATTCTTGTTTCCTCATGTGAATTATTAATATATCTTATGTTCATGGGTCTCAAAATAATACGTATTTGATAAAGTTTATCCGAAAGGACTATTGAGATTATCACATATTTTCATGCATTTCATTCATTTATACATGTGCATTTACTCATGACACAGACGGCGTTATATACGCGTATATATGTATATGGGATACGGGAAAAGGATTACAGCATTATATACGCATCACCACCGGATCAGTTGGTATAAGTTGGTGATTTTCCCACAATAGCCGATATGATATGACGGGATACCCTCAGAGGCGTGATGATGTTACACACACACACACACACACACACACACACACACATATATATATATATATATGTGTGTGTGTGTGTGTGTGTGTGTGTGAAAGGTTATGGCGTTATATACGCACCACCACCTGATCAGCTGGTATATGTTGATGATTTGCCCACAGTGGCTGAGATGATATGATGGAATGCCCTCAGAGGCGTGATGATTGTACGTACAAACCTATGCATTACATGACATGACATTCATACGCGTACGCATGACACTATAAGTATTCATGATTTACAATGTTATCTAGACTTACAGGTTGAGTCATTTACTCTATATTTCTTCCATGTCTTTTATGTACTTATTTATGTGTCTTACATACTCGGTACATTATTTGTAATGACATCCCTTTTTCCTGGGGATGCTGCATTCATGCCTGCAGGTATAGACAATCAGTTTGATGAGCCCTCACAATAGACGAGATTGGCATTCAGCGAATGATCGGTAAGACTCCACCTCATTCGGAGTGCAGCCGAGTCTATGAGTTATCGTATCAGAGTTTTGCTACAAACTTATGGATAGGCTGGTACCCTGTCCCATATGATGTCAAATATTCTTAGAAGCTTTGTAGACAGAGGTTCATTTAGTATAGTAGGTCAGAGGCCTTGACGGCCCATATGTATTCATGTTTTAAGCAAAATGGTTCAGTGATACAGTGTTGCTCACTTATAGTTATACATTATGAGTTGTGGACATGATAGTTACACAAAATGAATGAATCCGGCTAACTCAACCTTTTTATGTTCTAGTTTTTTGTCGAATGATCATGAATAAAAGAGTGGTTCGCTCGGGCCAGTACGGCATCGGGTGCCAGCCACGCCTCCCAAGATTGGGGCATGACACTTATATCATGAGAATCCTTCTAATTATGATTCAATTTTTATCATCTTCCTATAAATTGAAATTGCTAGGAGTATTTGGACGTTGTAGTAACCTAAGTAAAGCTCAAGCGAGGTATTGACTAAACTTCTCTTATAGAGTCGAATTCAATAATGTTCTCATAAGTTTTAAGTATGATTGGTTGAAGTCCTTATTTCCCATGTTCCTAGTCATTCCTAATAAATTCGACTATTCAACATAAGCTTTGTGTCGAAAGATGTTATATATATATATATATAGAGAGAGAGAGATACACTCAAAATGTTTTCCAATTGCTCTTATTATATTGTGTTCTCCTTCGGGAAAGTATTTATCGCGCCCTCTTTTTCTCACGAAATCGGATTTATGACATTTTTAGTTGGGACAACTCTTTCCTTTTTGGAAAGAGGGTTTGCATTTTTGAAAATTCGCCACCTAACGATTTAAGGTATGTTAGGGCACCTATAGGGTTCATTTATAGCTACGATTGATAACCAGAGACAGGGTAAGGGCTTGAATTTATCCTAAGGGGAAGGTGTTAGGTACCCCTCAAGATCCACTAGTGTGGTTCCCAGCCGGACAGTTTTTTGTAAATTTGTACAATTAGCAAATAAAAAGTATTGCTAAAATAGTAGGGGATATAGGTTTAAGTACACAGATATTTGGAAAGCAATTAATGGAAAGCAAGACTTTGAAAAGAATTACAATCTAAGCATATTCGGGAATGTAAAAGGGGGTGTCCAGGTTTGTTTATAATATGGATCACATCAATGCAATACCCGGTATGACACTCCTCAAAGAGGGGCTACACGTGGTATTAATGCACCAGCCATCATGTCCATAACTACCCTTTCCTGACCCGTGAAGGTAATTAAAGCGAGGGTTGGTATCGACCCCTATTTCATGTTGTTACCCGCCCCTTCCTATCAGTCCTAGAGGAATTTAGGACTTCTATCCTATAAGAAGGGGGTTCTAGGCAGACCCTCAGGTTTAAAGGCAAAATATGAAGGTGACATATAATAAACAAGGTACTAAGGTTACTTCAATTAAGGGGAGCATGGAAGACAAATGAAAGTCTAAGATATACCTCCACACACAGTACACATAAACAGCATGACTCATACACAATTAAGGTCTGAATTCAGATTCTAAGCATGGTATCTAGTGATAACAACAGAGTCATATTTATAACATAACTCAAATAGGAAGTCCTAATCAGGCTTGCCTACTGATTTTAACATGCTAACAGTTAAACAAAGACGGTTCTAGTTTTATTTAAGTTTATTAACTAAGGCTTGCCTAGGCGTAAAATAATATACAGCAATTACCAAAACCATTGAAATTGTCTGGAAGTTATTTTACCTAATGCATGTTGTTATAAATGTTGCAAAGACATGCAGAGATTGTGACTAGTTTCACTTAAACATGATAATCAAACATGAGGTTGTTTTATGTCTTTTTTCATGCATCAGTAATTTAACTAGGTGTAACTGAGCGAGTGTGAACGAGATCCTAAAACAGGGTATCTAATGTGCACATATGAAAATGGCGAATGATTGCAGAATTCCTAAAGCATGATCTCGAAATGCCCAAAGAGTTACAACATGATTTTAAGATGTGCAGGAGCAACATTTTTAAGTTAATGCTGTTATTTAGCCAAAATCAGGATTTCTAAGTGGTGAGATGATGTCAAATGAGATGCTAAAATAGTAAACCTAAGAACATGGCATCTAATGCATGACATGCTTTGAATATGTTGATCTTACACATGGATTCTAATGCACATATAGGAAAAGTTAACCTAAGATATGGTTTTTACCCATTGATGTTGATAGCATACATAACAAACCTTCCCTTTTTCACTAGCCAGCCCCAATCCTTGTTTACAACAGATTACTACAGACCTATACTGAAATGAATTACATAAGAAAAATAAAAGTTACACTATAGAGAGCCTGAAAACAGGCCCAGATTTCCAACACCTGACTAGGACTTCCTCTCTGAGTTATGTAATAAATCACCTCAAGTGCCAAGATTGTTTCATAACCTTTCTCATATCCGGGTGTGTCAGAGTTCCCTAAGGACCTCAAGGGATCTCGGGCAGTGATCACACCCATATTTCATAGCCAAGATAGAGTAAGTGTAGTGTGGAAAGGCCAACTTTCATGTGTCCAAGTTCAGAGGGATCTCAAGGGTCCCAAGGCAAGGCTCACACAAAAGGAGCAGAACTTAGTAGTGTAAGAGTAGAGTGAGAGTGCTTGTCATAGTGTTGAAAAGATTTAAGAAAGAAAACAATTTTGAGAAAGGGTAAGTGAGAAACAGTTTTGAAAATAGAGACTTAATTGGAATAGTTTTATGACGAAGTTTAACTGATGAAAACAATTTGAAGGAGCATGCATACCAATCTCAGAACCAAAACAAAGTCAGTATCATGCCAAGAACCAAGAATAGTCCAGCAAACACAAGCAAGGGAATTGATTGGAGGGACCAATATGGAGCATGTGAGGGAAAACATGTAGCAGGCAGGAACATATACAAGCACACAATCAGAAACTCCTACAGGTTCAGAGGATCATGGGGACAATAGGGTATTGGATTATATCAACATCAAACAACTAAGACCATGTACCAATCATAGGGATTCCCATAAGAAATATGTACTAAGTATACAGAAACATGCTGGTCATTGACAAGTAAAGCATATCTTAACATGTAGAGGGAATTAAGGATCATAATTACATGCTGAACAACAAAGATAGTAAATAAAAGCATATCAGAAATACAAGAAATTGTAACAGTAATAGAAACATGTTGGTTTGAGGACTGAAATATGAACTACAACATACAAGTGAAGTGAAGAAAGCAAAACACAAAGCAGAAATAGGAGAGGTGCAGTAGTTAGCCTTGGCTTGCAGCCGGCTAGCTTAGAATAGTAGCAAGTAGCACAGAAGAGATAATAGAGAGTTTTAGTTGTGTGAGAGAGAGTTGAACATATTTTTGTTCGTCTGTTAAGACTGTAGAAGAGAGTCATTTATATAGTAGTTTGAAAACTGGTTAAAATAAGGCAAAAATCAATTCTTCAGTAATTATAGAACTCAATATAAAAATTGGTTTGAATCTCCCTTTAATTAAGGGAATCAGTGTAAATGGCAAAGAGCAGGTGACAAGTAAGGAAAGAAATCATACACAGCTGGAGTATAACAAATAAGGAAAGATTTCAAAAAAGTACCAGTATAGAACATGTAATTAAGGCTAGGTTCAGAAAGTTTTTAAACTAAGGAAACAATCAGTAAGAATCAAGTAGCTATGCAGACAAGGCAAGAGAAAATTAACTAAGGCAAGCAACTAATCAAATTAAGTGGAAAGGTAGGAGTCGGGGGGTCCATAGGAAAATGTTCAAATCACACCAAGTAATAAGGAATTTATAACCAATCAAAGAGAAAGTCATGGAAAAGAGTCAGCATGTTTAACATATAAATAGAGTAAGACATGGGTATTCAAGATTTGGCACACAACTGTAGCAAAACATGAAGATTAAACGATACTGAATCAGTGAGAAAGATACAAGTCTTGATGCGAACAATAAAGACAAACACAAACACATAGAATTGGTGTAAGTCTAGGCTGAGAAACTCAATAGAAGCATATCAAGGCAAGGCAGTCACAAGAAATCACAAGAACTCAAAAAGAAACATGAGAATCAGTAAGTCATGCTAATACACAAAAATCAAACGAAGAACTCTAAAAATTAGGGTTTTTGACATAGGCTAGTTAGGGTCAAGGAAGAACTCAACAAAATCAGTCAAAACATATAGACACAGGGGATTAAGCACTTAAAACCAGAAAGTGTTTCGAAGAAAAGGATTTTCAGAAACCCTAGTTTAGGAAGATGACAAGCCACTCAAAAATTCAGAGATTTTTCATAAAAACATGCAAAAATAAGTTCGATCCTTCTCAGATCTATACAGATCTAAGAAGTTTAAGAGATGAAATTAGGGTTTTCAATAGAATAACTCGAATAGAGGAGAAAGCTTAAACAAACAATTTAAACATAGAGACTCGCAGATTAATACAAAAATCAGAAGAAAGAAGCATTTTTAAAAAGGTGTTTAAGAACCCTAGATCGAAGATGAAGATCGAAGTTACTTTAGAAAAATCGGAAAAACCTTTGAGGAAAACAACAAAAGCTCATAATATGCCCAGATCTAAGACAGATCTAAAAGAAATTGGAAAATCTTAAGAGTTAGGGTTTCAGAGAACCCAGAGAAGATGAGAAAACCTTAAAGTGTTACTGGTTTTAGCCGGAAAAGTCATAGATCTTACTTGAATGGCCTGAGGTGGCCGAAAAATGGCATGAAGAACCATGGGTATGAGTTGAACCGCTCCAGGTTCACCTGAGGACCTTAGGGTAGTGTCAAACCAGAGTGGGGTGAAGCAGATGCCAGGAGATGATGGGAGGCCATGGTTTCCGGCGAGGGAGGTGGCCGAAGGAGGTGGACAGGGTCCATCGGAGGGGAGGGGAGAGGAGAAAGTTCTAAAGAGAACCAGAGATAGAGAGACCGGTTGAGAGAGAATGAAAGGGGGGGTAAATGAGAGATGGGGGGAAGTCATTAGGGTTTAATATGGTATGGGGGTCTGGACCGTTGATTAGAATTGATCAACGGTCCAGATTGGACCAGGGATTGGGTCGGGTATGGTTTGGTTTTGGCTTGGGTCTGGTTTGGTTATTTAATTGGGTTGGGATCTGATTCTATTAGGCTAGAATTGAAAAATGGAATTGGCTATTTGTTAAATACCCAATTAAAATTAGATAAATAATTAATAAAAATAACTAATAATTGGATAAAATGAAAATAAAGCTAAATAGGAGAAATTAAGGTAATTAACTAATATTAAAATATAAAATGACCGATTATTGAATTTAAAATAGCATAAAGTGTACAATTATGCTATAACTGCAAAATTATTGTAATTACAGCCAAACAATGCCAAATTGGCTGATTTGTGAAATAATTAAACCCTAATAGGATAAAAAATGATATATTGAGCTAAGAAATACTTCGAAATTATTTGTAATGTAATTTATGAATAATTATTAGATATAAAGTACTGAATAAATTAGAAAATAAATTGATAATAATATGAAAAATTATGGAAAAATACCAATTATTATAAAAAGTGATTTTGAAGACATATATGCAAATTTAAAAATAGTTTGAGGTAAAATTGGGCATCAACAGTCGGGAAGGATGAAAGAGTTGTCGGGTAAAGATATGATGGCCAATTTTGACCAAGCGAAGCGGTTTGAAGAGGTTTGGCTGCACTCTGGCTGCTGAGCTGCCTACATATCCCTGGCTTCATAGGAATCAGGCCGTATGTAGTTCTGGATCCATCGGCGGAGTATACCGATGAAGCCATTTCAAGAACGGACGCAACATCTAGGGCTGGGTAAGTGAACGGTTTCCGGGAATGGTTAGGTTTGATATGGCTTGAGGGAACTGGAGCGGGATCATTCCTGCTGGGATAGTCGTTGCTCGCCATCTTACCTACATATAGAAGCAACACAAGCGTATGTTGTGCATAAATTTAAACATGATGCAAATTCCCATCGAACCATGAATGTTGTCTATGGACGGTTAGGAATGACGTCCTCAGACCATGATGTCCTGGGCCATGGGTTGTTAGATGCAGGATTCGCAGGCCATGAAATGATGTTCTCGGGCTATGAGGATGGTGCCTCTAAACCATGACTTCTTTGAATAATGATATGCAAAGGATTGAAAGAGATCCTCAGGCCATGACATGGTGTTCTTGGGCTATGAAGATGGTGCCTTCGAACGATGATGCCTTTGGATGAGTTGGTGATATATCAGCCCATGAAGGATGCAGCAGTGTGATGCGGAAAAGACAGAGCTCAGTCTTGCGAATTGTAGGGCAGAGCTTCGCCCGTAAGAGAAGCGAGATAAATAGTGCTCGCTATAACGCTTAGTTTCGAATTGGAGGCAGAGCTTAGCCTCAAAAGGTAGAATGGTAGCCTTATGCAAAGATGCGAATGCGGATATAGGTTGAGCTTAACCTCGGAAGGCAGAATGGTAGCCTTATGCAATGCGGATGCAGATGGAGACATCGTTTAGTCTCGGAAGGAAGAATGGGAGCCTTATGCAAATTGGAAGGCAGAATAGTAACCTTATGCAGTGTAAGGCAGAATGGTAGCCTTATGCAGAATAGAAGGCAAAATAGTAGCCTTATGCAATGCGAATGAAGATGGAGGTAGAGCTTAACCCCGGAAGGCAGAATGGTAGCCTTATGAAATGCGAATGCAGATGGAGGCAGAGCTTAACCTCGGAAGGCAGAATGGTAGCCTTATGCAGATTGGAAGGCAGAATAGTAGCCTTATGCAATGCAAATGCAGATGGAGACAACGCTTAGTCTCGGAAGGCAGAATGGTAGCCTTATGCAAGAAATAAGATAACAACTGAAAGTAGAGTTTTCTTAGCTGATAGCAGATTGCGGCGCTGTGATTATTGGGAGGATTGTGACATACGGAACATCACTGGTGTGTGCTAATAGCAAATGTTGGCAAGTGCAACGGTTCTGAGAATCGAATTCTTGAACAATGTGTGTCCCATGGGCGTACAATATGTTTAATGATTTCGCAATCCTAGTGCTTGCATCCAAAGAAAAATCGTGAGTTTTGTAAGGGGGAAGTTAGTTCGTATCCCCATTGGCTTCGCTTGACTCGTTCGACTTTGATCTGGTGATACCGTCTGTATTATTGGGGTAGCGTTTCTAAACAGAGCAGTTTCAATAATAATCATGCATGATTTTGTAAAAGTATGACATGAATTAAAAATAGCTTTTTAGATGAACCGACGACTGTGATGTAGTTCAAGACATTGCAACATCTCCTGCTATGGAATTTTGAGGGTTCTCCTCAAAATTCTGCCCCAGTTTGATGGGTCGACATTTCTGACTGCTGCTCGTACGACGATTATCTGAAATTACTTCGGAATTTTGAAGGTCCTCCTCAAAATTCTGCCCCAGTTTCAAATTGCGGGGGAAAATGAAATTTTTATTGAATTGTACTGAACTCATAGGGCTTCCTACGTATCCCCTCTTAAACGAGAATCAGGTCAGGTGTAGTTCAACTTACATCATATAAGGAAAGCATAAATATTACACATAGTAACGTTTGACTGCATCTGAATTGATCTGCTTTGGCCAGACTTCTCCATCCATTTCTGCAAGAATGAGGGCTCCTCCTGTCAAACCCCGGTGAACCATGTATGGACCCTGCCAGTTAGGAGAGAACTTCCCTTTGGGTTCAACTTGATGCGGAAATTTTCTTCAACAATAGTTGTCCCGGTGTGAACTGTCTTGGCTTAACTCTTTTATTGAAAGCTTTGGACATTATGTAATAGAGTTGACCATGGTAGACTGCATTTATTCTCTTTCCGTCTATAAGGGCTAGTTGCTAATAACGACTTTTTACCCACTCTGCATCGTCGAGCTCAACTTCTTGTATGATCTTTAGGGAATGAATTTCTACCTTGGTGGGAATAACAGCCTCTGTACCGTAAACCAGCATATAGGGGGTTACCCCGATTGATGTGCGGACTGCTCTGTTCCGTAAACCAACATATAGGGTGTTGCCCCGATTGATGTGCGGACTGTGGTACGATACCTAGAAGAGCAAATGATAACTTCTCGTGCCACTATCTGTAATTCTTTATCCTTTTCCCCAATATCTTCTTGATATTCTTATGGGCGGCTTCTACAGTTCCATTCATCTGAGGCCTGTAGGCTGTGGAATTCTTGTGTCTGATCTTGAAAGTTTCACATATAGCTTTCATCAAGTCGTTGTTGGGGTTGGAGCCATTATCAGTAATGATTGACTCTGAAATTTTTAATCAACAAACAATGCGGTCGCGGACAAAGTCTTCCACAACTTTCTTAGTCACTGCTTTGTAAGACGTCGCTTCGACCTATTTGGTGAAATAGTCGATGTCTACTAGGATAAACCTGTGTTCGTTGGAAGCAGCAAGCTCGATTGGTCCAATAACGCCCATTCCCCAGGAAGTGAACGACCACGATGAGCTTGTTGTGTTAAGCTCGCTTGGAAGTACCTTTATCATGTCTGCATGTATCTGACAGCAGTGGCATTTCTAGACATACTAGATGTAGTCCTTTTCAATAGTCATCCAAGAGTAACAAGCCCGGAGTATCTTCTTTGCTAAGACAAAACCGTTCATATGTGGAACGCATGTCCCAACATCAATTTCCTTTAGTAGCCTAGACGCTTCCTTTGTGTCGACACAACTTAATAATCCTAAATCGGGAGTCCTCCTATTCAGGATTCCTCTGCTGTGAAAGAAGTTGTTGGACAATCTCCGAAGTGTGCATTTCTGAGTAGGATTCGCAAGCTCCAGGTACTCTCCTTTTGCCAAATACTCCTTGATATCATGAAACCAAGACTTTCCGTCTGCTTCCTCTTCAACATGGGCACAATAAGCTGGCTGATTATAGATTTTCACTGAAATAGGATCAATAAAATTCTTGTCGAGATGTTGTATCATAGATGATAGGGTAGCCAATGCATCGGCGAACTCATTATAGATTCTGGGAACATGCTGGAATTCTGTCTTCGTGAACCACTTTCTCAATTCCTGTACGTGATGCAGATAAGAGAGTATCTTGGAGTTCCTGGTTGCCCATTTTTCTTGTACCTGATGTATAAGTAAGTTTGAATCTCCAATCACTAGCAGCTCTTGAATGTTCATGTCAATGGTCATTTGAGTCCTAAGATGTAGGCTTCATACTCGGCCATATTGTTTGTGCAGGGGATTCTGAGTTTGGTAGACGGTGGATAATGCTGACCGGTTTCTGATATTAAGAATGCTCCTATGCCAACTCCGTTGAAGTTTGCTTCTCCATCGAAGAACATTCTCCAAACATCATAGGATTCTACAATGTCTTCTCCTATGAATGATACCTCTTTATCAGGAAACTACATTTTCAGGGGTTCGTATCCTCCATCCATGGGGTTTTCAACAAGGTGGTCTGCTAGTGCCTGTCCTTTGACCGTTTTATGAGTTACGTAAACAATGTCGAACTCACTCAATAGGATTTGCCACTTGGCTAGCTTGCCGGTGGGCATGGGCTTGTGAAAGATGTACTTCAAGGGATCCATTCTTGATATGAGATATGTAGTATAGGCGTAGAAGTAATGTCTCAGCTTTTAAGCTACCCAAGTCAAAGCACAATAGGTGCGTTCCAATAGAGAATACCAGGCCTCGTACGGGGTGAACTTCTTACTGAGATAATAAATAGCTTGTTCATTCCTCCCTATTTCATCATGCTGCCCCAGAACGCAGCCGAAAGCTCCATCTAACACTGCAACGTAGAGTAATAAGGGTCTACCTAGCTCGGGTAGGACTAAGACTGGTTGTGTTGATAGGTACTCTTTGATTTTGTCTAAGGCCTTTTGGAAGTCATCAGTCCATTTGGTGGCAGCGTCCTTCTTCAACATCTTAAAGATTGGCTCACATATAATTGTAGATTGTGCTATGAATCGACTGATGTAATTAAGCCTTCACAAGATACTCATCACATCCTTCTTGTTTTTTGGCGGTGGTAGCTCTTGAATGACTCTAACTTTGGATGGATCCATTTCTATTCCTCGGCGGCTCACAATAAACCCATCCAATTTCCATCAGGAACCCCAAATGCGCACTTTGCGGGGTTTAGTTTCAGGTTGTATCTTCGCAGTCTATTGAAAAACTTCCTCAGATCTTCTATGTGGTCAGTGGCCTTCTTGGATTTGATAATAACATCATCCACATATACCTCTATCTCATTGTGTATCATATCATGCGAAATAGTAGTCATGGCCCTCATGTAGGTGGCCCCTGCATTCTTTAGGCCGAATGACATCATCTTGTAACAGTACACTCCTCACGGTGTAATGAAAGCCATTTTCTCAGCATCTTCCTTATCCATCCAGATCTGATGATAACCAACGAAGAAATCTAAGAATGACTGTAGTTTATGCTTGGCTTAATTGTCAATTAGGATGTGTATATTTGGCAAAGGGAAGTCATCTTTCGGACTGGCCCTGTTGAGATCCCGGTAGTCAACACAGACTTTAACCTTCCCATACTTCTTTGGCACCGGCACAATGTTGGCTAACCATGTGGGGTATTTTACTACCCTGAGAACCTTAGCGTTGATCTGCTTGGTGACTTCTTCCTTGATTTTCAAACTCATATCATACTTGAACTTTCTGAGCTTTTGCTTTACCGGCGGACACATTAGATCGGTTGGCAGTTTGTGAGCCACAACAGATGTACTCAGACCAGTCATGTCATCATACGACCAGGCAAATACGTCTTCATACTCCTTTAGAAATTCTGTGTATTCTTTCTTCTCCAATGGCAATAGGTGAATGCTGATTCACATTTTCTTGGTTTTTTCTGCATCTCCCTGGTTGACAATCTCGGTCTCGTCCAGGTTGGACTTAGGTCTGTTCTCAAAGTTCTCAACTTCTTTGACAATCTCGTCAGGTATGTCATCTTCCTCTGAATCCATGTCTGTTTGTTGCGTTATCTCATTGCATGTCATAGTCATTGGTTCATCAAGACAAGTAATAGTAGTGTTGTATTGGTAAATCAAGGAGAGAAAACGATAGCAATAAATATTAATTCATAAGAAAAATAAAAAATTCTTTTGATGAATTGAATAATTGTTTTGAACATCGAAGATCTTATTGTGGGAATTGAAAAATGCGAAAAGAAAATCATTTAGTAAAAACAGTGAATAATGCTTGTTTTAGCCTTGCTACCCCGAGGCACGTCGGGCTTTGGTTGTCCTGATGGTCCAATTCTTGAGATGTGCCCCTCTGCTTACAGCCTATATGGAAGGGCCTTCCTCCCCATCCTCCTCAAGAATAACGCAACAGTCCATATCGCTATCCTCTAGAAACAAGTTCTTCACTACTGGAAGTGCTTCTTTTTCATTTGACCCATAAATAATGTCGGCAAAGGTCTACTCCAGATGCTGTATTGGCTGCTCTAGTGGGTAGTAAGGACCGCGCCATAGTGGCGACCAGCTATTGAATTCTTCCCAGGTGTATTCATATCCCAAACCAAAGGTAGTGACATGTTTCTTGAGTTTTATGGGTTTAGAGATTCCTTGGAGGTTCTTGCCGAGCTCTTTGCCAGGTTCGTACCCACTCCAACTCAGTATACTCTCGATTTTTCTATCCCACCATTTCTCTTTTTCGATAGCATTGACCCGCTTAATGTATTGGTAAGTTTCTCCACCCAGCTTCCTTCTTCCCTCGATTGCCGGAATGGTCTGGCGACTGTATATAGGGTTGCTACCGTCGTAATGAATGATCACTTCCTGGTGATTCCATTTGAACTTTAGTGCCTAATAAAGTGTTGATGCTATAGCCCCAGCAGCATGAATCCATGTCCGTCCAAGAAGCAAGTTTTAAGACGCTGGTACATCTATCACCTGGAAATCAACCTCGAACCAGGTTGGTCCCATCTATAGGCATAGGCTAATCTCACCAATGCTGGACCTCTGAGAACCATCGAAGGCTTTCACATTGATTGCACCATCCTTTATCTCATGAATCCCTTTACCCAACTTCTTGAGTGTTACCAGCGGACAAATGTTAAGACTGGAACCTCTATCGATCAGGATTTTGGTGATGAAATAGTCTTCGCATTGCACAGTGATGTGTAGTGGTTTGTTGTGGCCCAGCCTTTCAGGTGGCAGCTCGTCCTCATAAAAGGTGATCTTATGGCTTTCCAACACTTGTCCTACCATATTAACCACTTCCCCGCTAGTGATATTACTTGGTATATATGCTTCATTTAGCACCTTTAACAAATCATTCTTGTGCATCTTAGAATTTTGCAGCAAGGAGAGAATGGATATTTTTGTTGGCGTCTTGTTTAACTGGTCGATGACCAAATATTCCTTGGCCTGTATTTTCCTCCAAAGGTCGTCTAGACCTGTTTTAATGAGGGGCGGCCGATTGGAGTCATGCTTGCTTGATTCAGCCAGATGTTCAGGGGTATAGACTCTACCAGTTCTTGTCATACGCTGTGCTGCGACAGTTTCTTCAATCCTGACCTTGCCCTTCCTTCTCGCCTTCTCGCCTTGGTTGCGACAGTTTCTTCAATCCTTTTCGATGTGCTGCCCTTCCTTCTCGCCTTGGTTGTATAGTCCCAAGGTATAGCATTTGTATAGAATTGTGGCATGGTTGACATCACCACTAGGATCGGCGCGGCTATCCTCACTTCGAATGAAACATATGCCTTGGGTGGCAAGACTGCAACCTCAAATGGTGCAGGTGCATTTGCCGGAGACACGAATTCAACCTCAATTGGTGTCGGTGCATTTGCGGATGCCGCTATTTCAAACTCAAGAGGTATAGACATATTCACTTCAGGGCCCTAAGACGGTTGGATCTGGACTATGATTGGATTGAGAGTAATTGTTGGTTTCTTTGGGTCATCACCTTCTGCGATCAACCCGATTGATCCCTCGGGATCCCAGTCATTTTCTATTTCAATCATGTGGATACCTCCACCTCAGGGTCTGGCAGAGAGTTGTTACGGACATTTGGAGCGGTTTGTTTTTCCACAATGATCTTGTTGTCAATCAAAGACTGGATCTTGTCTTTCAAGGAGCGGCATTCATCGATGTTGTGCCGTTTCATGCTGGAATGGTATGCACAGGACTTGTTTGGGTTAAATCACTGAAAAGGATTCTCAGGGGTTGCAGTAGGGATGGGGATGACATAACCAGCAGCTTTGAGCCTCTCATACATCTGGTCGATGGGTTCAGCGATGGCTGTATACTGTTTTGGAGGTCTACGATCAAAATTAGGTCTGGGTCTAAGGAAATTTTGGTGTGCAGGGGGTGATTGATAATGGGATGGTTGAGCATTATAGGTTTGGTATACATGAGCGGGTTGGGAGTATCTAGGTTGATATGTAAGAGGTGGAGATGATTGAAAAGTTGGTGGTGGAGCTTGGTATGAGGGTGCTTGGTAATTTGGGGTTGGCTGGTATATGAGTGGAGGTGTTGGGTAAGCTTGGTATTTAATGGAAGACTTGGTCCTTTGTGCAACCATCACGGCCCCTACGTCCCTTTTCTTGGACACACCACCGGACTGTAAAGCCTTATTCGTAGCTTGCAAGGCCTCAAAATTTGTACCCATACCACTTTTAATACCTTCTTTAATTCTTTCACCTAATTTGATAATGTCGGAGAACTTGTGGTTCTCAATCATCATCAGCCGTTCATACTACTGCAGGTCCTGAGCCTGGATAAAGAACTTGTTCATTTGCTCCTCTTCTAAGGCGGGTCTAACCTTAGAATCTTCAAACCTCTAGCGAGTAACATACTCGCGAAACGTCTCTATGAGCTTCTTCCTCAAATTATGGATATAGAACATGTCTGGTGCGTTCTCTGTATTAAATCTGAATCTGTCCATAAAGTCAAATGCCATGCCTACCCAGCTTGACCACTTCTTGGGATCTTGGCTGATGTACCAAGATAATGCATCTCCTTTCAAACTCCCCATGAATAGCTTTATGCAAATCCTTTCATCCTTCCCTTCTCCAACCAGCTTGTCATAATTTGTCCTCGAATGGACCCTTGGATCACCCGTACCATCAAACATTTTGAACTTAGAAAGTTTGTACCGCTCAGGCAGTTCGACATCAGGCTGTATGCAAAGGTCCTCGTAGTTCAGCCCCTCGATTCATTTGCTTCCCTGAATGCCCTGAATCCGGTTGGTCAGTTTCTTAAGTTCCTCGGCCAAGTTCTTGATAAGCAGATCCTTTTCATCATACTTAGGTGTGCATGAGATATATTAGGTGGAGTGTGGCATGGTCTCCACGTAGATAGGAGTGTTATGGTGGCCTAGTGTATGGGTGTAGAAATGGTCGTTTGTGGAGTTCTGAGGTTCTGGGATGAGTGGTGGAGAGTTGTTTGGGGTATGGAAGGTGTTACATTGGTTCTTTGGTAGAGCAGCGTGATGGTGAGGCGCGGGATGATTTTGCTGTTTTGGGATATTTTGAGGAGGGGTAGGGTTTTGAGAATTGGGAAAGTTGATATCTGGGGTGTTGAGGGAAAATGACAAGTTTGCCAGATTCCGGACCTGATCGAGCTCTTCCTAGAATTTCAACAGTTTTTGTTCAAGTTGTGACACATTCTCGTTAGGAACCCGAATACCCTAGCCATCAGTGGCCTCTACCCATTCAGCTGTGTTCTCCTTCTTGATGTTATTTAAATCTTCCATTTTATACTTGCCTTTGCCCTTGCCTTTAATGGGACTGAGAGGAAGAGTGGGTGGAGGGCCCCTGGATCTTGTGAAATAAGATGATGATGCCAAAGTGCAAGAACTAACCTTTGGGGAGGGGAATAATAAAAACAAAAATAAAACAAAAGGTAATCAAGTCAGTGAGGATTATAAAAAGTATTGCAATATTTAAACACATAGTGCGGGAATGTAAAGCATGTCCTAATTTGGGAACCTCTTTGCGCCCGAGATAGGTCTAGTGACAAATAGACTTGGAGAACTTCTTAATTCTAAATGCCTCATTTTATTAATAAAGATAGGCGAATCCCAAAATGACACTAAATAAGCAAGAAAAAGAAGTCACTAATGGCCATTGGCCTTATTACATTCATAAAGTGAAAAAGCAAATTCCTATCTATTTTGTCCCCAAAGGACCTTCCCCAGATTCGACATCCTTGGCTCCGTCGAACAACTTCCCCAATTTGCGAAGTCCCAGCAACAGGTATGCTCTCGCTAGATGTCCACCTCCGGTCCCTTCAGCCTTTTGACAGTCTTCAACCCTTTTGAGAAATTTCCCCTCTAGTTCTACTATGCCTCACTCCAAGTATCCTAGCTTTTTGTTGGCACTGATAGCCATGTCTTTCCATTCCTCAATCAGCTTCTTGTTGGATTCTTGTATCTCGCGGTGTTCGCTCTCGCATTCACGGATCCTTTTGCGTAGCTGGTTGTACTTGACTTGCGCCTCGGCCTTTTCATCTATAATTCTATGACCTCGAACAAACCCATGCTGGCCCAGACCATCCCAATTGTCTTCCAACCAGCCAGAATAGAAAGGGGTACAACTGGCATGATATCTCTCTGGCTCGATGGTGTCCTTTTCCATTACGATCTTGTAGTGCCACATGTGCTGGTCTTGGCACTTGTCGACCCTGGGTATAACTTGTTTCCTACCTGTTTGCCTTATAACTCGAAGAGGGACGTAGGGGTATGTTCCTCTTAGACCAATCAGTATCAGGAAAGGTGCATCTCTGGAACGGGTGATGAACTCCTCTGTCGGAAACCACTCGAACATCCATTGAACCTGTTCTTCAGTCAGATTATCAAAGAGCTCAACCCATTCTTTGGCATTCTCAGGCTGAGCGAACATGTCGGGGATGTAATTCATTTGTTTGGGTGGTGGAAAGCAATATGATCATCCTAGGCCCTTTTCTGAATTTCTTGTCCGTATTCGCCCTTTTGGAGATGTTCCATGAGTCAAAGATGAACTAATAGATTGTAGCCTTCGAAGTGTCTTTCTCCTCGTTGACAGTTTTCCAAGGCTCGGTATATGTCTGCAATGATCATGGGTACAATATTGAACGTCCGCCCACCAATCCCCTCCATTATGTTCTTGGTTACCATAGCCAGCCTAGTATGGATTCTCCCTTTCTTCATTGGAAACACGATCAGACCTAGGAAGCAAAACATGAAAACGAATACCATACGATGGATATGTCCCAAGGACGTGATGGCAAACTCGTCGTGGTAGGTACGGTATGATTTACTGTGATCGTACCTTTCATACAATTAGTCAAAAGGGATGTACGATTCTTTAGGCATACCAATTCTGCATTCTTCATCAAACCCATCATTTTTAGGAAACCCTTGTATGTGCGGTTCACAAGCATTAGCAAACCCGGGGTTTCCCACACTAGACCAGCCAGTCCTCATATCTCCTCTAGCAAAGGTGTCATTTCGATGTCCCCAAAGAGGAACACGACCCTTTCACAATCCCAAAATAAGGTAGTAGCTTCTATTATCATGTTGTTAGGCTGGATCTCCAGGAGGGATGGTAGATTACCGAGATATTTTTTGATGAGGGTTTTGTCACTAAAATGTAAGTCTTCCCACAAACTTAGAAATCTTGGGTGGATATTGGTGACCATGACAAATCTGGGGACTTCGTGCCTCATATTTCTGCAAGTTAAACAAGGTTAGGCCCTTACCCCCACCAGACTCGACTATTTAATATCAACAATTAGCATGAAGCATTTAGTTCTCCAAATAAATGCACAGAACGTGATGATGTCCGTTTGGGTTTAGGGAAACCTAGTGGACCTTTGGACAAGGCTATCTTAAAGGATCATTACGCGGACAACATAACTAACCCGGCTAGGATTGACCGTGATACATGCTCAATTTAAATAGAGTAAGGTTTCTATAGGGTTTTAGACTGGTACCCTTGAGCGGACAACTCAAGGGGGAAGTCATAGAACTATCGACTGCACCGCTGATCGACTAGTTTTACCGCAAATAAGCCTTTCCGAATTTAGGGGTAATGATATAGGAAGGGCGCAACTACTCATCAAGCATTGCTATACTATTTGTTTGGCATGAGTGGAGTATGACGTTGACCATGATTATGCAATAATGAAAAGTATGTTGACATGTATTTGCACGTTAAGAAATCAATAAATACAACAGTTTTATAATATAAAGCAGTAATAAAGGAAGGAAACAAAAAAGATATGTCAGTTTTGCTTTTGAAGAAGAAATTAAATGCTTAAAGAAATTAAACAAGTAATTGCACATGGGGGTACAAATTCACAAAAATGGTATAAAATGGTAAAAGCCTAAATATCCCCAGCAGAGTCGCCATGCTGTCGCGCCCCCTTTTTCTTGCAGAATCGGTTTATGACATTTTTGGTTGGGACAACTCTTTCCTTTTGGGAAAGGGGTTTGCATTTTTGAAGAGTCGCCACCTAACGATTTAAGGTGCGTTAGGGCACCTATAGGGTTCATTTCTAGCTATGATTGATAACCAGAGACAGGGTAAGGGCTTGAATTTATCCTAAGGGGAAGGTGATAGGCACCCCTCAGGATCCACTAGTGTGGTTCCCGGCCAGATAATGTTTTGTGAATTTGTACAATTTGCAAATAACAAGTGTTGCTCAAATAATAGGGGATTTCAGTTTAAGTACACAGATGTTTGGAAAGCAGTTAATGGAAAGCAAGATTTTGAAAAGAATTACAATCTAAGCATATTCAGGAACGTAAAAGGGGGTGTCCTAGGTTTGTTTATAATATGGATCACATCAATGCAATACCCGGTATGACACTCCTCAAAGAGGGGCTACACATGGTATTAACGCACCGGACATCATGTCCATATCTACCCTTTCCTCTCCCGTGAAGATAATAAAAGCGAGGGTTGGTCTCGAGCCCTATTTCATAGAGTTACTCATCCCTTCCTATCAGTTCCGGAGGAATTTACGACTCTTATCCTATAACAAGGGGGTTCTAGGCAGACCCTTAGGTTTAGAGTCAAAATACTAAGGCGACATATAATACAAATAGGACTTCAATTAAGGGGAGCATGAAAGACAAATGACAGTCTCAGATATACCTCCACACACAGTACACATAAACAACATGACTCATACACAATTAAGGTCTGAATTCAGATTATAAGCATGGTATCTAGTGATAACAGTAGAGTCATATTTATAAAATAACTCAAATAGGAAGTCTTAATCATGTTTGCCTACTGACTTTAACATGCTGACAGTTAAACAAGGACAGTTCTGGTTTTATTTAAGTTTATTACCTAAGGCTTGCCTAGGCGTAAAATGATATGTAGTAATTACCAGAATCATTGAAATAGTTTGGAAGTTATTTTACCTAAAGCATGTTATTCTAAATCTTGCAAAGACATGAGGGATTGTGACCAGTTTCACTTAAACAGGATAATCAAACATGAGGTTGTTTTATGTCCCTTTTCATGCATCAGTAATTTAACTAAGTGTAACTGATCGAGTGTGAACGAGATCCTAAAACAGGGTATCTAACGTGTACATATGAAAATGTAGAATGATTGCAAAATTCCTAAAGCATGATCTCTAAATTCCCAAAGAGTTACAACATGATTTTAAGATGTGCAGGAGCAACAGTTTTAAGTTAATGCTGTTATTTAGCCCAAAGAAGGATTTCTAAGTGGTGAAGTGATGTCAAATGAGATGCTGAATTAGTAAACCTAAAAACATGGTATCTAATGCATGACATGCTTTGAATATGTTGATCTTACACATGGATTCTAATGCATATATAGGAAATGTAAATCTAAGACATGGTTTCTACCCATTGATGTTGATAGCATACTTAACAAACCTCCCCTTTTTCACTAGCCAGCCCCAATACTTGTTTATAACAGATTATTACAGACCTATACGAAAATGAATTACATAAGAAAAATAAAATCTACACTATAGAGAGGCTGAAAATAGGCCCAGATTTCCAACTCCTGACTAGGACTTCCTCTCTAAGTTATGTAATAAATCACCTCAAGTGCCAAGATTGTTTCATAGCCTTCCTCATATCTAAGTGTGTCAGAGTTCCCTAAGGACCTCAAGGGATCCAAGGCAGTGCTCACACCCAGATTTCATAGTCAAGATAGAGTAAGTGCAGTGTGGAAAGACCAACTTTCATGTATCCAAGTTCAGAGGGATCTCAAGGGTCCCAAGGCAAGGCTCATACAAAGGGGGCAAAACTTAGTAGTCTAAGAGTAGAGTGAGAGTGCTTGTCATAGTGTTGAATAGATTTAAGTAAGAAAACAGTTTTGAAATAGGGTAAGTGAGAAACAGTTTTGAAAAGAGAGACATAATTGGAATAGTTTTATGACAAAGTTTAACTGGTGAAAATAATTTGAAGGAGCATGCATACAAATCTCAGAACCAAATCAAAGTCAGTATCATACCAAGGACCAAGAATAGTCCAGCAAACACAAGCAAGGGAATGGGATTGGAGGGACAAATATGGAGCATGTGAGGGCAAACATGTAGCAGGTAGGAACATATACAAGCACACAATCAGAAACTCCTACAGGTTCAGAGGATCATGGGGACAGTAGGGTACTGGATTATATCAACATCAAACAACTAAGACCATGTATTACATGGGGATTCACATAAGAAATATGTACTAAGTATACAGAAACATGTTGGTCATTGAAAAGTAAAGCATAACTTAACATGTAGAGGGAATTAAGGATCCTAATTACATGCTGAACAACAAAGATAGTAAATAAAAGCATATCAAAAATATAAAGAATTTTAACAATAATAGAAACATGTTGGTTTGAGGACTGAAATATGAATTAGAACATACTACTGAAGTGAAGAAAGCAAAACACAAAGCAGAAATAGGAGAGCTGCAGTAGTTAGCCTTGGCTTGCAGCCGACTAGCTTAGAATAGTAGCAAGTAGCACAGAAGAGAGAATAGAGAGTTTTAGTAGTGTGAGAGAGAGTTGAACAGATTTTTGTTCGTCTGTTAAGACTGTAGAAGAGAGTCATTTGTATAGTAGTTTGAAAACTGGTTAAAATAAGGCAAGAATCACCTTCTTTAGTAATTATAGAACTCAATATAAAAATTGGTTCGAATCTCCCTTTAATTAAGGGAGTCAGTGTAAATGGTAAAGAGCAGGTGACAAGTAAGGAAAGAAATCATACACGGCTAGAGTATAACAAATAAGGAAAGATTTCAAAATAGTACCGGTATAGAGCAAGTAATTAAGGCTAGGTTCAGAAAATTTTCAAACTAAGGAAACAATCAGTAAGAATTAAGTAGCAATGCAGACAAGGCAAGGGAAAAATAATTAAGGCAAGTAACTAATCAAATTAAGTGGAAAGGTAGGAGTCGGGGTGTCCAAAGGAAAATGTTCAAATCACACCAAGTAATAAGGAATTCTGAATCAATCAAAGAGAAAGTCATGGAAAAAAGTCTGCATGTTTACCATATAAATAGAGTAAGACATGGGTAGTCAAGAGTTGGCACACAACTCTAGCAAAACATGAAGATCAAATGATACTGAATCAGTGAGAATGATTCAAGTCTTGATATGAATAGTCATGATGAACACAAACACATAGAATTGGTGTAAGTCTAGGCTTTGAAACCCAGTAGAAGCATATCAAGGCAAGGCAGTCACAAGAAATCTGTAGCACCCCGTAAAAATTCGGCTTAGGTATTGTCACACCTCCTTTTTCCGCCCCCGCGAGGGGCGTATGAGTTTTTTCCAATTAAAGGACAATCGAAACGGGATTTGTTTATTTATTTCAGAGTCACCACTTGGGAGATTTAGGGTGTCCCAAGTCACCAATTTTAATCCCGAATCGAGGAAAGAATGACTCCATATTACAGTCTGCGTACCAGAAATCTGGATAAGGAATTCTGTTAACCCGGGAGAAGGTATTAGGCATTCCCGAGTTCCGTGGTTTTAGCACGGTCGCTCGACTGTTATATTCGGGTTGATTATTTGATTTTAATACAAATATGAACTTATGTGCAAATTTTATCTTTTAACCGCTTTCATAATAATAATTATTATTTTTTACAAGGAATTGCAACATTGTGAAAATGTATCTCAAACCGCGTCACAATCAATGTACCCGTGGTCGTTGACACACTTTGACTCCGTTGAGATTTGGATTTGGGTCACATAAATGTGCACCCGAATTTAAGGAGATAACATTATTAAACACGCGCCTAAAGCGACTAGCGTATCATTATTTTGGGTAGGGCCGTGAAATTTGCTAAAAGGCCCGTCCCGGAATCTAAGTATTTATTATGACCAATTATTGAGGGCCCCGCAAATTATATTTTTATTTGGCGAGGCTCGTCTCATTTTTATTTAAAAGGATAAACCTACAGTGACTATATTTTTCTATTAAGTTCGTCTCTAAAATAAAAGAAGATCTCTTAATTAATTACATGCTCAAAAACGTAACTTATTAGTTATTAGTTTACGGCTAATACGAATGGAAAATTGGGACCGAGTTTGCACAAAGAAAAACTGCTTTCATTCTATATCCTATTATTCAATAATAGTAGAACATGAGATTTACACACCATAATATCAAAATGAATTAACTAGTATTTGATTAATTTAAACTAACATTATTAGATGAAGAAGTTATACATATGCGACATCATTACTCATTTAATCAATCAACTACATTTTTATACAAAGAGAGGAAAATTATATTCAAACACAAATCTAAACAGGAGGGATTCAACAAGAACAAAGCCTGATTAATATTTCATTTCGCTTCAAGCCGAGAGTGTACAAATGTGTACCTGGAAATGGCAGTACAAGAAGAAACGAAGTAGGAGTCAACAGCAATAATACCACAGCAACAGCAGATTCAGCAACACCGCAAAACCAGTAATGACCACTAGAATAACCCAGTAACGGATTGAAAAATCAGCAATACCAAAGTGTAATCGCAGTCAAAGCAGAAGAGAGACGAATACAAGATGCAGTAGTTTACTGATTTTGAATAACACTCGAGGAAAGGCAAACAGAAATTATTCGAGTGAAAGTTCAAATTGCATTTCTCTTTTACTCTCAAAATGTTTCAAGTCTGTCCGCTCTCAAGTGTAAAAATCTGTTTAATGTTCAAGTCCTCTCTCAAAAATTGGTCCTCTCAATAATGTTCAACCTCCCTTTAATGTGTCAAATGACCCTATATATATAGCAAGACAAGTCTTGAATCCCCAACCCGAAAATTATTCCCCCAAGGCATGCTTTGTCCCCACTATCTAATGTTTTCTTTATTTTAAACCTTGTCCCCCATGCCTACATTAAATAAATACAACATCCCCAACCCATTATAATTTGTCCCCCATGCCTACATTAACAAATACAATATTCCCCTCCACTACATTATGTTTTGTCTCCCATTATGTTAAACAATTATATCAAACCACACCCCATTATATTTTGTCCCTCATGCCTACATAAACAATTATAATAATGTTCAATTACCAAACTACCCCTCCGACCTCATTGCAATTACCATTCTACCCCTGAATGTAATGCAATTTACCAAACTACCCTCATCAGCTCTAAACAATCAATTAATCAAAACTTAACCAAAATATAGCCAAGATGACCAATTTCTCAGCAATCTTCAACAACAAATCACATGAACACGATGAACAACACAACTCCAAATTAATGGAAATAAATTAACCATATTGGGAACCAATCCTGGTTAATTTAGACCATGAATGGATGAGCAAGGATACAACAATACAAACAACAAAATACATGATTCAAACTAAATCAAACAAATCAAAAAAAAACATAAACTCACATTAAATCACTGGATTAAACATGAACTTCAAGCAAAGATGAACATGAACTAAATCTATTTTTTAAACAACAAATATGACGAATTAAATGATTCAAACAACATTAATAATTTCTGGAAAATACATAACACATGAAACAAATTGAAGAAATAATCAGTTAAATTTCAATTTGAATCTAACAAACATTAAACTAATAAATTTTTACCTAAACGACAAAACAAACATGAAATAAACATGAAAAACAACTAATTAAATTTCCATTTGAAATCTGAAAAGTAAGTCAACAAAAAATATGAACAAACTAAAAAAAATTAATTCAAACGATATACATGAACAAAAAAAACATTTTCCGATTTTAGATTCGAGAATATCAAAACAAAATACGGACAAAATAAAATTAAAAAACTACTAACCGGATCGACACGACATATGTACGGACTGTTTTGACGACCAAAGCTTCGAACAAATGACGATGAACATGGATGAAAACAATCTGTCTGGAAATGAGTATCGCACCAAGATAACTTGACGCCGAAGACGACCACGAACGAACGACCAAAGAAGATGGTCGTTTGGCATCGTTTAAAAACGAAACAGTGGCAGCCCGTCACAAGCCAGAAGGCAGCAGCAGGCTAATTCATGAGGAAGACGAAGGTGAGGCAGCAGCGCGGCAGCAGCAGCTCGGAGGAAGGAGGAGAAGCAGCGGCGACGAAGCTGACGGGGACGCAGGAAGCTGAAGTAGCTGCGTGAGCAGCAGCAACTCGGAGGAAGGAGGAGAAGCAGCGGCGACGAAGCCGACGGGGACGAAGGAAGCTGAAGCAGCTGCGTGAGCAGCAGCAGCAGTTCGTCGAGCTCCACCTTGATGAAGAAGATGAAGTAGGCAGCGATGGTCGTCGATGAGGCTGTTCGTTCATGGCTATCATTGGGTGGTTGTGTCGCTTGGTTGTTTGAACGAAGAACGAAGGAGGAGGAGGAGCCATGAGCGTTGGTGAAGCTGAAAACGCAGCTGGGTCGTCCATGGCGAGGGTGAAGGGCAGCCATGGGAGGTGGGGTTTGGAAGGTTTGGAGAAGAATAAGCAAATGGGGGGGATCATTTTTAGTTTTTTAGGGTTTTGGTTTTTTTTATTTTTGTTTTATTTTTGTGTTGGACAAAAATGAAGAAGGGATGTTGGGTATTTGGGTTAATGGGGCGGACCGGGTCGACCCGGTTTGAAGTGGACCGGGTCATGGGGAAGGTTGGGCAAATTTGAGCCTGGGGTTGAAATTTGAAGAAATAGCCCAATCTGATTTTTCTTTGTATTTTGCTCTCTTTTCTTTTTTTATTTTTCTAAAACTAAATTATAAAAATACTTAAATTATTATTAAGAACTAAATTAAGTTATAAAAGTGTAAATTAACTACCAATAACAATTAACACACAATTAAGTAATAATTAAGCATAAAATTGTTCATTTGGACATTAAATGCTAAAAATGCAAAAGATGCTTATTTTTGTAATTTTCATTTTTTTAAAACAAATTTAATTACTAACAACTATAGAATTAAATCCTACATGCAAAATGCGACATATTTTTGTATTTGTTATTAATTTAACAAATAAACATGCACAGACAAATACAAATAATTATCCAAAAATGTCACAAAAATACTCAAAATTGCACACCAAGAAAAATCATTTTATTTTGAATTTTTTGGGAGTAATTCTCATATAGGGCAAAAATCACGTGCTTACAGCTGCCCCTCTTTGCCCGAAGACACGAAGGGTTTTCGCGCAAAGATAAAGCGAGCAATTTTTGCCCATCCGAGCACTCCGTGTGAAGCATTTTTTGAAAAAGATTTAATCGAACCTTTGCTTCAAAGGTTTCCTACATATCCCTGGCTAAAGGGGAATCAGGTTAATGTAGTTCGGGAAGTTTTGGTAGCTGGGACTACCGTGGGATTGCAAGATTACTAGTGTTGCATGCTATTACCACTGCTTACCGATCTCCTTATTACACCGTGCTTAAAAGAAAACAAGAAGCTAGGCTAGACTACAATTTGTTCTTGTTGCCTTGCTTTCTTGTCTGCTTGCATTTCTTCCGGTGCTTTTCTTCCTTGAATTCGGGAATGATACTGGCCCTTTGCTTTTCTGAATACCAGTTTTCATCATTTTGCTTGGTCCGCTGGGGACTTGGCTTTCTTCATTAAGGTTTTTCGGCGGTTCCTCTGGGGGTATGACTCTCATCATCAGATTTGTTATGCTGGGCATGATTTAATGTTCACAAGCCGCTTCTTTCAAAACGCGTCTTTTCTTCCTTTTGACTCATGCGCCTTAATTTGTGGTGGGACCTCTTGTTGCAACCTTCTGCTTCCCGGTGCTGGGGATTTTTATTTGTTTCCTGCTGGGAATTCCTGTTGTAAACCCTCTGTTTTAATGTCTTCTGACTTGATCTTGAAATAGATTCCTCTGTTGTATGGGCGGGCTCCCAACTTCAATACTTGAAAAGTAATACTGAAATGTATTCCTCTGTTATATGGGCGGGCTCCCAACTTCAACACTTGAAATGAAAAGACTGAAATGTATGCCTCTGTTCTATGGGCGGGCTCCCAACTTCAACACTTGAAATGTAAAGACTGAAATGTATGCCTCTGTTCTATGGGCGGGCTCCCAACTTCAACACTTGAAATGAAAAGACTGAAATGTATGCCTCTGTTCTATGGGCGGGCTCCCAACTTCAACACTTGAAATGAAAAGACTGAAATGTATGCCTCTGTTCTATGGGCGGGCTCCCAACTTCAACACTTGAAATGAAAAGACTGAAATGTATGCCTCTGTTCTATGGGCGGGCTCCCAACTTCAACACTTGAAATGAAAAGACTGAAATGTATGCCTCTGTTCTATGGGCGGGCTCCCAACTTCAACACTTGAAATGAAAAGACTGAAATGTATGCCTCTGTTATATGGGCGGGCTCCCAATTTCAACACTTTGGAATGAAACGACTGAAATGTATGCCTCTGTTCTATGGGCGGGCTCCCAACTTCAACACTTGAAATGTAAAGACTGAAATATATGCCTCTGTTCTATGGGCGGGCTACCAACTTCAACACTTGAAATGTAAAGACTGAAATGTATGCCTCTGTTCTATGGGCGGGCTCCCAACTTCAACACTTGAAATGAAAAGACTGAAATGTATGCCTCTGTTCTATGGGCGGGCTCCCAACTTCAACACTTGAAATGAAAAGACTGAAATGTATTCTTCTGTTCTATGGGCGGGCTCCCAACTTCAACACTTGAAATGAAAAGACTGAAATGTATGCCTCTGTTCTATGGGCGGGCTCCCAACTTCAACACTTGAAATGAAAAGACTGAAATGTATGCCTCTGTTATATGGGCGGGCTCCCAACTTCAACACTTGAAATGTAAAGACTGAAATGTATGCCTCTGTTCTATGGGCGGGCTACGAACTTCAACACTTGAAATGATAAGACTGAAATGTATGCCTCTGTTCTATGGGCGGGCTCCCAACTTCAACACTTGAAATGAAAAGACTGAAATGTATGCCTCTGTTCTATGGGCGGGCTCCCAACTTCAACACTTGAAATGAAAAGACTGAAATGTATGCCTCTGTTCTATGGGCGGGCTCCCAACTTCAACACTTGAAATGAAAAGACTGAAATGTATGCCTCTGTTCTATGGGCGGGCTCCCAACTTCAACACTTGAAATGAAAAGACTGAAATGTATGCCTCTGTTATATGGGCGGGCTCCCAATTTCAACACTTTGGAATGAAACGACTGAAATGTATGCCTCTGTTCTATGGGCGGGCTCCCAACTTCAACACTTGGAATGTAAAGACTGAAATGTATGCCTCTGTTCTATGGGCGGGCTCCCAACTTCAACACTTGAAATGTAAAGACTGAAATGTATTCCTCTCGTTATATAGGTGGGCGCCTGACATGAAATTTAAAGACTGAAAGTATTCCTCTCGTTTTGTAGGTGGGCGCCTGTCATGAGCAACTTTGAAAACAAAATGTCATTCCTTTCTTTAGGTTGGCGAGATTTAAATTTTTTTTTATTTTTTTTAAAAAAAACAAAAAAATAAAACGCCTTTCCTCTCTTCAGGCGGGCTCCTGATTTCAACAAACAACTTTGAAAATAAAACGCCTTCCTTTCTTTAGGTTGGCGAGATATAAACAACTTTAAAAATAAGTATCCTATTCGAGGGCGAATGAACCCAAAATATCCTATTCGAGGGCGGATGAACCCAAAATATTCTATTCGAGGGCGGATGAACCCAAAATATCCTATTCGAGGGCGGATGAACCCAAAATATCTTTAAAACTTGAAAATGTCTTACCTCGAAAACTTGCTGGGGATTATTTTGCTGGGGATGAATTTTCCCTTTCTTCCTTCCCCATTATGACCCTCTTGAAACTTGGTCGAAAATCCGTCGAAGATGCTTCTACATCTTGATGATCCGCTGGGGATAACACTGATGAAGATAACTCTGCTGAGTAAATATGTTATCTTACTCCTTCCAGAACTACTTCCTTTTGAGTATGATGTTTCATTCCTCTGCAAACTACTTCCCTTTTTTCTTTTTTCTTTTTTCTTTTTTCTTTTTTCTTTTTTACTTTTTTTTTTTGTTTTTTTTTGCATAGCTTCTTCCTTCGAAGATTACCTCCGTTGAGATTCGTTTTGCCTTTCCCCGAAAGGAACCGCTGAGGATACCGATTTTCACCAAACTTGTGTTGGACTCCTCGAAACTGCTAGGGATAACACTGTTGGGGAATAATTTACTTACTTGTTGGGGATAAAATGTTATCAGCTGGGGATAACGCTGTCGAGGATAACACTGCTGGGGGATTCTGATTCCTTCAGAACTAGTGCTTCACTCTTCGGAAGGCTGTTGGGAATGATGCTGGCCTCTTGCTTTTTCTGAGCTCAAGTTTCATCCTTTTGCTGGTGAACAACTTCCTCCATTGAAACTTATTATGTTGGGGGCAACACTGGTTCTAAGACCATTTCCCTTGAGATTGGCGTTATCTTTATTCTTCCCCGAATGGGTACCTGACTTCCAGAAAATTTCTAAATGGAAGGAAAATTTTCTGCCCCAGTTTGATAATATCCCTTGTACGTGCATTTCTGGCATCAATGCCATTTCCTTTACCTGTTCCAAATCAAACAAAATTTGTTAGTTTAAAACATGGTGGTTGGTTGTGATACTCCTACTGGGATGGTTTTCCCTTTCTCCTTCCTTGCTCTACGCTCCACAACTTGTTGGGGATGATATTATTTGCTGGGGATAATCCCTTTCTGCTGGGGATATCCCTCTTCTCTTGTGGCATAGTTCGGAAGCTGGCATTTCCCCGACCTTTTAGTCTCGTATGAATTTCCCCAAATCATGTTCATTGCTCTCCTTGATTTGTCCTCATGCCTTGGCCTTGAGGTTTATAACCTTTGGTTTTGGCAAGGATATCCCTCTTGACACTCGTCAATCCTTTTGTCAATTCCCTTTTGCTGGGGATATTTTTTTTTTTGACACGGGCCTCGTGCTTGTTCCTTGCTGACTATACAACTTGGATGTACTAGTCAGATCTCATCTTGCATAATTGGAAAGCCGATGGCATATTTTGAAGTCAATTCAAACTTGTTCTGACCAAACGGACTCTATTGGGGAATTTTTCTATGAAAGGAAAAAGATAAAAGGGAACAGAATAAAAAGGCAAAGGAAAAAGATGACTCTTTAACAAAAGAAACTAAAAATAAAAAAAACCTATCAAACGCAAATACCGACTCTAATGGTCATGACATGCATATGTGGCCTATCCTCCGCCGTCAATCGTCTTTCAATACCTTCAATTGGTGATTCCCCTATCTGATTCTCAATCTTATTCGACTTGTAGTGCCCAAAGGGTTTTCACTATCAAGTCTCTCTCATTTTGGTTTTTCTCTCAGCTTTCATCACCTTAGGGTGCCTGTGAAGGTTTTCACCGATAAGACTCTCTCATTTGCATCACTCTCCAGCTGGGGATTCGGAGTGTTGCCGGTATGACTCTTTCTGCCGGGGATTAGAGTCCTTTCTGCTGTGGAACACAATGTTATGCTTACTGGCGAGACTCTCATTTGTCTGACTTGGCATCTTTTGAAGACTGATCAGAAGGTCTTTCTTTGGACCGTAATGTGGGTTTTTGGATAGGGCTAGAAAGAAAGGGTATTAAAGGCTCAAAAATGAATCGATTTTGGGTTATTAATTACAACCTTCGGAACTAGATTTATTTACAACAAACGCAACATTTGCCCCAGTTTCTTGCTTGGGGATATCTTAATTGATTTTTTTCATTTTTCAAAACTATGACCGAGCCGTGAAGCGCCTACATATCCTCTTTGAGGAATCAGGTCAAACGTACTTCCCAATTCCTCTGTTTTCATTTGACTTTCCTTTGTTTTTTTTTGTTTTTTTTGTTATCATTTTTCTTTTTTTTTTCTTTTTTTTCGTTTTGTTGTTTTCTTTCTTTCTCTTTTTTTTTCGTTGCTACTGATTCCGAACGAGGGGTATGAAAGAAAATAAATAAGGCTCAAAAGGGGTAACGAAGGATAAAGTGTTTAGGTAGTAGAACAAAATGCCTTCGTCATTCCAGTTTTCAAAACATGCCAAGTGCAAACAACACAATTGAACATAGATTAATAGTCTCTTCTGATGGTGCTGGACTTGACAATTATGTTAAACATTTTATTTTTCCTTTGTCATTTCTAAAGCACCGTTGGGCGACACTCTCATTATCATGAACGACCCTCATGCCAATTTGGCGAATCTTGCTTTTAACGATTTTCTTTGTGTTTTACTTGCCCCAGTTCCATACGACTCGAGCTCTGAATAATCTCAAACCGTCCTTATTTTCTTTAAATGTTCTGATCACCTCTCTAGGATTTTATGATTAACTTTTAAAGACTAGGCCCAAACTGTGTGCGCACGTCATGTCACTAGAATCGGCGTTGAATAAAAATGATAAAAGGACTAAACAAAAAGAAAACTGGAAATAATAAAAGACCGGATTTTGCATTAGATTACCGGTGAAATAGTTTGAATAACAAAACAAACGAAACAAACCAGAATAAAATCCTAAAACAACCTGGACAAAACTTAAACAAACCGCTATGACCAAATGGAAAGATAAGAAGGTTTGACACAAGACAATATCCGAATTACAACCCTAATAATCCGGACAACAGAAATGACAACAAAATAAGCCACCAAAAGCTTCTCTCTTGCTAACCAAGGAACGGAGCGTCCTCCCATTTTATCTAAACTGGCATCTCAGCCACTGAGCTTCGCATCAGTATTGTCCAAACCATTGCCAGCTTCAACATCATCAACCTCCGTCGACAAGTTCTCGATAGGGTTCGAGTGTTCCATGTCATCAGGCCTGATCCCTGCAAAGTGTGCTTCTGGGTCTTGTATTTCCGGCTTACCACAAACCAACCACCTTCTTTCTTTGTGATTCAAAACAAAACAGGTTAGAATGGACTCAGTCGGTCCTCATTATTAACAACATCTTTTTTTTTTCTTTTTTTTTTCATTTTTTTTCATTTTTTTTGTTCTGGTCGAATCTTATGGAGATTGCCTACGTATCATGACCCCGCATGAATCAGACCTTGCGTAGTTCGGACCACTAAAAGATAAACAATACTAAACATTTTTCTTTTCAATTTTCATATTATAACAAACTGGGTTTCAAATGTTTGAAGATGACCTACAAACCGGAAAATCAAACAACCCACATATTCTAATTAAAAGATTTACAAACTCCAAAACAAAAAGGCCATCTTCCTTTCCCCGTTTGACAAATGCAACCGAATGGTTATTTTTGCAAACTTGGCCCTTTCTAAATTTCACATGAATTTTGAGGCCGGGGAGGATTATTTTATGACACTTTACAAACTTGCCCATTCTTTTACGAAAATAGCCTTTCGACAACTGAAAGATACTCTGAGGCTTTTTCGGCAAGAACGGTTTAAGACACGGCCGAAGATGGCTTTGACTAAAAATTCAGATGGTGTTCACCTGACCGCTGACTCTTTGTTTTTTTTTTGTTTTTTTATGACATTTTTTGACTAAAAATCCAGGCTATTTTATGACATTTTTTTTACAATATAAACCTGGTGTTGCAAACACGGCCCTTCAGCGCCTCGGGGACGAAGATTTTTAAGGCTTGTGGGTCAACTGGACCAAAAATCTTAAACGTGACCCAAAGATGGCTGTTTATGCAAAGTCAGCCTTCCGGCGTCCCTTTCGGGAACATTCGGCTATGTCTTGATAAAACAGCGTCACCCGACTTCTTTATGACAAAATTAAAATTTGACATATATTTTTTGGCTATTTTTAGCAAAAGGGGAGGTTGGACACCACCTGACTTATTTATGACAAGATTAAAATTTTGACACGTTTTTATTTATTTATTGGTTTTTGGCTATTTTAGCAAAAGGTGGGGTTGGCCCCGATGAGGGTTGCCTACGTATCTCACATCTGGTGAGAATCAAACCCGCGTAGTTCGGGATGCTCACGAATAAGTAAATGAACTAACATTTTTTTATTGGAATTTGTGAAAGAACTGCTTCAAAAAGAAGAAAGGAAGTATTTTTTTTTTTGGATTTTTGATTGATTTTCTTTTTTGAAAGAAAGACTTGTAAGAATTCCTTTTCTTTTGATTTGAACTTTGAGAATTTCAAAAGTAAAAGGAAGATATTTTTTGTCTGAATTTTCATTTGTTTTCTCTTATTCTAAAGAAGAAAGAAAATATTTTTGGAATTTTACCTTTAATAAAAGAAATGCTTCTAAAAAAAATAATTTTTGAATTTTGAATTTTCTTTTCAATTTTGAAAGAAGAATCAAAATATTTTCGGATTTTTTTAAAAGAAAATATTTTTATTTTTATTTTTATATTTTTTTATATTTTTTATTTATTTTTGAAAAAAAAACGATTGAAAAGACTTTCTAAAGACATAAATAATAAAGAAATCAATAATGGAAAATAAAGATATATATATATTTTGCAAGACATATCTTTTTGGAATTTTACTTTGAATTTTCTTGGCAAGACAAATACTCTTTGCAACAAATAAAGATATATATATATATATATATATATATATATATATATATATATATATATATATATATATTGGAACAAATAATAAAACCACGTTCAATGCACGGCTCTTTTTATTTTTATTTTTGGCATTTTCATAGACAAACAAATAAAAAAATATTTTAAAAACAAGACTCTTTTTCATTTTCATTTTCATGGCAAGACAAACTATATATTTTTTTTCTATTTCTTTTTTGAAAATCAAAACAGAACAACGAATTTTTTTCTTCTATTTTTCCTTTGCTTTTAATAAAACAAACTAATAAGACATTTTTTTTCTCATTTTCTCAAAATTTCGGCAGAGTTTTGACAGTATTTGACATTTGTTTTTTTTTTCAAAAATAAACAATCAATTCCCTAACCGCTATTTTTGTTTTCCAATTTCAAAATATTATTCCTGATATTCAAAAGTCGGTCAACACACAAGTCCGAATCAAATAAATGCGCAAGTAGCAGCAAGTAAGATGCATCACAATGGTCATTTTCATTTTTGGTGCACCTGTCCTAGACAGACCCAACCCCTGTGTTGAGCCTCCAAAGTCAGATGCACGTGATGCAAACAAACGTTCCTACTAGGGATCCGGCCAGAAGCTGAGTTATTCTAAGTTCATAACCTGGGCATTTGTACTAGACTGTGTACCCGAGCGGACAACTCGAGTCGAGGAGGGGGCTACGTACCGGGGACCCGCGGGGTCGTCCGGCTTTGTAACTTATCCGGCCTCTTTCTTATTTCAGGTATTGATACTAACAGAATACTTCTCCCCTGAGGTAAGAAGAGAAGGGTTTCGGCACAGTTTATATACAATTCACATAATATCAAAGCGGTAAAAGCATCATTTAGCACATTAGACATGTATCATGTAATAGAATCAGATAAAACCAAATATAACAATTTATCTAAGCTCGAATTTCTAACCCTGAACCAGTGGTTCTGGGTTTAGTCCCCAGCAGAGTCGCCAGAGCTGTCACACCTCCTTTTTCCGCCCCCGCGAGGGGCGTAGGATTTTTTTCCAATTAAAGGACAATCGAAACGGGATTTGTTTATTTATTTCAGAGTCGCCACTTGGGAGATTTAGGGTGTCCCAAGTCACCAATTTTAATCCCTAATCGAGGAAAGAATGACTCCATATTATAGTCTGCGTACCAAAAATCTGGATAAGGAATTCTGTTAACCCGGGAGAAGGTATTAGGCATTCCCGAGTTCCGTGGTTTTAGCACGGTCACTCGACTGTTATATTCGGCTTGATTATCTGATTTTAATACAAATATGAACTTATGTGCAAATTTTATCTTTTTACCGCTTTCATAATAATAATTATTATTTTTTACAAGGAATTGCAACATTGTGAAAATGTATCTCAAACCGCATCACAATCAATGTACCCGTGGTCGTTGACACACTTTGACTCCGTTGAGATTTGGATTTGGGTCACATAAATGTGCACCCGAATTTAAGGAGATAACATTATTAAACACGCGCCTAAAGCGACTAGCGTATCATTATTTTGGGTAGGGCCGTGAAATTTGCTAAACGGCCCGTCCCGGAATCTAAGTATTTATTATGACCAATTATTGAGGGCCCCGCAAATTGTATTTTTATTTGGCGAGGCTCGTCTCATTTTTATTTAAAAGGATAAACCTACAGTGACTATATTTTTCTATTAAGTTCGTCTCTAAAATAAAAGAAGATCTCTTAATTAATTACATGATAAAAACGTAACTTATTAGTTATTAGTTTACGGCTAATGCGAATGGAAAATTGCGACCGAGTTTGCACAAAGAAAAACTGCTTTCATTCTATATCCTATTATTCAATAATAGTAGAACATGAGATTGACACACCATAATATCAAAATAAATTAACTAGTATTTGATTAATTTAAACTAACATTATTAGATGAAGAAGTTATACATATGCGACATCATTACTCATTTAATCAATCAACTACATTTTTATACAAAGAGAGGAAAATTATATTCAAACACAAATCTAAACAGGAGGGATTCAACAAGAACAAAGCCTGATTAATATTTCATTTCGCTTCAAGCCGAGAGTGTACAAATGTGTACCTAGAAATGGCAGTACAAGAAGAAAAGAAGTAGGAGTCAGCAGCAATAGTACCACAGCAACAGCAGATTCAGCAACACCGCAAAACCAGTAATGACCAGTAGAATAACCCAGTAACGGATTGAAAAATCAGCAATACCAAAGTGTAATCGCAGTCAAAGCATAAGAGAGACGGATACAAGATGCAGTAGTTTACTGATTTTGAATAACACTCAAGGAAAGACAAACAGAAATTATTCGAGTGAAAGTTCAAATTGCATTTCTCTTTTACTCTCAAAATGTTTCAAGTCTGTCCGCTCTCAAGTGTAAAAATCTATTTAATGAATAATGTTCAACCTCCCTTTAATGTGTCAAATGACCCTATATATATAGCAAGACAATTCTTGAATCCCCAACCCGAAAATTATTCCCCCAAGGCATGCTTTGTCCCCACTATCTAATGTTTTCTTTATTTTAAACCTTGTCCCCCATGCCTACATTAAATAAATACAACATCCCCAACCCATTATAATTTGTCCCTCATGCCTACATTAACAAATGCAATATTCCCCTCCACTACATTATGTTTTGTCTCCCATTATGTTAAACAATTATATCAAAGCCCACCCCATTATATTTTGTCCCCCATGCCTACATAAACAATTATAATAATGTTCAATTACCAAACTACCCCTCCGACCTCATTGCAATTGCCATTCTACCCCTGAATGTATTGCAATTTACCAAACTACCTCTAAACAATCAATTAATCAAAACTTAACAAAAATATAGCCAAGATGACCAATTTCTCAACAATCTTCAACAACAAATCACATGAACACGATGAACAGCACTATTCCAAATTAATGGAAATAAATTAACCATATTGGAAACCAATCTTGGTTAATTTAGACCATTAATGGATGAGCAAGGATACAACAATACAAACAACAAAATACATGATTCAAACTATATCAAACAAATCAAAAACAAACATAAACTCACCTTAAATCACTGGATTAAACATGAACTTCAAGCAAAGATGAACATGAACTAAATCTATTTTTTAAACAACAAACATGACGAATTAAATGATTCAAACAACATTAATAATTTCTGGAAAATACATAACACATGAAACAAATTGAAGAAATAATCAGTTAAATTTCAATTTGAATCTGACAAACATTAAACTAACAAATTTTTACCTAAACAACAAAACAAACATGAAATAAACATGAAAAACAACTAATTAAATTTCCATTTGAAATCTGAAAAGTAATTCAACAAAAAATATGAACAAACTAAAAAAAAATTAATTCAAACGATATACATGAACAAAACAAACATTTGCCGATTTTAGATTCGAGAATATCAAAACAAACTATGGACAAAATAAAATTCAAAAACTACTAACCGGATCAACACGACATATGTACGGACTGTTTTGATGACCAAAGCTTCGAACAAATGACGATGAACATGGATGAAAACAATTTGTCCGGAAACGAGTATCGCACCAAGATAACTTGACACCGAAGACGACCACGAATGGACGACCAAAGAAGATGGTCGTTTGGCATCGTTTAAAAACGAAACAGTGGCAGCCCGTCACAAGCCAGAAGGCAGCAGCAGGCTGATTCGTGAAAAAGACGAAGGTGAGGCAGCAGCGCGGCAGCAGCAGCTCGGAGGAAGGAGGAGAAGCAGCGGCGACGAAGCTGACGGGGACGCAGGAAGCTGAAGTAGCTGCGTGAGCAGCAGCAACTCGGAGGAAGGAGGAGAAGCAGCGGCGACGAAGCCGACGGGGACGAAGGAAGCTGAAGCAGCTGCGTGAGCAGCAGCAGCAGTTCGTCGAGCTCCACCTTGATGAAGAAGATGAAGTAGGCAGCGATGGTCGTCGATGAGGCTGTTCGTTCATGGCTATCATTGGGTGGTTGTGTCGCTTGGTTGTTTGAACGAAGAACGAAGGAGGAGGAGGAGCCATGAGCGTTGGTGAAGCTGAAAACGCAGCTGGGTCGTCCATGGCGAGGGTGAAGGGTAGCCATGGGAGGTGGGGTTTGGAAGGTTTGGAGAAGAATAAGCAAATGGGGGGGATCATTTTTAGTTTTTTAGGGTTTTGGTTTTTTTTATTTTTGTTTTATTTTTGTGTTGGACAAAAATGAAGAAGGGATGTTGGGTATTTGGGTTAATGGGGCGGACCGGGTCGACCCGGTTTGAAGTGGACCGGGTCATGGGGAAGGTTGGGCAAATTTGAGCCTGGGGTTGAAATTTGAAGAAATAGCCCAATCTGATTTTTCTTTGTATTTTGCTCTCTTTTCTTCTTTTATTTTTCTAAAACTAAATTATAAAAATACTTAAATTATTATTAAGAACTAAATTAAGTTATAAAAGAGCAAATGAACTACCAATAATAATTAACGCACAATTAAGTAATAATTAAGCATAAAATTGTTCATTTGGACATTAAATGCTAAAAATGCAAAAGATGCTTATTTTTGTAATTTTCATTTTTTGTAAAACAAATTTAATTACTAACAACTGTAGAATTAAATCCTACATGCAAAATACGACATATTTTTGTATTTTTTATTAATTTAAGAAATAAACACGCACAGACAAATACAAATAATTATCCAAAAATGTCACAAAAATACTCAAAATTGCACACCAAGAAAAATTATTTTATTTTGAATTTTTTGGGAGTAATTCTCATATAGGGCAAAAATCACGTGCTTACAGGTATGAATGAGTTAAAGGAGTAGTAAGGATATATTTTGAACATGTGAAGTCTCATCGTGATAATTATGAGTGAAAATAGTTATATCAAAATCAAGATGGAAAGTGAGGTGCATAAGATTTGACAAAATCGACTAAGTTGGCAGAAGGCTCGTATTCCAGCAAGTTTTAGTGAAAATATATAAGGAATTTGCGCAAAACTCAAATCATGAAAGTTGTAGGCCTTTGAAATAGCTTTCCAACGATATATTGTGGAACCCAAACTGAGCTCTGTGCAAAACGTTATGCCCATTTTACAGAGAGGTGTGCAACCACCACGGTCCTGCCGCGTTTTACCACGGTCGCGGTGGCGAGGCAGTGTCTCAACGATTTACCGTGGTCGAGACCGCGGTCGCACCAACCGGGACGTGATGGACGACTTGGGAAGTCATTTTTTAGCCCTATTTCATCCCCCACAGCCCCAAAACATGAAAAACTTGCTCTAGAAAGTAAAGCTCTCAAACACCTAACCCCTTAAGGGTCCCTCCACCACCCAAAGTAAGTTCTGTGAGCAAGTGATTTTTGCCCTATATATGAATTACTCCCACAAATTCAAAACAAAAATAATTTTTCCATTGTTTACATTTTAGGATTAATTAACAAATTAGTTGTTTTATAAAAAATGGGAAAATCACAAAAAATAGTTTATTTTGCACTTTTCAATTTTAATTTCTAATTTTTGTAGATTTTCCTTGAATTTGGTTTTTAATTAATTGGGGTAAATATTATTTCAAGTAATTAGTTTAATTTGGTGAAATATTTAGTTTAAAGAGTAATTTTGGATTTAATTTAATTTGAAAAGAGAAAAAATAAGAGTAGAAAAGAATTGATTAAAAGAAATGGGAGGAGTCAATTAAAAGGGGGTTGTAATTTGGACCATTTTTTTATTAAAATCCGCCCAGAACACTCCCCAGCCCAGGCCCAAACCTGGTTTCCACCCGGTGCGTCTCCACACCCCACTAAACGACGTCGTTTCGCCTTTTTGATCTGGACCGTTAATCACAGTTGATCAAACGGTCCAGAACTGACTTCATCTTGATATGTAAATATCGGAAACCCCCCCCACCCCCTCCCTCATCATCTCACTCACCCTCATCTCTTCAGAAACACCCCCGAAACCCTAATCCGCCGCCCTAATTCCCACCGCCATAGCCCGGCGGCGCCACCTCTGTTCACCACCAAAATTACACCCTAAAACCTCCACGACCCCCTCCTCCCAAATCCCGGGTCAGTTTCCCTCGAATGTTGCCCGATCTTCTCGAATATTAGATCAGAAATTGAAACCTAAAATCCCAAGATTTCCGAATGAAGATTTCATTGAAGATTTTAGGTCCCTTTTGACTTTATTCATGTGTTTTTGATAAAGAACACACAATTAATCTCAAACTGAGCCGAAAATTTGAAGACTTGAAGATTCGTGAGTTATTTAACTTATGTTTCTTTATTATCTTCTTACCTTCTTCTACTTTTTATTTTAGTCTTCTGATTTTGATTTCTCATTTTTTTTATTTCTTCACACTGTTTGTATCTGCATGTTAGATTCAAGTTGTGTTTGATTATCAATTGGCTCTTGTCTTCAAGTACGTATAGTTTAAATTTTCATTCTTGTTTTGGGCTCAATTTTGTTCCGAGTCATTAGGTTTTTGAATTTGAATGTTTGGGTTTTTGTGTTTTTCTTCATATTAATTTCATAAGGATTAAATAGCCCAAGAGGGAGCTGAATGAGGTATACGCAGATCCATTAATTTGGGTCAATTGGACCCGGATTCTTCCTGGCATATAGAGGGTAAAAACAGGGGTGTAGAGGGTAGTTTAGGGATTCTATGGTAGGGAATATTGTTGTAATTGAGTAGGGAAACTTCTAGGAAGTTGGGGTGGGGGGCTATCTTGAATTCTGAAATTTAACTAAGGGCACCTAAGCTAAAACAAAAATGAGAAAAGGGGAAAAGTGCAAGCTGAGGCTGCCCTACTTTCTTGCCTATAAAGGCATCATTTCTTGACTTTCAAGGCAGACAAGACAAAAAGAGCTAAGAGGTGGAAAAGAGATTTAGAGAGCAAAAATCCTAAAAACTGAAATGGCTACCTTTTTTGAAAAATTCTGAAATATTCTTGAATTCTTTACATTTCCTTGGTTGAAAACCACTCAAAATTAGATTGGATTCCTGGTTGCTGATCTTTATTGCTTGATTAACACTACAAAAACTGACAAAATCATGCAATTGGGCTGAAAGGGATTGAATTTTGGATATCCAAAAGTTTCTTTTAAGTGTGTTGTTTGGGTGTTACTGTTTTATTGCCTGAATCTGGGTTCCGACACTGTTACACGCTGGTTTCTGATGTGATTCATTATTTGAGTTGATTTTTAGTTTAGTTAGTAGAAATTTTCTCATTATACATTATCATGGGACTGTTAAGATGCTGTGGTAAAGGACTCAGTTCAATTGCATGTATTTTAGATTTATTTTAGTGTTTTTGGCTGAAATGAGTATTCATATTTGGCAATGATCTCCTGTATAACCAGATATCACGATAAATATAGGTTAAGGGTAAAATACTAATGTATAGTCTACTATCTAAAGGCTCTTTGATATGTGTTTTGGCCCAAAGTCATCTGCCTTATGATATGGATTATAAAAGGATAGTTCGACTTGGTTATCAGTATGTGGTTTTGGAATTTAAATAACTCATGTGCTAATTTTCTGATTGATTATTGCTGGTGTGTGAGAATAATTTAACTGATTTAAATTTCTTAAGTAGTCATTGGTGCAAAGGTCATGTGAAAAGGAAAGGAAAATGGTTCAGCTGTCGCTTCAAGAATAGAATCAAGTACCAATTTATTTTGGTTTTGATTGCGATCATGTTTAAGTTGGGTTTGTTGTTTACGATTCAGAATGTTTAGCTGATAATTTAAAATTCAGAAGCAGAAAGTTAGGGTTTCATATAGTTCCTTGATTTATTTACAAGTAATTAATTGTGCACAAGGGTTGGTTCTGAGACCTGGGCCTAATACTAGCCCAGTTAATGAAAATCAAGTACCAGTTTTAATACTCTGATGTTTCGCGTGCCTGAAGACTCGACTTCGAGTCCTGCACCTATTGATGCTTAACTCTCCAAGGACTTGAGTTCACGTTGGGCCTTCCTCTAAGCCCAGCTAAATTCTGGGCCTGTTATATCCTATACCTCATTTGGTCGCAATTCAGATTCCGTTAATTTCCACTATGATCTCATTGTTTTAGTCATGGCCCTCCCGATCATAGTTAGAATTTAGTCTTAGATAAATGGAGGTGTGCCATATTAGATAACACAAATACTATATGGCCCTCCGAATTTAGTTTGAATAACCCTTTAAATTGGAATTGAGGTGCACCGTGCCAAATAAAATCTCAAAATGCATGGCCCTCATTTAGTTTGTCCTTGAATATTTTTAATCCTTAGAAATCGAGGCGTGCTATTTAGTCGAATTTTCATGGCCCTCGCAAAGTTGCAAACGCGTAGTTGCTTTAGGCGCGTTATCTCAATAATTTACTTTCCTAGACTCGGGTGCGCATTTATGTGACCCAAATGCAAATCTCAACGTTAGATAAAATGTGTTGCGCACTGCGGGTACATTTATGTGACGTGGTTTGAAACATATTTTAAATGATGTTACAATCTTCCTTTAATTAACTAAATAAAAGCGGTTAAAAAGTTAAAATTATACATAGGTTCAAAATGTTTTAAAATCAGATAATTATGCCAATAATGACAGTTGAGCGACCGTGCTAGAACCACGGAACTCGGGAATGCCTAACACCTTCTCCCGGGTTAACAGAATTCCTTACTCGGATTTCTAGTTCGCGGACTGTAATGCAGAGTCAATCCTTCCTCGATTCGGGAATTTGAACTGGTGACTTGGGACACCATAAATCTTCCAAGTGGCGACTCTAAATCTTTTAATAATATAATCCCGTTTCGATTGTCACTTTAAGTTGGAAAAAACTCCCTTATATACTCCCTTATCGGGGGTGTAGTAAAAAGAAGGTGTGACAGCTCTGGCGACTCTGCTGGGGATTGAACCCAAAATCTCTGGTTTAGGGTTCAGAATTCTAGCTTAGATGAATTGTTATATTTGACTTTATTTATCATCTAATTTTATTACATGTTTGGGCCTAATGTGCTAAATGTTGCTTTTTACCGCTTTGATATTATCTGAACTGTATATATAAACTGCTACAAAACCCCTCTCTTCTCTCCCCCGAGGAGTGCACGCTGGTCGTGACTTCTTTCTGTTAGTGTCATATCCCAAATAGAACGAGGTTCGGACAAGTTGCAAAGCCGGTTGATCTTTTGGTTACCGGTACGCAGTCCCCCCTCCCCCCCCCCGGCTTGAGTTGTCCGCTCGAGTAAGCCAGGTCTAGAACAATGCATCCAGGTTTTAAACCTAGAACTCAGCCTCATGCCAGATCCCTAGTAGGAACGCTTTTCTGCATCATGTGCATTTTACTTTGGAGACTCAACACAGGGGTTGGGTCTGTCTAGGATAGGTTTACCGGGAATGAAAAGACCATTTTGATGCATCCTCTGTGCTACATGTTGCATTTCTTCAAGGGTAAAAAGGCATTTGGAAGACCAATGATAACTGGGGGCAAATGAAAAGGAAAAAAAAAGAAAAAAGAGAGAAAAAGAAGAAAGGGTGAAGTGTGAAAATAAAGCAAGTAGGGCCTAGTTACATGTCTCATCATTTTCTTTTTTTAAAAAAGACAAAAAATATGTTTTCTCTAAATTAGTTATTTTTTTATCTGTCCGAACTACGCATACCTGATTCTCGTCTTTCGGGGCGTGATACGTAGGCAACCCACATAGGGTCCGGTCTTCCTAGTAAATCTTAGGTTCTTGGCTTTGCGGGGTCTTAGCCAAATTTTGCACTTCTTAGCCATCTTTTGGCCAAATAAGTCATTTTGCAAAAATAACGTAAATCATATCTTGCATGTTTCCAACAAGAAAGGTTACTGTCTCACGTAGCGCTCTAGGTATTTAACCCATTTGGTTTTAATTTTCTCATAAATGCATGGATTTACTTAGTGGAGTTTGGGCATGATAGAGCCCCAGGACTATCTAGTCAGGATCACTTGTTCATGAATGGATTAAAAAGAGATTTTCTTTTCTTTTATTTATTTTTGAGTTTGTTTTACTTTATGTCATCTTTTACCTTTTAGCTTTGTACAGTAATGTCGAGTCTTTTAGGTGATATTAGAGTTTATCATAGTCTAGTTATGTTTGTTCAGTCTTTTGTTACTGTAATTCTTATTTTGTATTTGGAAATGTGTTACAAGACAAAAATCCAAAAAAAGGAAGAAAAGAGAAATTTTGCGTTTTTATATTTCTGTTGGAAGTTTTCTTTAGAATACTCATTTTATGAATTAAAAAAAAAATCATTTGACGTGGTTTTTCCTTTAGGCAATTAATATCTAAAACTTAAAATAAAAATTTGTTTTATATTTCCTTTAGTGGACTAAAAATTCAAAGAAAAAAAAAAGAATTTTCTATAAGTTATTAATATCAAAAATCCAAAAAGATTTTCTTTTGAGGTTCTTTTTTGGGGAATTAACGAAAAAATGAAAAACATTTCTTTTTATTTTACAAGAACTTTATGATATTGTACATAGAAGAAATAACATACCTTATCTTCTGTTTATTTTTTAAAATTTCTCCTTTAGGTAATTAAAAATTGAAATTCAAAAACAGTTTTTATCTTTTTCATTTCTCGCTACGAAGTTTTTCTTCATGGATAGCAAATGAAAATTCAGAAAAAGGGGTCAAAAAAAATATCTTTCTTTTCTACGATTTTTCCTCAATAGAGTATTTGTTTCCAAAAAGAAAAGAAAAAGAAAAAATCCGTTAAGCTTGAGTTTAGAATAGGTTATAGAACATTAAGTCTAGAAAATTAAAAAAAAAGGATTTTGCTTCTTTTTATTTCTCTTTTCTCATCGGATTAGTCATTAAGGGAAAAAAAGGGTAGAATGTTAGTTTGTTTCCTTTATTCCTAATTTTCCAGAACTACGCAAAGATCTGATTCATGCGGTGTCATGATACGTAGGCAACCTGCATAGGTTTCGATCGAATCATTTTTTATTATTGAAAGGAAAAAAGAAAAAAAAGGGAATAAAAAAGAAACGAAAAAAAGAGGTAAAATTGTGGGATGTGAGATATGAGAGAAAGAAAGAGTGATGATTAAAAAAAAGAAGAAGAAATGAAGGAAAATGGGCATGCCAGCAAGTGCTAGAAAAGTAAAGAAAAAAGAGGTTAAAATGAACAAATTGGGATGATGCCAACTGACCTTTGTACCCTCGAAGTCATTTTAGAACCGATAACTGTGGCTAGGTGCATTGCACATAATGTGAGATTATCTTATGTTAAATGGCCTAACACTAACGTGATGGCTTCATTTTTGTTATATTCACAGCAAAATGGTGGTTGGTTTGTGGTTTTAAAGGGGTAACTCTTCTCTACAACATAAAGTCAAAAGGCAATGGCAGACAACAATAGAACTGAGTTGGTTTATACCAGTGCCCGAAAGCAGTTGGTTGAACAGGACAATAGGTTTGTTGAAGAGGTAAAAATATTAAGACAACACATAGCAGACATGTATCAGGGTTGGATGACTGGGAAGGCACCACCCCCGCCACCATCTAGCTTCCAAGATGCTGCCCTTACCCAAAATCCGGATGCAATGCCAGATGATCCTCCATACCCTCCAGATCCACCCGCTTATCACAACTTTTCCAACAGCTCGAGTAGCTCCACCACTCGTCCTCCAACTATCTTTTACCAATAGTGCCCTCCTATCACATCCACTATCCCCAACAATGAACACCCACTCAAAGCTCATGATGTCAAATATTATCCCTCAGAGGTTGCCCACAAGGTTCCCAACTCATACAAGCAGGGCCCGCGGGATGAGCCTCATGTTAAAAATGAAAAGTTCACAGTAAGAAAGGGGCGAGATGGGATACCTAGGAGGCTGAAAGGCATAGAACAGTCCTTAAAGAACAAGCAAGGAATGGGAGACCAGGGTAGCATGTCTTACAAAGAATTGTGTATGTCCCATGATGTTCGGCTGCATGCGGGGTTTAAAGTGCAAAAGTTTAACTTGTATGATGGGTGTGGGGATCCGGTAGCCCATTTGCAGGATTATTGCAGTGAAATGAGAAGTGTTGGTGAGAAAGATGATTTGTTGATGGCGTACTTTAGTGAGAGACTGATTGGGGCAGCTTTGGAATGGCATAATCGTCAAGATGTTGGTAAGTGGCCTACATTGGGTGACATGGCTCAAGATTTCGTTTCGATACTTTCAATACAGATCAGGTGTTACCCCAGACCACTCCTCCCTATCTAAAATGGAAAAGAAGCCGGAGGAAAGCTTTAGAGAGTTTGGGCTCAGATGGAGGGAGCAAGCTGCTCAAGTCAATACCCCGATTGGTGAAGAAGAAATGGTTGAGCTTTTCCTACAAGCCCAGGGGCCCACCTACTTCAGTCACTTAATCCAGACCTTGGGAAAGCCTTTCAATGATGTGTTAAAAATAGGGGAGCTAGTAGAAGAGGGAATCAAGTCAGGCAAAATCATGAGTTGTTCTAAAGACATTCAGAACATCCCAGTAAGCTAGGATGGAAGAAAGAGAAACATAAAAGATGATCCGATGGGCCTTCCCGCTCAACACTTCCAGCCTCGACATCGTCCCTATGGATATCCTTGTGCACCAGATGACCCTCCCCAATGCTACTTCTCTCCACAGAACTCCCAAAGTCATACATCACTTTTCTAGTACCCAGCTCCACAAAATGCCTATCCACCCCCACGAGCCTACCCAAACCCCCTGGATCAGGTGTCCGGTCCAATCAAGCATTTAAGAACAAGAGGTTGCGGAAGAAGAAAACCTTCACTCCATTGGGAGAGTCATATGTTAGTATGTTCCAGAGGCTAAGGAAATTGGACATGTTGAAGCCGATCCAGATAAAAATGCCAAACCCTCTTCAAAAGAAGTTTGATTTTTCTCAAAGATGCGCATATTGCTCAGATACCCCGAGGCATGACATAGAGAAGTGTTGGAATTTGAAGAATGCGATTTTGTAGCTTATTGATGCAGGCGACATTGTCGTGCAAAATCCAGATGCATTAGACACTAGACAAAGTCCGTCACATGTGCATAATGAGACACATATTGTGGGTATGATTTATTTTGAAAAGGAATGTGACAATTCTTCTAGGATCCTATGAGGTAAACATGCTATGAAGCTTTCAGCGCTATCAGAGGTTGATCCTAAGAACGAGCAGGCAAAGGGAACCCAAAGGAAATCTGTTAAGAACAATGTGATGGAGACTTGTGAAGGTCCTAGTATTGTTGATGCAGAAGTCAGTGGCTAAGTTATTGAGTTTGAGGATTGGAAAGATGCTCTTTTCTATCCTTTTATTTTGTCTAGTTCCTTTAGTCGTAGTATCTCATTTAGTGATGTATAGGTTTGTTCCAGGGTTGTATCCCAGTTTGTTTTACTTGTTTTGTTCTTCGAACCATTTCACCGTTTGTCTAGTGCAATGCCCTGTCATTTCTAGTCATTTTCTTTGTTTAGTTCTTTTCTATCCATTCATTTTGTCTTTTGTCTAATGCTTGTTTTAGTGACATGACATGCATGCAAAATTCTAGGTCTGGTCTTAAAGTCAGTTTAGTTATGAAGCAATGGAACAATTTTGAAGATGATAGGGACGTTTGAGGGAAATAAGTATAGGTATTTTGAGATCACTTGAAGCCCGAACCATGTGAAACTGGGGCAGATAGAACATAAAGAAACCCTATTGAAATGGATCATGCCGCATCGGGTGGAAGCTAAAGGCAAGTTTGCCAAATTAATAGGGGTCGTTCGTGGTAATGAGAGTGAGAGTGTTGTCGAATGGTGCTTTGTATGTAACAGATGTAGAATGCGAATGTGTGGATATGGTCATCAAGTATGGCGCAATCAAAAGATGTTACGAATGTTTTTCTTGGTTTGTTTAATTGTGTTGTTTGTACTTGGCATGTTTTGAAGATTGGAATGACAAAGGCATTTTGTTCTGCTATCTAAACACCTTATCCTTCGTTACCCCTTGGAGCCTTATTTATTTTCTTTCATACCCCTCTTTCGAAATCAGTAGCAAAGATCAGAAACACAAGCGTGAAAGATAAGTAAAGGAAAAGGAGCAAAGAAAAGAACGAAAAGGGAGAGAAAAAAAATGAAAATCGAAAAAAAGGAAAAAAAAGAGAAAGAAAAGAATGAAAAGAAAAAAGAAAGAAAAAAAAACAACAAAAAGAGAAAAAGAAAGCAAAAAGAGAAAGAAAAGAAAGAGAAAAGAGAAAATCACAACAACAAAGTAATTCCTATGTCATGAATTACGTTCGACCTGATTCCTTTTAAGGATACGTAGGCAGCCTCACGGTTCGGTCCCGTCAAAATAAAAATCCAAAAGTCCCCAAGCAAGAAACTGGGGCAGAAGTTGTGGTTGTTGTAAGAAATCTGGTTTTGAAAGTTGTAATTTTGAACCCATGATGAGTTGTTTTGAGCCTTTTTATACCCTTTCTTTCTAACCCCATCCAAAAGCCCACATTACGGTTGAAAGATAGACCTTACGATCAGTTTTCAAGAAATGCCAAGGCGAGCAAGTAGCGGTGATTCATATCAGGGGCAACATTCTGGTCCAAAGAGGGAAAAGAAATGTTAAAAATGAGAGAGTCTTATTGGTGAAAACCTTCGCGGGCACCATAGGGCGATGAGAGCTGAGAGAAATCAAAAAATGAGAGAGTCTTATTGATGAAAACCCTCACGGGCATCTTAAGGCGAAAATGAGTTGACAAATGAACGAATGAGAGAGGTCTACTGGTGAAAACTTTTCAAGGCACCTCAGAATGAACAAGTTCAGGATTTGGACAAAGAAATCAGATTATGGAAATTCCGGGGTAACAAAATGTGGCAACTGGAAGTTGATTGGTTGGACAGATTGGGACGATTAATCAAAAATACATGTCATGATCATTTGTGTCAGCTGCTCCATCCAGATAAGTCATTTTTCTTTTCCTCTTCAGATAGTCTTCCAATTTTGGATTTTCTTATCCTTAACTCTGAAAGTCATTGCATTTCATTTCTTTCAGGTTTATTTCTCTAAGATATTCCTAATGTCAGTTCCTTTTAAGCAAATAAGAAGGAATTTAAAAGTTCACTACTAGCTTCAAGATTGCGAAGCACAGTACGGCCAGAGCATACCAAAGATAGTATGATGTAAAGTGGGGTGAAGTGCCAGCAAAGTTCCATCGGCAAAATAATTTAGTAATTTCATGGGAAATGCAGAGGCTCAGTTAAAGGGGTCTGAAATGTGAAACAACGGTTGGGGTATAGAACATTCGAGTCATCCAAAGTCATGGCGGTGTTGAAAGTCAGTCGGAAAGTCAAACAGTTCAGGGCCAGTTCGGGGAAGCCAGTCAAAACAAAATAATGCAACGGAAAGACTTACAGCAAAGAATGCCATCAACTAACCACCACATTTTCAAACTGACGAATTTTTCTTTGATTAAAACAGGGGCAAGAAATTTCGGTTGTCTCGGAGAAACCCTCCGTAGAGAAAGGCAAATACCAAACAGGTTTGATTTTTGATTTTCAGGACCCTCCTGGAAAATGGGACCTAGTTCAAAGTTCAGAAATAGCATAATCTAGCATAAATGTATCCCAAAAGAATATAAGTTAGCTTAGAAGTTTGCATGTTTAAGATAGGATTCAATTAGGAGTTTCCAGGACTCTCTCGAATAATGGGACTTAGCTTTAAGATTTCGATTAGATAACAACATTTAGCGTAAACACTGCTGTAAGGTAGTATAATGCAACCATGAAAGTTGTCGCCCTTAAGATAAAACTTGACCGTTGATTTTTAGGACCCTCCTGGATAATGGGAGTAGTTTAAAGATCCTCTTAGATGGCAAGAATTAGCAGAAGTTACACTTGTAGAAGATATAACTTAGATTTAAAATTGTCGTTTAGTTAAGAGTTGTCAGGACCCCCCCTAAATAATGGGACCCAGCTTTCAAATTCTTGGTAATATTTGGTAATATAATTCAGTTTAACACTCACATATGTGCCCAGTTACCAAACTGGGGCAGAAATATTTTCTTTGTTTTGTCTATTTTTTGTTGAAATCAGGTACCCGCCTGGAGAGCAGGGAATACATTTCAAGTTTAGTAATCAGGAGCCCTCCTGGAGAGTAGGGAATACATTTTAGTTCAGCAATCAAGAGCCCGCCTGGAGAGCAGGGAATACCTTTCAAGTCAGCGGTCAGGAGCCCGCCTGGAGAGCAGGGAATATATTTCAAGTTAGCAATCAGGAGCCCGCCTGGAGAGCAGGGAATACATTTCAAGTTAGCAATCAGGAGCCCGCCTGGAGAGCAGGGAATACATTTCAAGTTAGAAGTCAGGAGCCCTCCTAGTAAGAAGGGAATACATTTCAAGTTAGAAGTTAGGAGCCCGCCTGGAAAGTATGGAATACATTTCAAGTTCAGCAATCAGGAGTTCGCCTAGAGAGAAGGGAATACATTTAAGTTCAGCAATCAAGTGTCCACTCGGAGAAAGGAAAAATATCTCAAAGTGCAGTTGGCAGTCAGGCATCCACCTGGAGAAATGGAAAACATCTCAGATTACAATTCAAGGCGGCAACAAAGGGATTCCACCGGGAGAATACAAGTTAACAAGGCAACAAGAACCACCAGAGCAAGTTTGAAGTTATAGATAGGATTTTGTAATGCATAGATCATAGTATAATCTAGCTTCTTTTCATTTTATCATGGTGTACTAAGGGGATGCAGTAAGCAGCAGCAGCAGCAGCAACAGTGAAATCACAACTTCATGGTAGTCCCAACTACCAAACATTCCTGAACTATACTGACCTGATTCCTTTTTAGCCAAGGATATGTAGGCAACCTCATAAGCAGGGTGCGGTCGAATCTTTCAAAAATGCTTCCTCACGGAGTATTCAAACGGGCAAAAATCGCTCGTATCCGCTCACTTTATCTTTGCACAAAAACTCTTCGTGTTTCCGGGCAAAGAGGGGCAGTTGTGAGCACGTGATTTTTGCCATATATATGAATTACTCCCACAAATTCAAAACAAAAATAATTTTTCCATTGTTTGCAATTTTGTGGGTTTTTGTTGCATTTTCTGTTAATTGTTCGCGTTTTTGTTTGTGCATTTTAATTAGTGAAAACTACAAACAAATGTGTTGCATTTGCATTTAGGATTTAATTGTACATTTTAGGATTAATTAACAAATTAGTTATTTTATAAAAAATGGAAAAATCACAAAAAATAGTTTATTTTGCACTTTTTAATTTTAATTTCGAATTTTGGTAATTTTTCCTTGAATTTCGGTTTTAATTAATTGGGGTAAATATTATTTCGAGTAATTAGTTTAATTTGGTGAAATATTTAGTATAAAGAGTAATTTAGGATTTAATTTAATTTGAAAAGAGAAAAAAAAGAGTAGAAAAAGAATTGATTAAAAGAAATGGGAGGAGTCAATTAAAAGGGGGCTGCAATTTGGACCATTTTTTTATTAAAATCTGCCCAGAACACTCCCCAGCCTAGGCCCAAACCTAGTTTCCACCCGGTCCGTCTCCACATCCCACTAAACGACGTCTTTCGCCTTTTTGATCTGGACCGTTGATCTCAGTTGATCAAACGGTCCAGAACTGACATCATCTTGATATATAAATGTCGGAACCAACCCCCTCTCTCTCACCCCCCTCATCGTCTCACTCACTCTCATCTTTTCAGAAACACCCCCAAAACCATAATCTGCCTCCTTAATTCCCACCGCCTTAGCCCGGCGGCGCCACCTCTGTTCACCACCAAAATTACACCCTCGAACCTCCACGACCCCCTCCTCCCAAATCCTGGGTCAGTTTCCCTCGAATATTGCCCGATCTTCTCGAATATTAGATCAGAAATTGAAACCTAAAATCCCAAGATTTCCGAATCAAGATTTCATTGAAGATTTTAGGTCCCTTATGAATTTATTCCTGTGTTTTTGATAAAGAACACACGATTAATCTCAAAATTAGCCGAAAATTTGAAGACTTGAAGATTCACCACCGTTCTTTACTGGTCCGAGTTGTTTTTAGGTATTTTGTTCTTCTTTACCTTTCGTTATTTAACTTATGTTTCTTTGTTCTCTTCTTACCTTCTTCTACTTTTTCTTTTAGTCTTCTAATTTTTATTTCTCATTTTTTTTTCTTCACACTGTCTGTATCTGCAAGTTAGATTCAAGTTGTGTTTGATTATCAGTTGGGTCTTGTCTTCAAGTAAGTATAGTTTGAATTTTCATTCTTGTGTTGGGCTCAATTTTGTTCTGAGTCATTAGCTTTTTGAATTTGATCTTTTGCGTTTTTGGGTTTTTCTTCATATTAATTGGGTTTATAAAGATTAAATAGTCCAAGAGGGAGCTGAATGGGGTCTACGCAGAGCCATTAATTTGGGTCAATTGGACCCGGATTCTACCTGGCATATAGAGGATAAAAAACAGGGGTGTAGAGGGTAGTTTAGGGATTCTATGGTAGGGAATATTGTTCTAACTGAATAGGAAAGCTTCTAGGAAGCTGGGGTGAGGGGCTATCTTGAATTCTGAAAATTTAACTAAGGGCACCTAAGCTAAAACAAAAATGAGAAAAGGGGCAAAGTGCAAGTTGAGGCTGCCCTACTTTCTTGCCTAAAATGCATCATTTCTTGCCTTTCAAGGCAGACATGAAAAAAAGAGCTGCGAGGCGGAAAAGAGATTTAAAGAGCAAAAATCCTAAAAAACTGAAACGGCTGCCTTCTTTGAAAAATTCAGAAATATTCTTGAATTCTCTACATTTCCTTGTTTGAAAACCACTCAAAATTAGATTGGTTTCCTGGCTGCTGATCTTTATTGCTTGATTAACACTACTGAAAATGACAAAATCATGCAATTGGGCTGAAAGGGATTGAATTTTGGATATCCAAAAGTTTGTTTTAACTGTGTTGTTTGGGTGTTACTGTTTTATTGCCTGAATCTGGGTTCCGGTACTGTTACACTGCTGGTTTCTGCTGTTGTTGCATTCTCTTGATCTTCAGCTTGATATTTTGCTTTTGTTTTCACTTACTCAGGTACATACTCTTAGGCCCTACTGATTGTGAAGATGGATTTGAGGAATGAAATGAAAGGAAGAAAGTTTTAAGGCATATTATCAGCTTTATCCATGCTTCATCTGAAATTTCTTCTCGATTTTTTGTTCTTAGTGATGTGATTCATCATTCGAGTTGATTTCTAGTTTAGCTAGTAGAAATCTTCTCATTATACATTGTCATGGGACTGTTAAGATGTTGTGGTAAAGGACTCAGTTCAATTGTATGTATTTGAGATTTATTTTAGTTTTTTTTGCCTGAAATAAGTATTCATATTTGGCGATGATATCCTGTATAACCAGATATCACGATAAGTATAGGTTAAGGGTAAAATGCTAATGTATAGTCTGTTATCTAAAGACTCTTTGATACGTGTTTTGGCCCAAAGTCATCTGCCTTATGATATGGATTGTCAAGGGATAGTTCGACTTGGTTATCAGTATGTGGTTTTGGAATTTAAATAACTCATGTGCTGATTTTCTGATTGATTATTGCTGGTGTGTGAGAATAGTTTAACTGATTTAAATTTCTTAAGTAGTCATTGGTGCAAAGGTCATGTGAAAAGGAAAGGAAAATGGTTCAGTTGTCGCTTCAAGAATAGAATCAAGTAACAATTTATTTTGGTTTTGATTGCGAGCATGTTTAAGTTGGGTTTGTTGTTTACGATTTAGAATGTTTAGCTGATAATTTAAAATTTAGAAGCAGAAAGTTAGGATTTCATATAGTTCCTTGATTGATTTACAAGTAATTAATTGTGCACAAGGGTTGGTTCTGAGACTTGGGCCTAATACTGGCCCAGTTAATGAAAATCAAGGCCAGTTCAGTTTGCTTGTGGCGTCCATTTTCTACTAAGTGAATTGGGATCACCTTCAAATTTTAATAATCTGATGTTCCACGTGCCTGAAGACTCGACTTCGAGTCCTGCACCTGTTGATGCTTAACTCTCCAAGGACTTGAGTTTACGTTGGGCCTTCCTCTAAGCCCAGATAAATTCTGGGCCCGATATATCCTAGACCTCATTTGGTCGCAATTTCAAATTCAATTAATTTCCACTATGATCTCATTGGTTTAGTCATGGCCCTCCCGATCATAGTTAGAATTTAGTCATAGATAAATGGAGGTGTGCCATATTAGACAACACAAATAGTGTATGACCCTCCGAATTTAGTTTGAATAACCCTTTAAATTGGAATTGAGGTGTACCGTGCCAAATAAAATCTCAAAATGCACGGCCCTCATTTAGTTTGTCCTTGAATATTTTTAATCCTTAGAAATCGAGGCATGCCATTTAGTCGAATTTTCATGGCCCTTGCACAGTTGCAAACGCATAGTTTCTTTAGGCGCGTTATCTTAATAATTAACTTTCCTAAACTCGGGTGCGCATTTATGTGACCCAAATCCAAATCTCAACGTTAGATAAAATGTGTTGCGGACTGTGGGTGCATTTATGTGACGTGGTTTGAAACATATTTTAAATGACGTTACAATCTTCCTTTAATTAACTAAATAAAAGCAGTTAAAAATTTAAAATTACACATATGTTCAAAATGTTTTAAAATAAGATAATTATGCCAATAATAACAGTTGAGCGACCGTGCTAGAACCACGGAATTCGAGAATGCCTAACACCTTCTCCCGGGTTAATAGAATTCCTTACTCGGATTTCTAGTTCACGGACTATAATACAGAGCCAATCCTTCCTCGATTCGGGATTTTGAACCGGTGACTTGGGACACCATAAATATCCCAAGTGGCGACTCTGAATCTTTTAATAATATAATCCCGTTTCGATTGTCACTTTAAGTTGGAAAAAATTCCCTTATATACTCCTTTCTCGGGGGTGTGGTAAAAAGGAGGTGTGACAAGTTCTAATGGTGATTCTAACTTAATTTCAATTTTCCAACATCTTATTAACACGGGTAAACCCTCCATATCATTAGATATTCGATTGGGACATCATTGTTGAGAGAAGGAAGCCTATAACTCGCATTCAAAGGGTTCGAACTTTAAAAAGGTAATTTCTTCACCCTCTACTTGATTCTAGCATTGGTTTAATGATTATAAACCCTAGTTCATGAGATATGAGTTGATGGGTTTGATAGAAAAGCATAAACGATTATAGGGTTGGGGTGTTGAGTGTTGATTATTGGTTAAGGGTGTTGTTTACATTATGGGTGATGAAGAATAATGTTGATATAATCATTTGAGACTTTAGAACTAATCTAGGAACAAGAGAATGGGTTGTTGGGTGTAGAGACACCATTAATAAGGACTATGAAGCTTTATTTTTACTAAGTGTTTTATAAAATGCTTAAGTGACCAAAACATGAGCATCATAGCTAATATGTAATCCCTTTGACTTATATTGCTATAGATTAAAGTTGAAAGGGCTGACAAACATTGTATTACGCTCAAGCACAGGAAGTTAAGGTATGTAAGGCTAACTCTTTACGTTTGAGAATGTCTATGATTCTTCCTACGTCCCATTCATTATGACCATCACCGTTTTCCTCAGAAAGTACCTATGCCTTAGTTCCCTGAATAGTAATAGAACTTCTATTCTCTAGATGGCATAGTCTCATAATCATTTGATATTCTATGAGTTTCAGTTATGACAAATCAACTTATTATGAATACTTATCTCACTCTAATCCTATTCACTATTCCAGTATCATGTAACTTAGTATGGCTCATTATTTCAGTATCATGTATTGTAATATGATTCTCAGTTCCTAATTTTATATTCTTGAATGTTGAACACTTGTATTTGGGCCCGAGGCTGATGTTCATGCTTTATGCATCTTTGGGCTTGAGGCCGCAGTTATGTATACGTATACTTGGGCCCGAGGCTGCAGTTTGTGCACATATATATTGCAGTTGTGCATATATATATATACATATTGGGCCTGAGGCCGCAGTTTAATATTCAGTTAAACAGGTTGTTCATCATTCAGAAGAGAGAGTATTCACATCCTTAATTCCTTGTTCAGTTATCAGTTTATCAGCTAGCAGTTCAGTTTCAGTTTAAATATTTACAGTTCTTTTGTTCAGCTATTTTACATACCAGTACAATTCAAATGTACCGACGTCCCTTTTTCCCTGGGCCTGCATCTCGCAATGCAGGTAACGATTTTCAGGTTGATGATTCTGCTTGCTAGGACATCTCGTATCAACTATTGGTGAGCCCCAGTCTTTTGGGACCTTTTCACTCTTTTGTTTTAGTCATAGTATTTCAGTTAATAAGGTATACCGGGGACCTTGTCCCGGTAAACAGTTAGCATTTTCACTATTCTTTACAGGCTCCGTAGACTATAACCCAGTCAGTCAGATATTAGCAGGCTTTCATGTGTTAGCCTTGTCGGCTACTTATTTATACTTGCGGACCTTTCAATATTTTCCGCATCTATGGTATTTCAGTCAGACTCTTTAGTAGATTATCATGTTTTATATTTACCTCTAGCTCATAGTTATACCACGTGTTGATCCATCCATGCAGTTGGTTCGCTCGGTCACATGCAGTCAGGCACCAAGTGTTGTGTTACGCTAGACCATGGTTCGGGGCGTGACAAATCTTGGTATAAGAGCCCCAGGTTCAATAGTCCTAGGGAGTCTATGAAGCCGTGTCCAGTGGGGTCTCTTTTATGTGTATGTGCGCGCCACACGTGTAAACAGTTGACCACCAAGACATCTAGGATTGTTCCATTTCTTTCATACTCTAGATCGTGCAGTTAGAGGTATGCTTTCAGAAATCTTTCTAACTCGTGCGAATTGTGTATTTCAGAAAAACGCCTACAAAAAGAAAGTACACCAAGAGGGCCTCAACTACTAGCCAGGGGGCCACAACTAATGCTTCTCAGGAGGAGGACACTCTGGCTAGGGGGTTGCGCTGGGTTTAGTGCCCCGTGCTTCAGACATGGATGTGAGGGGAGCTATCCAGTTTCTCACCCAGATTGTTGCTACTCAGGCTCAAAGGCAGGGAACAAGTGATATTCATGGGACGGTAGTTCCAGGTCTAGAGAATTCCTCAACATGAAACCTCCTGTCTTCACAGGGTCCAAAAAGGATGAGGATCCACAAAACTTCATTGATGAGGTTCAGAAGATATTTCGAGTGATGCATGCTACAGACACTGAGGCAGCAGAGCAGGCTGCATACCAGCTGAAGGACGTTGCCAACACTTGGTATGAATCCTGGGAAGAGTCCCGAGGGGAGGATGCAGATCCTGCCACTTGGAAGGAGTTTGCAAATGCATTCCTTGAGCACTTTCGACCCATTGAGGTCTTGAAAGCTAAGGCTTTGGAGTTTGAGAGACTCGGACAAAATGATATGAGTATGAATGAGTACTACCTCAAGTTTGTCTCTCTAGCCAAGTATGCTCCAGAAATGGTGCGTGATATGAGGGCCAGAGTTAGGCGGTTTGTGTTGGGGCTTTCAGATGATTTGTTTGCTGATGCTAATATAGCTGCTCAGAATAATGACATGACCATCACTAAGATGGTTGCCTTTGTTCAAGGGAACGAAGATAGGTTGAAGGAAGAAGAGCGGCTACGGAGAGAGAAGGAGAGGGAATTCAGCAAGAGAGCTAAGTGTGCAGGAAATTTCAACCATGGGGGATCTCATGCAGGAGGCAATCACTAGTTTTTCAAGAAATCAAAATCAGGACCTGCTCCATCTTCAGCTAGTGCACCAGTTCAGAGGTCAAAGTTTAACAAGAAAAACTAGAATTTCAGAACAGCAGACTCACAGTCAGAGGCTAGTGTGGGATACAGAGTCCCTGGTTACCCTATTTGCAACATGTGTAGTAAAAGGCACCCAGGGTTCTATCATTTGGGAACAAATGTTTGCTGTGGGTGCGGTAAGCAGGGCCACTTCTTAAGGGATTGTCCATCGGCAAAGCAGAATAATGGAGACAATGTAGCTCAGTCCACTAATTCAGCAGCCTATAATAACTCTCAAGCCCAACAAGGGCGCAGTGCAGCAAAGTCTAATAATACAAGCGGTGGTCGAAACCGCTTATATGCACTGGCAGACTGTCAGGATATAGAGGCTCGTGGAGATGTTGTCAGAAGTATGCTAACAATATTCACTTTTGATGTCTATGCTCTTATAGATTCGGGATCTACCTTATCTTATGTGTCACGCCCCAAAAACCGAGGGGCGCGACCGGCGCTCAGCCGGGTAGCCCCCAGCCAAGCGAACTTGGGTGCCTTTCCTATTCCACGTGATACCATGCGTTTCCATTACCTATTAACCAAGTGAAATAGCCATTTATAAATTTAAACACATCCTTACGAGATTTACATAACATATATAGTTACCTAACGTGGTTTACAAGTTATACTGCCCAAAATACATAAGTACATAACCTATATTTCCTGTCTACGGAGCCTCTAGAGATACAGAAGAGTGTTACAATACTTGCCAGTAACAAGACTCCGGCTATACCTTATGCAAATACCAAAATAAAATTTTTGGGAGGATAAGCGGCATGAGCCACGCAGGGCCCCAAGAGGAAAAGGGCTCACCAATTCAGCTGACGGGAGGTGAAGGAGTGCTACTGTCGGTGGGCTGGAGTACCTGTTATGGAACCACCTACAATTATAACACGAATGTAGTGCCCCCGGCAAAAGGGACGTCAATACATTTGAATTGTACTGGTATGTATGAACAAACTTTACCCCAAGTAAAATCAAGAAATACACAAATAACAAACAGTAATAGAATCAACAATCAAATGCACATGAAAGGAACAACCAAAGCCAAACAAACTCCACATTCTCTCTTTTTCCCCTTTCAACATTATTTCATCACATCAATGATTTCACAACTTTCACATATTTTTATTTCAATAGTGATTTCGATCACTTTTCCACCCTTATTACCTCGGCCACCCTTATCACCCCAACCCACACTTTATAACTTCGTGTTGCGGCGCGCAACTCAATCCCACGGGACAATTACATTTCACACAACAACAGTAGTTCACAGTTCAATCACATGGCTTCAGGCCATCCAGAATATCATTTCACAACAACAACAATTCACAGATGATATTTGCCCACAGTTCAATCACATGGCTTCAACCCGTATACAATTCAAGTCACAACGATAATTGCCCACAACAAGTCACAGATGATATTACCACCGTTGTTTCAATTGCATCAAGTACAATTTATTTTCTATCATTTGTTACACAACTCTTACCACATAACCATATTCACACACACACACACACTTGGTTTGTTGCCATTTATTTACGCCACTATACACATTCCCACGTTTGGACACATTAAGATTCTTTCATCCGTTAACACATACTTCCATGTCGACATCCTCAAGCATTTACAAACTTTGCACATAATAAGATAGGCACATCAAATCACTTCTCACAATCACATATAACTTGGTAGTATGGAAATCAACTAAGTCAATCAATTCACATATTTTCATAAAAGGTACACATACCGTATACTCGTCAAAACAAGGGGATTCTACAAGAGTTAAAGTTAGCCATACATACCTGGAGTCGAATTCCCTTTTTAACTTCTACTTTTAATTAACCAACAGCCTAGTACCATCAATCTAGTTCACAAGTTAACACATATAACTTAGAATTGAAGTTCACAAACTCAGCCCGAACTTACTTACGTTTCCAACCCCTCTTTTGCAAATATTTAGTTCTACCCAACTCCTCTTACTAGATTCTAGGTTTTAAAGGACATGCATGTGTATCTCAACTTCCATTTTCAAGAATTAACGCATGAGAATCCCCCTTTTTGTTTAAATCTGAAAACAATGAAAAAGGGTTAAGATTTTACCTGCAAGAACGGAGATGAAGACAATTACTTGAAATTTCCCAGCCTGGATGACTTTGAAAAATCAAATTGATGGAGATAAGACTTTCTCTCTCAAGAATTCTCTCTTCCCTCTCTCTCATTTTGTTCAGAAAATAGGTTAAAATGAGGGGTTGGGGTGTTTTATTGAAGAAGGGTCGGCTTTAAAATTTAGAAAAATAGGAGCCCGAGTTAGGAAGTGCGATCGCAGAGTGGAAATGCGGTCCGCAGAATGGACCGCAAAAGTGCTCCCAAAATATGAACACACTGCCTGGATATGCGGCAGAAATGCGGTCCGCATACCCATTATGCGGTCGCATAGTGCACCGCAAAACTGCCCCTCACAAAATCCCAAGGGAAACATGCGATGACTGTGCGGTCCGCATATCCGTTATGCGATCTCATATTGGACCGCATATTTAACCTCCAATTCGACCAACACACTGACTCACTTTGCTGCGATTATGTTGTCCGCATACTTGATATGCGACCGCATTCTCGACCGCAGAATCGCATTTTCTGGAAAACAGTATTTCTTGATTTTTTATAACATAGATCAGTACCAAAAGGGTCTGAACCACGACTCGCTTAATTTTACACATTCCTAACATATATTCGGGACTTGGCACTACGAGCTACCCGGTTTTGAGTACAAGTTTTCACGGGGCCTTACATCCTCCCCCACTTAAAATCATTCTTCCTCGAATGAGGATTTTGGAAATCGGTAGTTTTTGAAAACATGATATGCAAACTCCCAATTTTTGAAATTTTTTTGCCAGAGTTCCCTTTGTAATTAGACTTATCTATCTGTTAGAGAGCCCCCAAAACATTATTTCCAAGCACCATTACGCTATCCTTACAACTGGTATACAATTCATTACCTCAACACCTGCACATAATTTGGCCACTTCAATGAGTTCCATACAGTTCAACCACTCCAATACACTATACGTATTCCAATTAATCATTACCAATCTATACTGCCTTTAATCATTCACTTATCACATGAGTTCTTACAAAACTTTCATTTACCAAAAAGGGGCTTGCGCATGACTCAATTCATCACAACACATACAATTCTTGCACAACTTGAGGAGTTACAATAGTAAAGCATTTAGGGAAAAATATGGGGTGTCTTTGCACCAGATTGAACACAACATCAGTTTACTTAGAGAAAAGAGTTCGCACGATCACTACTAGACTTGTTCAAACAGATGGGGATATTTTTCTTTCATTTCACTTTCCGCTTCCCACGTGGCTTCCTCGACTTGTTGACTTTGCCATAGCACTTTAACTGAAGCAACTTCCTTGTTTCTCAATTTGCGGACTTGCCTATCAAGAATAGCGACCGGAATTTCTTCATATGATAACTCTTCATTGACCTCGATAGCCTCCATTGGCACGATGGTGGATGGGTCTCCAACCACTTTCTTTAACATAGACACATGGAACACCGAGTGCACTAATAACATTTCAGGGGGCAACTCCAGTCTATAGGCCACCTGTCCTATCCTTTGAGTGACCAGATACGGCCCAACATATCTAGGACTCAACTTCCCTTTCTTCCCTAATCGCATGACTCCCTTCATAGGAGATACCCTCAAGAACACCCAATCATCTACTTGGAATTCCAATTTTCTTCGACGAATGTCCGCATAAGATTTCTGGCGACTCTGAGCAGCTTTCAGCCTTTCCTGAATGATTTTAACTTTTTCCATAGCCTGGTGCACGAGATATGGCCCTAACAATTCTGTTTCACCCACTTTGAACCATCCAATCGGAGACCTACATCTTCTCCCGTACAATGCCTCAAATTGGGCCATCTGAATTCTAACATGAAAGCTGTTATTGTAAGCAAATTCTATAAGTGGCAAGTGATCATCCCAATTACCTTTGAAATCCAAGACACAAGCCCGTAACATATCTTCAAGTGTCTGAATAGTCCGCTCCGCTTGACCATCAGTCTGCGGATGGAAAGCCGTGCTGAGATTCACCTGAGTACCCAAACCATGCTGAAATTTCTTCCAAAAATTAGCTGTGAACTGGGCCCCTCGATCTGAGATAATAGAAAGTGGAGTGCCATGAAGCCTTACTATTTCCTTGATATACAATTGAGCATATTGTTTCGCAGTATCCGTGTACTTGACTGACAATAAGTGAGCTGATTTGGTGAGTCGATCCACTATTACCCAAATTGAGTCGAACTTGCGCTGAGTGCGAGGTAACCCTACCACGAAATCCATGTTGATCATCTCCCACTTCCACATTGGTATTTCCATAAGCTGAGTTAACCCACCGGGCCGCTGGTGCTCAGCTTTTACTTGCTGACAATTCGAACATTTAGATACAAAGTCCGCCACACCCCTCTTCATACCGTTCCACCAATAAATTTCCTTGAGGTCACGGTACATTTTTGTAGAACCTGGATGCACAGAATACTTGGAATTATGAGCCTCCGCCATTACCCTCCCCCGAAGATTATCCACATATGGAACACATAGCCTACCTTGACATCGTAATACGCCATCCTCACCACCGAGTGAAAATGTCGAAGTCTTGTTATTAAAAATTGCCTCCTTCATTTGTGCTAATGTTGGATAAATGAGATGTTTTTCCTTGACTTCCGCTACCAGTGACGATTCTGCTCCATTATGCACCATAAACTTCCCCTCATCTGAGGTCGAAATACGAACCACCAGACTGGCCAATTGATAAACCTCCCGAGCCAAAGGCCTCTGATCCGCTCCCAAATAAGCCAAACTACCCATGGACTTCCGACTGAGAGCGTCGGCCACCACATTTGCCTTCCCTGGATGGTATAAAATATCCATATCATAATCCTTGATCCATTCTAACCACCGTCGCTGCCTTAAATTCAACTCCTTCTGCTTGAACAAATATTGGAGTGTGGTCCGAGAACACATCCACATGGACCCCATAAATATAATGCCGCCATATTTTCAAGGCAAATACAACTGCCGCAAGCTCCAAATCATGTGTCAGATAATTCTTCTCGTGATTCTTGAGTTGCCTTAAAGCATACGCTATAACCTTCCCATGTTGCATCAACACACACCCCAAACCGACCCTGGAGGCATCGCAATAAACCACAAATCCTTACGTGCCTTCCGACAAGGTCAATATCGGCGCCGAGGTCAATCTCGACTTCAACTCCTGAAAACTTTTCTCACAAGCGTCGGACCATTGGAACTTAACTGCTTTCTGCGTCAACTTAGTCAAAGGGGAGGCGAGGGCAGAGAATCCCTCCACAAACCTCCGATAATACCCCGTTAAACCCAAGAAGCTATGGATCTTCGTCGGGGTCGTGGGTCTAGGCCAATATTTTACCACTGCAATCTTCTTGGGATCCACCTGAATCCCTTCACTGGAAACAACATGGCCCAGAAAGGTAACAGACTCCAACAAAAGTTCACATTTTGAAAATTTAGCATACAACTGGTGCTGTTAAAGGGTCAGCAGAACTACCCTGAGGTGATCGGCATGATCCTCCCGGCTCCGCGAATAAACAAGGATGTCATCAATGAAAACAATCACAAAGGAGTCTAGAAATGGCTTGAAGACCCGATTCATAAGATCCATGAAAGCTTCCGGGGCGTTGGTTAGCCCAAAAGACATGACCAAGAATTCAAAGTGACCATAGCGAGTTCTGAAAGTTGTCTAAGGAATATCCTGTTCTCTGATCTTCAATTGGTGATACCCGGACCGTAGATCAATTTTGTAAAAGAACCTCGCACCTTGCAATTGGTCGAACAAATCATCTATATGAGGTAAAGGATATTTATTCTTGATGGTAACCTTGTTAAGCTGCCGATAATCAATACACATCCGGAGCGACCCATCCTTCTTTCTGACAAAAAGAACTGGGGCACCCCACGGTGACACACTTGGACCTATGACTAATAAATCTTTCAGTTGTTCCTTTAACTCCCTTAACTCCGCTGGTGCCATTCTGTATGGTGGAATAGATATCGGCCGCATATCTGACAATACATCAATCCCGAAATCAATCTCCCTATCTGGCGGGATCCCTGGAAGCTCGTCTAGAAACACTTCAAGAAACACATTCACGACTGGCACGAACTCGGGATAGACACTTCTGAAGTGGTGTCCGCCACCCAGACCAAATGGTAGATACACCCCTTCCTAATCATCTTCGAAGCCTTAAGGTAGGAAATAAACCTACCTTTCGGCACCACACTATTTCCCTTCCACTCAATAACCGGCTCATTAGGGAACTCAAGCCTCATGACTCTCGTCCGACAGTCAAGTTTAGCAAAGCACGAATAAAGCCAGTCCATTCCCATAATCACATCAAAATCCACCATTTCAAGCTCAATAAGATCGGCCGTGGTAGCACGACCACATACCATGACAACACAATTCCTATAAACTCGTGTGGCTGTAATACAATCACCAACCGGAGTCGATACAGAGAACGGCTCATTAAGTTGTTAGGGTTCTACACCAAAACTTGAAGAAATGAATGGGGTGACATAAGACAAAGAGGACCCCGGTTCAATAAGAGCATAACAATCAATAGCCTGAATAGACAAGATAGCTGTAGCAACATCTGGGGAGGCCTCTGCACTCTGGAGACCACTTAAGGCGTAAAACCGGCTGGGTACACCTCTACCACGAGCTCCACCCCTAACTACACTGTGCCCTGTTGGGGCTGGAGGACGCACGGATGATGTGGCAGCTGAAGAACCGGATGACTGAGCAAATCCCCTACCCATGCCCTGACTGGGCGCACGGAAATCCCGCTGGATATGACCTCTTACCCCGCATCTATAACACACCGGAATATCCAAATAACAAGTTTCGGAATGGAACCTCCCACACTTGGGGCATGAAGCCCTCCCCTGTTGCTGTGATATCCCTCCTGGACGACCGGAATGATGGGGTCTCCTACTGTCTGAACCTGATCTAAAGTGACTGTTCTACTGATAACTGTGCACAGATGGTGGTGCACTTGCTGAGGAATGGGCATATGACTAGGATGGCCCTGATGGCCCTCTCCCCGGAACTGGTCTCCCTGAGTGACCCGTTGATCGGGCCCTGCTGATACACTCCCTTTTTGCCCGTATTTTCAACTTCCTAGCCTCTGTGGCCTGAGCGAACCCCACAATCTTCCCATAATTCATATCTGAGTGTAAGGCCATTGTAGTAGCCTCATTCCCTGTACCAGCCTCATTTACCACCAAAGGACTAAGACCCTGAACGAATCACCAAACTCGAGCATCCATGGTCGACACTAACTGAGGAGCATACTTGGACAACCTCACAAACTCCATGTGGTACTACCAAACACTCATACTGCCCTGCTTGAAGACCTCAAACTCTGTAGCACGGGCCGCCATTGTCTCGGCAGGCAAGAAGTGGTCCATGAATGCATCTACAAACTCATCCCATCTAGCCAGAGGTCTTCCCTCCCTACGGGAATCCTCCCACATCTCGAACCACGAATACGCTACTCCCCTCAACTTGTATGAAGCCAACTCAACCCCTTCCGTATCTGTAGCCTTCATCACTCGAAGGGTCTTATACATTTCATCAAGGAAATCATGCGGATCATCCTCTGGGTCTGTGCCCGTGAACTCTGGAGGGGCCAACCACAGAAACTGGTTGACTCTGGAGCTGGCGGAATCTCCCTGTCCGGTGGGGGGCGCAGGGGCATCATGAGATATCTGGGCCTGAGCGGCCACTAACTGGGTCAACATATGGATGGCTCCTCTAAGGTCCCCATCAGAAACCCCGGGACCGGAAGCTGGAATTGCATCAAGATCAGGAATATCAGTGGGAGGGATGGTAGCACCCTCTGCCGCAGCTGGAACAGGAGTACTTGGATCTGGGATAGATGGGCCAGGCAGATTCAAGACCGAGGAGTCACTCTCACCCACGACATCAGGTACATGATTCACAGCCACACCTAGGGTGGCATTGGCCCCGAGGCCGAGTCTAGCCCTCTTCTTAGGTGCCATTACTGAAAATTTGGAATAGAGCACGAGTTAGATGTAAATACTTCCACTTTTCACTTCACCGCACGATATAGACTAACAAAGAAGAAGGTAATTTCCTAAATGCCCATGTATCCTCCAACTTATAGATGTGGTCGACAACACACCGATAAGGAGGACTCTACTAGACACGGCTACGAGACATCCTAGGACACTTTAAAATCTTAGGCTCTAATACCAAGTTTGTCACGCCCCAAAAACCGAGGGACGCGACCGGCTCTCGACCGGGTAGCCCCCAGCCAAGCGGACCTGGGTGCCTTTCCTATTACACGTGATACCCTGCGTTTCCATTGCCCATTAACCAAGTGAAATAGCCATTTATAAATTTAAACACATTCGTCCCGGCAAAAGGGACGTCAGTACATTTGAATTGTACTAGTATGTATGAACAAACTTTACACCAAGTAAAATCAAGAAATACACAGATAGCAAACAGTAATAGAATCAACAATCAAATGCACATGAAAGGAACAACCAAAGCCAAACAAACTCCACAATCTATCCTTTTCCCCTTTCAACATTATTTCATCACATCAAAGATTTCACAACTTTCACATATTTTTATTTCAATAGTGATTTCGATCACTTTTCTACCCTTATTACCTCGGCCACCCTTATTACCTCGGCCACCGTTACCACCACAACCCACACATTATAACTTCGTGTTGCGGCACGCAACCCGATCCTACCGGACAATTACATTTCACACAACAACAGTAGTTCACAGTTCAATCACATGGTTTCAGGCCATGCAGAATATCATTTCACAACAACAACAATTCACAAGAATTTTCATAAACATCAATACCAATTCCATCATATACAATAACCTGTATACAATTCAAGTCATAACGATAATTGCCAACAAGTCACAGATGATATTACCACCGTTGTTTCAATTGCATCAATTACGATTTCTTTCTATCATTTGTTACACAGCTCTTACCACATAACCATATTCACACACACACACTTGGTTTGTTGCCATTTATTTACGCCACTATACACATTCTCACGTTTGGACACATTAAGATTCTTTCATCCGTTAACACATACTTCCATTTCGACATCCTCAAGCATTTACAAACTTTGCACATAATAAGATAGGCACATCAAATCACTTCTCACAATCACATATAACTTGGTGGTATGGAAATAAACTAAGTCAATCAATACACATATTTTCATAAAAGGTACACATACCGTATGCTCGTCATAACAAGGGGATTCTACAAGAGTTAAAGTTAGCCATACATACATGGAGTCGAATTCCTTTTTTAACTTCTACTTTCAATTCACCAACAGCCTAGTACCGTCATTCTAGTTCACAGGTTACCACATATAACTTAGAATTGAAGTTCACAAACTCAGCCCGAACTTACTTAGGTTTCCAACCCCTCTTTTGCAAATCTTTAGTTCTACCCAATTCCTCTTACTAGATTCTTGGTTTTAAAGGACATGCATGTGTATCTCAACTTCCATTTTCAAGAATTAACGCATGAGAATCCCCCTTTTTGTTTAAATCTGAAAACAATGAAAAAGGGTTGGGGATTTTACCTGCAAGAACGGAGATGATGACAATTACTTGAAATTTCCCGTCCTGGATGTCTTTGAAAAATCAAATTGATGGAGATAAGACTTTCTCTCTCAAGAATTCTCACTTCCCTCTCTCTAGTTTTGTTCATAAAATAGGTTAAAATGAGGGGTTGGGGTGTTTTATTGAAGAAGTGGTCGGGTTTAAAATTTAGAAAAATAGGAGCTCGAGTTAGGTATACGATCGCAGAGTGCAAATGCGGTCCGCAGAATGGACCGCAAAAGTGCTCCCAAAATCTGAACACACTGCCTGGATATGCGGCAGAAATGCGGTCCGCATACCCGTTATGCGGTCTCATAGTGCACCGCAGAACTACCCCTCACAAAATCCCAAGGGAAATGCGACAACTGTGCGGTCCGCATATCCATTATGTGATCGCATATTGGACCGCATATTTAACCTCCAATTCGACTAACACACTGACTCACTTTGCGGCGATTATGCGGTCTGCATACCTGATATGCGACCGCATTCTCGACCGCAGAATCGCATTTTCTGGAAAATAGTATTTCTTGACTTTTTATAACATAGATCAGTACCAAAAGGGTCTGAACCGCGGCTCGCTTAATTTTACACATTCCTAACATATATTCGGGACTTGTCACCACGAGCTACCTGATTTTGAGTACAAGTTTTCAGAGGGGCGTACATTAGGTTACCCCATATATTGCAAAGAAATTTGGGATAGAACCAGAAAAGTTGTGTGAACCCTTTGAAGTGTCCACTCTAGTTGGAGAATCAGTTATAGCAAGGTGTATCTATAGGGGATGTCCAGTCAAAGTGCATCATCGTCTTACTATATTAGGCAGAATTGGAGATGTTAGACTTCGATGTGATCATGGGCATGGATTGGTTAGAGTCATGTTATGCCACAGTGGGTTGTAGAACCAAAATAGTAAGTTTTGAATTTCCCGGTGAACCAGTCTTAGAATGGAAGGGTGATGCAGTAACATCTAGGGGTAGGTTTATTTCCCATCTTAAAGCTAGAAAGATGATCTCCAAGGGATATATCTATCACCTGGTTCGAGTTAAGGATGCATATGCTTAGATCCCCACTCTCCAGTCGGTACCAATTGTAAATGAGTTTCTAGGCGTGTTTCCCAAAGATCTCCCTAGAATTCCTCCTGATAGAGAGATTGACTTTGGAATTGATCTACTTCCAGGCACTAAGCCAATATCTATTCCGCCTTACAGAATGGCTCCAGCAGAGTTGAAATAGTTAAAAGTCCAGTTGAAAGACCTTCTAGATAAGGGATTTATAAGGCCAAGTGTTTCACCTTGGGGCGTGCTGGTCTTGTTTGTTTGAAAGAAGGATGGGTCTTTGCGTCTGTGCATTGACTATCATCAGTTGAATAAAGTCACCATCAAGAACAAGTACCCTCTTCCCAGAATAGATGATTTATTTGATCAACTTCAGGGTGGCCACTGTTATTCCAAGATTGACCTCAGATCGGGATACCATCAGTTGAAGGTTAAGGAAGTTGATATTCCAAAAACAGCTTTTAGGAGTCGATATGGGCATTTCGAATTTTTGGTAATGTATTTGGTTTAACGAATGCACCAGCAGCTTTCATGGACCTTATTAATAGGGTCTTCAAGCCTTATCTTGATTTGTTTGTTATGGTGTTTATTGATGACATCTTGATTTATTCCCGTAGCGAGGCTGACCAAGCCGAAGAAACTTCTTATATCGGATACTGAGGTGGGTCTAGATTTATTCCCTTTGACTAGATTAACTCAGAAGAAAGCCATGTTTCAATGGCCAGACGTGTGCAAGAAAATTTTTGAGGAGTTAAAGAAGATATTGACTTCAGCTTCAGTCCTGACACTACCGGAAGGAACTGAAGGGTTCGTTGTTTATTGTGATGCTTCAGGGGTTGGTCTTGGGTGTGTATTAATGTAGCACTGTAAAGTCATAGCCTACATGTTGAGACAACTCAAGGCTCATGAGAAGAATCATCCGACTCATGACCTTGAATTAGCAGTTGTGGTGTTTGTGCTTATGATCTAGTGCCATTATTTGTATGGGGTACATGTTGACATTTTTACAGATCACAAGAGTCTCCAGTATATCTTCAAGCAAAGAGAATTAAATCTACATCAGAGAAGGTGGCTCAAATTACTTAAAGATTATGATGTTGATATCCTCTATCATCCAAGGAAAGCAAATGTTGTAGCCGATGCTCTCAATCGGCGTTCTATGGGCAACTTAGCTCATGTTGAGGAAGACAAGCGAACTATGATGAAGGAAGTCCACCGCTTAGCAAATCTAGGAGTTCGACTTTTGGACTCCGAAGATGGTGGAGTTGTTCTCCAGAATAGTGCTGAATCCTCCTTAGTAGTCGAAGTAAAAGAAAAACAGTTCAGTGATCCCTACTTATTGCAGCTGAATGAAGGAATTCAAAAACACAAGACTATGGATTTTGAACAAGGGGGAGATGATGGTACTTTGAGATATAGAGGCAGACTATACGTTCCAGACGTAGATGGGCTCAAAGAGAGGGTTATGTCAGAAGCCCACAATTCCAGGTATTCTATTCACCCAGGTTCCACAAAGATGTATCATGATCATAAGGAGGTTTATTGGTGGAACGATATGAAAAAGAATATAGTAGATTTCGTGGCTAAGTGTCAAAATTGTCAGCAGGTGAAAGTCAAACACCAGAGACCAGGCGGTTTAACTCAGAATATAGAAATTCCCATTTGGAAATGGGAGATGATAAACATGGACTTCATAACAGGTCTACCTCGCTCGTTTCGGAAGCATGATTAGATTTTGGTGATTGTAGACCGACTTAAAAAATCATCTCACTTCTTGCCAGTGAAGACTACAGATTCAGCCGAGGATTATGCCAAGTTGTATATCAAAGAAATTATCTGATTGCATGGGATTCCTTTGTCCATTATCTTAGATCGTGGTGCTCAGTTCACAGCAAACTTTTGGAAATCCTTTTAGAAGGGATTGGGCACAAGGGTGAACCTCAGCACTGCCTTTCATCCTCAGATAGATGGCCGGACAGAGCACACCATTCAGACTCTTAAGGATATGTTGACGGCATTTGAAGATGGCTCAAAGTCGCCAAAAGTCCTATTCGGACGTGCGGCATAGAGACTTAGAGTTCCAAGTTGATGATTGGGTGTTTCTGAAAGTATCGCCCATGAAAGGCGTTATGAGATTTGGGAAGAAGGGGAAACTTAGTCCCTGCTATATTGGTCCATATAGAATCCTGCGAAGGAACGGACAAGTGGCTTATGAGTTAGAATTTCCACAAGAAATAGCTGTTGTACACCTAGTGTTTCATGTGTCCATGTTGAAGAAATTCATGGGAGACCCGTCACTTGTGGTTCCTACAGAGGTTATAGGGGTTAAAGACAGCCCTGTCTTACGATGAAATTCCAGTGGCTATTCTTGATCGTCAAATTCCCAAGCTCAGAACTAAGGAAATTGCTTTAGTAAAAGTGCTTTGGAGGAATCAAAAGGTTGAAGAGGCTACATGGGAAGCCGAGGAGGACATGAAGTCCAGATATCCCCATCTCTTTGAAGAGCAAAAGGAAAATGTGGAAGGTAATTAACCTTTCGATTCAGGTCTTATTTATAATCTCCAGGTCCTTCAGTAATTACTCAACTTAGTATTTAGTGATCACGTGCTCGTTCAGTTTGATATACATGTATTCATGATATTTTAGTATTCTCATATCTCCATCACACCCGTTTAATGTCCATAGATAGCCGTAGTTGCAGCCAGGACCATCATTCGAGGACGAATGATTCCAAGGAGGAGATAATGTAACACCCCGTAAAAATTCGGCTTAGGTATGAATAAGTTAAAGGAGTAGTATGGATATATTTTGAACATGTGAAGTCCCATCGAGATGATTATGGGTGAAAATAGTTATTTCAAAATCAAGATGGAAAGTGAGGTGCATAAGATTTGACAAAATCGACTAAGTTTGTAGAAGGTTCGTATTCCATCAAGTTTTAGTGAAAATGTGTAAGTAACTTGGGAACACTCAAAGCCTTAAAGTTTTAGGCCTTTGAAATAGCTTTCCAACGATATATTGTGGAGCCAAAACGGAGCTCTTTGCAAAACGTTATGCCCGTTCTACAGAGAGGTGTGCAACTACCACGATCCTGCCGCGTTTTACCGCGGCCGCGGTGGTGAGGCAGTGTCTCAGCGATTTACCATGGTCGAACCAACCGGGACGTGGTGGACGACTTGGGAAGTTGTTTTTAGCCCTATTTCATCCCCCATAGCTCCAAAACATGAAAAACTTGCTCTAGAAAGTAAAGCTCTCAAAAACCTTACTCCTTAAGGGTCCCTCCACCACCCAAGGTAAGTTCTAATGGTGATTCTAACTTAATTTCGATTTCCCAAGATCTTATTAACATGGGTAAACCCTCCATATCATTAGATATTATTTTGGGACATCATTGTTGAGAGAAGTAAGCCTAGAACTCGAATTCAAAGGGTTTGAACTTCAAAAAGGTAATGTCTTCACCCTCTAACTGATTCTAGCATTGGTTTAATGATTATAAAGCCTAGTTCATGAGATATGAGTTGATGGGTTTGATATAAAAGCATGAACAATTATAGGGTTGGGGCGTTGAGTGTTAATTATTGGTTATGGGTGTTGTTTACATTATGGGTGATGAAGAATAATGTTGATATAATCATTTAAGACTTTAGAATTTATCTAGGAACAAGAGAATTGGTTGTTGAGTGTAGAGACATCATTAATAAGGACTATGAAGCTTTATTTTCACCAAGTGTTTGATAAAATGCTTAAGTGACCAAAACAAACATCATAGCTAATATGGAATCCCTTTGACTTGTATTGCGATAGATTAATGTTGAAAGGGCTGACAAACATTGTATTGCACTCAAGGGCAGGAAGTTAAGGTATGTAAGGCTAACTCTTTACGTTTGGGAATGACTATGATTCTCCCTACGTCCCATTCATTATGACCATTACCAGTTTCCTCAGAAAGTACCTATGCCTTAGTTCCCTGAATAGTAATAGAACTTCTATTGTTTAGATGGCATAGTCTCATAATCATTTGATATTCTATGAGTTTCAGTTATGACAAATCAACTTATTATGAATACTCATCTCAGTCTAATCCTATTCACTATTCCAGTATCATGTAACTTGGTATGGCTCATTATTTCAGTATCATGTATTGTAATATGATTCTCAGTTCCTGATTTTATATTCTTGAATGTTGAACACCTCTATTTGGGCATGAGGTCGCAGTTCATGCTTTATGCATCTTTGGGCCTGAGGCCGCAGTTATGTATACGTATACTTGGGCCCGAGGCTGTAGTTGTGCATATATATATATTGGGCCTGAGGCCGCAGTTTAATATTCAGTTAAACAGGTTGTTCATCATTCAGAATAGAGAGTATTCACATCCTTACTTCCTTGTTCAGTTATTAGTTTATCAGCTAGCAGTTCAGTTTCAGTATCAGTATTTACAATTCTTTTGTTCAACTATTTTACATACCAGTACAATTCAAATGTATTGACGTCCCTTTTGCCTGGGGCCTGCATCTCACAATGTAGGTAACGATTTTCAGGTTGACGATTCTGCTTGCTAGGACGTCTCGTATCAGCTATTGGTGAGCACCAGTCTTTTGGGGCCTTATCTCTCTTTTGTTTTAGTCATTATAGTATTTTAGTTAATAAGGTATACCGGGGACCTTGTCCCGATAAACAGTTAGCATTTTCACAATTCTTTAGAGGCTTCGTAGTCTATAACCCAGTCAGTTAGATATTAGCAGGCTTTCATGTGTTAGCCTTGTCGGCTACTTGTTTATACTTGCGAACCTTTCAGTATTTTCTGCATCTATGGTATTTCAGTCATACTCTTTAGTAGATTATCATATTTTATATTTACCTCTAGCTCATAGTTATACCACATGTTGATCCAGCCATGCAGTTGGGTCGCTCGGTCAGAAGCAGTCAGGCACCGAGTGTCGTGTTTCGCCTAGACCATGGTTCAGGGCATTACAAAATCACAAGAACTCAAAACAAACATGAGAATCAATAAGTCATGCTAATACACAGAAATCAAACGAAGAACCCTAAAAATTAGGGTTTTTGACATAGGCTAGTTAGAGTCAAGGAAGAACTCAACAAAATCAGTCAAAACACATAGACATAGGGGATTAAGCACGTAAAACCAGAAAGCATTTCGAAGAAAAGGATTTTCAGAAACCCTAGTTTAGGAAGATTACAAGCCACTCGAAAATCTGGAGATTTTCCATAAAAACAAGCAAAAATAAGTTTGATCCTTCTCAGATCTGTACAGATCTAAGAAGTTTAAGAGATGAGATTAGGGTTTTCAACAGAATAACTCAAATAGAGGAGAAAGCATAAACAAACATTTTAAACAAATCGACTCGTAGATTAATACAAAAAACAGAAGAAAGAAGCATTTTTAAAGAACCCTGGTTCAAAGATGAAGAGTTACTTTAGAAAAATCAGAAAAACCTTCGAGGAAAACAACAAAAGCTCATAATATGCACAGATCTAAGACATATATAAAAGAAATTGCAAAATCTTAAGAGTTAGGGTTTTAGAGAATCTAGAGAAGATGAGAAAATCTTAAAGTGTTACCGGTTTTAGCCGGAAAAGTCATAGATCTTACTTGAACGGCCTGAGGTAGCCGAAAAATGGCATGAAGGACCATGGGTAGGAGTTGAACCACTCCAGGTTCACATGAGGACCTTAGGGTAGTGTCAAACCGGCTTGGGGTGAAGCAGAGGTCAGGAGATGATGAGAGGCCATGGTTTTCGGCGAGGGAGGTGGCCGGAGAAGGTAGACAGGGTCCATCGGAGGGGAGGGGAGAGAAGAAAGTTCTAGAGAGAACCAGAGATAGAGAGAGGGAGATAGATAGATCAGTTGAGAAAGAATGAGAGGTGGGAGGAATGAGAGATGGGGGTAGTCATTAGGGTTTAATATGGTGTGGGGGGTCTGGACCGTTGATTAGAATTGATCAACGGTCCAGATTGGACCAGGGATTGGGTCGGGGTATGGTTTAGTTTGGGCTTGGGTCTGGTGGGTTATTTAGTTGGGTTGGGATCTGATTCAATTAGGCTACAATTGAAAAATTGAATTGGCTATTTGTTAAATACCCAATTAAAATTGGATAAATAATTAATAAAAATAGCTAATAATTGGATAAAATGAAATTAAAGCTAAATAGGTGAAATTAAGGTAATTAACTAATATTGAAATATAAAATAACCGATTATTGAATTTAAAATAGCATAAAGTGTACAATTAGGCTATAACTGCAAAATTATTGTAATTATAGCCAAACAATGCCAAATTGTCAAATTTGTGAAATAATTAAATTCTAATAGGATAAAGAATGATATATTGCGCTAAGAAATACTTTAAAATTATTTGTAATGTAATTTATGAATAATTATTGGATATAAAGTACTGAATGAATTAGAAAATAAATTGATAATAATATGGAAAGTTATGGAAAAATACCAATTATTAAAAAAAAGTGATTTTGAAGGCATATATACAAATTTAAAAATAGTTTGAGGAAAAATTAGGTATCAACAGTTTTCAAGTGTGACCAATGTATGAATATGCTATGCTTTAAAATCATGTTGCAATTGCAAGTTTATTATGACTAATTTTGGAAGAGAAATTCGATGTGTTTAAGACTCATATTGCTCATACACGTAACTAATGTCATCATTTAAAATGATCCTATTGTTGATAATCTATGATGATTTTTGAAAGTGAAAGGAGTGAGTTTGAGATATGAATTGTGGCCATCGTGCCAAGAATGAAAATTACACTTGTGGTCAATAGTGCCAATCAAATGAAAGGATGTGTGAAAGATTAAGAAATGAGTTTTTATTGCTTTATTTAATAAAAGTTTTAGGAGTATCATTAGTCACCGAGGAAGAGTAGGGTGGAACAACCTAACCCCAAAACTACACGTGCCGATATAAGAGTGATTGAGGGATAAATTCCCGTACTAATGTGCTGAGATTATTCCCCTTAATTGGGACGAGATTGATCTGTTGTGATTATTCCCCTTCATGGGATGAGGTGATTGCTAGCAGAATGTGATGTTGACCCACACGACATTATGGTGAGACGACTTAGCAAATCCGGTCGAGATCAGACGTCATGTCGCGCACATGTTAGTGTTATGATTAGATATCTTGGGGTGAGACAGCTTAGCCAATTGGCCGAGATCAGACTCTGTGCTAAAAGAACGATGACGTATCGGTACTAAAGATGTCCTAATTTAAAAATATTGATATTTACTGGAAGAGTTATCGTTCTCTTAACTTGATGCTTTAATATTGTTTGAGGCTCTCATTGACTCCATGTTTCATTCTTCTTGTATTGTTACTCATTTCATTGACAGGGTGTTTAGTTTTACATACTAGTACTATTCCATATGTACTATCACCCCTTTTGCCTGGGGCGCTGCATCTTTAATAGAGGCAGGTGGTTCCACGGCAGGCATCTTCGATCATTGATAGTGGTGCACCCTTTTCTCAGTTGACTTGGTGAGCCCCACTTCATATCGGGGTCTTGTGCCTTATGTAACATATGTATAGTGTTTTGAGGTATAGACGGGCCTTATTGTTGGCACCATCACATTACTCTTTTGTATCTATTAGAGGCTTCATAGACATAGTGTGGGTTGTACCTTGATTTTGGAAAGTCAAACTAGAAATGTTGTATATGTATCACATGTTTCCACTTATAAACTAGAATTTGCAATGTATTATTTTGGGAATTGTAAATGAAGTAACTAATGGTAATGAAATTGGTATTATTATGAAATCCTCTCATTGTCTAACGAATGGCATGCATCTTTACTTTATTCATGGGTAAGGTCGGGTAGAAGGCATCAAGTAGGCTTGCTTGACTGGAATATCTCAGTTGAGCGTCGGTCGCACTTTCCAAGGTCGGGGCATGACATTTAGATGTTCTTTGATGTGATTTGAGTCTTTGACTAAGTTCGTATTGTGTTTTAGGATATATTGGTATGTTTGTTTGAGGTTCAGGGGGCCTCGGGTGAATTACAAATGGTTAACGGATTTAGAGTTGGACTTAAAGTATTGCTGAAGATTTTTGGTTGCTTGTATAATCGTATCTGCTATGGGCTTGGCTGCAGATGCGAAGTCGCAGGTGCAGCTTAAGGGTTACAGGTGAAGAATAGGGCCTGGCTTAGAGAATTTCGCAGGTGCATGCAAAGGTTCCGTAGAAGTAAAGTCGCTTTTGCGATGGGTGTCCCGCAGAAGCGGATTTTGAACATGAGGGGTTGGGACCGTACATGCGGATAACTTCCTATTTACCTTGAAAATGGTAATTACAAAGAAATTTGATTTTGTGGTTCTAAAAATACATGATTTATTTGTATGCTAGTTATTAGTAGTATATGCTAAGTGTGAGACTAGAAAATAAGATAAGAGCTTGAAAATAGTATGCTATGTAAACCGAGTGGACGAGAGTCGGGGTCTCGAGCTAGTCTATGCTAGGCCTCGAGGTCGAGCTTACGAGCTTGACTGGGGGTGATCGATGGAAGACTAATAGTCCTAAGAGCTTCGATGAGGGCTCATTATGATCAATGTTGAGTAGTAAATGAAGAACAATAAATGAAACGCAATAAATGTAAGTAATAAATCTGAGGAAAGACAATAGAGAATGTTTAAGTTAGACAGTAGAGAATGTTCTTGTTCTTGTATTGAGTATCATCCATCTTTACAAAATGACAAGGGTACCCTTTATAAAGGAGGGAAAATCCCAACATAGTACATATGCATTTATTACAAAGGTATGCGGCTGGTACAACCATTTAATGCAACGGTACGGGCTTGAATCACGTGACTTGGGAATCTCCCACTCGTTCATCATAGCCGCCGATTTGCTCTGCCCCAAGGTCGAGCATAGGGAACCCTCAGGGTCGAGCCTCGAATTGGGCCTCGAGCCTTCTGAAGACAGACTATGGGATGTAATAATGATCATAAAATCGGGCTCTCCGATTTTAGCCGTATACAGATAGTCTCAGCGTTTCTTAGAGTAAAATGATAAGAAACCGTCTTGAATTCTTGCTTTTTCGATACTCTCATTATGATGTTTGTTCATCAGAGCATTAAATGCCATGACTGAAAGGCTGCAGAGAGATTGCTATCAACACGATTATCGAGAAGCCCACGAACCGTCATTGGTTCAACCTTTCCGCTCCTCAATTATCGCCCATATAGCTTCTATAAATACTTCAATTTGTTTTTCCATTCACACATTTACAACATCAAGTTTTTAGGGCTAAGTTCAGAGCTTCCTGCATCCATCTTCTTCATGTTCTTACTTCTTCATCCTCTTCCTTAGAAACCTTTTTTTATAATTATGGCTATAACCTCTAAAACGGTACCTCAGAAAGAGGGCGCTGCTTCCTCATCACGCTCGTCCAAGGGCAAACCAAAAATACCTCTAATTGTTGAGCAATGTACCCCCGACCACTTAGATATAGTTCTGATTTTGCCATCGAAAATCCCCCTTCTACCCCGGGCCGATGCAAGCCCCGTATCTTGGTACATCAGCATGGTGACCGATACAAAGAGATTAAAGAAAAACTGCCAATGGGGGCCGGCAGTTCAAGTAGAGATCCCCAAGCCTAAGGAAAGCATAGTAGATTACAAAGCTGGCTTCCTCAGCGTATATATATACCCATTCACTCTAGGTCCCGTAGATCCTTCTTCCCTGAAGATAGATCAGGTGATTCTTGATTTTTGCCGTGAGTATCGAGTGACACTCGATCAAATCTATCCTTCTTTTTGGAGGATCGTTTACATGCTCTGATATTTCTCCAATTAGGTCGAGGGAATGACCTTCACCCTCGATCACTTATTTAGGTTGTACAACCCTCGTCTCTACCGAGGTTTGATCAAGCTTCATCCTCGATCTACAAAGACGTTCTTTTCGAGCATCGATGAGGACAAGGATCAGGAGTGGATGAGCCGGTTTGTCAGAGTGAGTACATCGGACATTATCCCGGCTGATAGGATGCCATTCCTAGAGGAATGGAATATGCAGTGTAAGTGTCCCTACTTCAAGTTTGTTTTATTGCCCCTTCTTTCCCATTCTGAAATGATCTTCTTTTGACTATGCAGCCATCATTTGGTACCCCGCCGTGGTTCAGAACCATTCAGGCTGGATAAGACAACTAGACTCTGCCATTCCTTACAGTGGGTGTGCTTGGCGTGATTTGGCCAAGACGCGGTGGCAGGCTAAGAACCACAGTAAACACTTGTTATTGTCGTTGCCAAATTTCTTATGAGTATTCTTTGTGGCGGTGAGGTTGATATGTCATGCTCGTGTAGGCCTCGGGGAAGGTGTGTCGATGAGTTCGGCTCCTCCTAGTGAAGAAGGGACCTCGAAACCCGGCAAGCGTAAGAAGAGGAAGAATGAAGCTTTGACCGAGTCTTCAATTAAGATCGACGCCACGGTCTCGACTTCGGCTGTTATGGCAAATCCTCATTCTGAAGACGAAGGTGATGATGATGATGATGATGATCGCCCTTTGGTACAAAGGGCAAGACGGAGTGTTGATGCTCCATAAGTTGTTGGTCAGGAGGCCGTTGGGTCCGGAGTGGCCGATGCGGACCAAAATCGTGCTGGAGAGACCCTCAAGGTAGGTTTGGGCGCAGTCCCCGAGCTTCAAGTTAGACATGGTACAGTCCGTGCAAGTGGATCCCCGGCTGGCAATCTCAGAGGGCCTAAAACCGAAATCTATCGTGGTCGGGAAGAGACCCTTACAGAAATTGATGCCCTGGGTTACTTTAAATTTGGCCCTTCATTTTCACCAGGGGAAATTAGGGATACCTAGGATATGGGTATTGCCGGTGTAGGGACCTCTCATAGAGAGGAAGATATGCTCGAGGACTATTTCATCGGCATCGACGTGGACAAAGGCCTCGATGCCCCCATCGCTCTTGAGGAGGCCGAGAAGCTTCAACAGTAGGTAATATTCACTATATACAATTTGCGCTTCAAGTGTTTCCCTTGTCTTCTAAACTTTTCTGCTTTTGTTGTAGGTCAAGAAGTTGTATGACCTTGCCTTCTCTAAGATCCAAGACGAGCTTTCATGTCGTGAGAAGGAACTTGAGAAGGTCACCTCGAAGCTAAATAAGTCAGAGGATTCCTCCACCTGACAGGAAGAGGAGTTGGGTGAGCTTCGAGCAAGACTGGAGGGGGTGCACAAGGAAGGAATAGTTTTGCTCAGCAGTTAACGAGGCGATCATGCGCTCATCCTTTTATTCTTATAACCTCATGCTTATGATCTTGTCTTGACTTTGCAGATTGGGCAAAAGGATGCCCTGGTGGGGAAACTTCAGGGAGAGGTTGCAGCCAAAGATGCGGAGATCCTCAAGCTGAAGAGGAAGAATGAGATTGTGACCTCGGAGAGAGACATTTTACGGGGACAGTTGACCTCGACCTAGAGTCTTCTTCAAAGTGCTCAGAAGGAGGTCACTGCACTATTTGCGGCCAAGGCAGGAGCCGATGAAGATGCATCCTCATATAATAGAGAAGCCGCCACTACAAACACTCAAGCCAGGGAGATATCTGAGAAGGCCGAGCAGAAGTATGCTCGGGCCATTGCTTATGATCGTCTGCGAGCTTAGAGGAAGGCCCTCGAGGAAGTAAATGTTGAAGGTGTTGATCTCTCTATTGAGATCGAGAAACCCAAAATCTTCAAGGAGAGATCAGCGCCTTCAACTACTTCAGATGAGGACTCTGGAAGTGATTCAAATGGTAGTGAGGGTAAGGAATAGTCTCACGCCATCCTTTCTGCTTCTTTTTTTCTTCATTTTATATATGGGCTCCTCGGGGGAGTTTTGTAAAGACATATTCTGTAAATGAATTTTTGAGAATGCAAAGAGGTCCTTTTATACTAAGTCTTCAAATTTATTTTTTAGTGCTTATGTAATGCTAGTATGTTGAATCTTCATGTTGGCTCTTTTAGAGCCCATACTCGGAGTAGTCGAGATCCTCGAGATCGGGCACCACCTCGAGGCTATAAAATTAGCTCTTTCGGGGCCTATTTTGTATTGGCAGAGATCCTCGAGATCGGGCACTATCTCGAGGCTAGACCGATATTGATAGCCCTTTATAGCTTCTTTTCATTTTGAGAGGGATCCTCGAGATCGGGCACTATCTGAAGGTTTAGATTGATATTAATGGCTCCTTAGAGCCTATAGTTATAATGACAGAGATCCTCCAGATCAGGCACCATCTCGAGGCTAGATTGATATAGGAATCTTGACTGATCGAACGCCGTATGACGGCATCATTCGTATGACCAGTACACTTCCCCAAAAGTGGCACGAACATGGTCAGAATTAATTGGCCTTCAAAATAGGCGAATAGTCGTCGCTTGCTCTATTTATGTATTTGCTTTCTTCTTATCTGAGGATTCCGCTACTTTTGAGTAACTATCCCTTTTATAGAGCCCTTCTTCCTTGCACCAGTTCTTTTACCATTTCAACTCAAAGATTTCTCCCAAGTCTTCATCTTCCTTTTCTTATTTGACCATAGCCATGGCTGCCACGTCCAAATCTATTCACCAAGGAGAGGAGAGTTCTGCCTTTGCTTCGCGCTCAGTCGGTGGTACACCACCGATGTCCGATGAGCTAACTTTGAGGTGCTTTGTCTCGATGAGGGACTTTACATTAGAGAGACCTCCTAATGTTCAGGGCCATTGGGAGAATGCATCGAGGTTCGTCTCATCAATAGGGGAGAAACACCTCGAGGTAGTCAGGAAAGACTGTGGATGGGGATAAAAGGTGGTATTGCAGGTGCTTTCCCCGGAAGAGAGCATCATGGCCCATGTCAAGGGATTTTTGAATGTATACACGTACCCCTTTACACTGGGCCCTTTCGATAGGGTCGTGCTCGAGTTTTATAAGAGATATCAGGTTACCCTGGCACAAGTTCACCCGTCAATTTGGAGGATAGTATTGATGATAAGGTACTTTGCAGATAAAGTCGCGCTCGAGTTTACCCTCGGTCATCTTATCAGATTGTACCGGCCCTTGCATTATAGAGGCTTGATTACTCTACGACGTCGATCCACCCGGCCATTTATTGCTAGTAATGAAGAACACGGGGATCGAGGGTGGATGAGTCGATTTGCCTGGGTGCAGACCGTTGATATTATCCCCACAGAGTTCCTTCCATTTCCTGAGAAATGGAATTTCACACGTAAGTAGTACACTTGTGTTTTTATTGTTTTGTTCATGGTGGAGGTGGACTCCATAAAAGATGTCTTCCTTTCCTTCTCTGCAGGTCCCCGACCTGGTGGATTAGACTAGGAAACAGGAAGCTTGCTCAACTTACGATGAGCATAAGTGGAGAGATTTGTCCAAAGGTGGATGGGAGGCCAAACACCACGGTACGCATTGTGTGGCCCATTTTCTTCAAAAGGTACTTTCTTTTATATGTATTAACTCCATCAACGTAGGTACTGGAGAATTTTTTGAGATGAGACCGTGCCCCCTCGGAGAGGAGGAAGGATCGTCATCTTCGGGGCCGAGGAATGATAACAAACGGAAGGAATCTTCAATTGACGAAGATGCTCATAGCGAGGCAAGCCCTGCTCGGAGGCTCAAAGGAGACGTATCGGCCGAGCTTGCAGTACCCAGGGTTTCTAGCCTCAGAAGAATGGCTCCTCCTTTGTCGCCATTTTCTTTTCCCGTCGAAGGTACTTCGAGGGATATAGGTGTTCTACCATCGTCCTCATCTCTTGTCGAAGGTAATTTGAGGGATACGGGTTTTCTGCCACCATTTTCACCTTCTGTTGAAGGTACTTCGAGGGATGTTCGAGACTAGGGGCCGCCTAAATTAAGCGGGGTCTTGTTCGGCCATGTCCACACCGAGATCGGTTCAACTGGGGCTGGTGAGGCGAGGCCAGTAGATGCACTCTCAACCTTTTAGAAGGCTCAGCGGCTTTGTTCTATGGTGAGCTTTGGTTGACTTTGTTGTTTTTTTATTTTACATTCTCATTTTCTCATCGAGCTTCTTTTTCATAGGCCTTTGACAAGCTCAAGTCTGAGCTACTTCGTTTTGAAGCCAGGTTGAGGAAAGCCTTGGATGAGGAGAAATCCCCCAGGTTTCTTTGTGATAAAAGGGCAAAAGATTGAGGCACCTTTAGTACGAGGCGAATCGAAGCCTGAACTATGAAAGCCACCTCGAGAAATAGGTAACATTTGCTTGAGGGAAAGGTGTTAGGCACCCCTCGCGGTCCACAACTATGGGTCCCTACCGAACTTAGTTGTATAAATAGTCATTCAACAAATAAGCGGTCTAAGAACATATTTTCAAATAAAGGTAGTTTATACCGTCTAAACACATATACAATCAAGAGATTTTAGATTGTCTACGCATATGTAAACTAAGGAAGTTTGAATAGTCCAAGCATACATACAAAAAACAAGGAAGTTTAGGCAGTCTAAGTACAAATATGTTAATTGGGGAAGGAAAGTCCAAAGTTGATTAGCCTATAGGATCAATCTGTGCAATGCCCGATAATCCTCCTCAATTAGAGGGGCTACAGTGACATTAGCGCGCAGGTCATCATATCCTTTTACTACCCATTACCCTCCCCTTAGTGGTTATATAAGCGAATTTTATTAACAAACTCTAAGTGTGTTGTTACCCGTCCCTTCCTTGTGGTCCCGGAGGAGTTTAGGACCTCTAGACTTAGGCGGTTCTTGACAATCCTAAGGTGTTTAAAAGGAAAAATCTAGGCGACAACAAATAACACGTAGGACTGTCAAATAGGAACCAGATAGAAGGCTCATGTATACCTCCACATATACATAGGCAAATAAGCAGTACGTCTCAAACACGGATTTTTAGGTAATTTTAGAGAAATCCTAGAACAGGGTATCTAGGTGAGCATCAAAACACAAAACATGCAACGTTGTTCTTAAAATAAAGTGGCAGAACCTTAATCAGTTTGCCTACTAGTTTTAAAAGCCCGTTAAACCTGAGCAGTTTATAAATAATCAGGGCACAATTCACAGATTTTATGAGGACATTAATCACCTAAGCTTTGCCTAGGCGTGGGGCTATGTACAATCATAGTTATAGGGGACGTTTAAACAATTTGAAGTTGTTTCAACCTATAGGCATGCTGATCTGAGTGATGAATATTATAGCATGTGATTTTATACTAATTTATACTAGAACATGATACCTATGGGTAGGGATGTTTTAACCTATTTATTTAAGCGACATGTTTCAAGGCAAATGCATGTACAGTCCTAAAACAGAATCTTTAATGCACATGGAGAAGGTTATTTTATTAAAAAGTATTAGTAACTTAAGGGCAGGATTTCTAAGTGATAGCGGATTATGTAGAATCAGAAGTGAAGTTATGAACTATAACATGTAATATGCAGAAGTAGTAAATATGATTGTCCTAAGACAGGGTATCTAATGCACAAATTTAGCATGGTTTAATGCGAATGAACATAGAAATCCTAAAGCATGATATCTAATGCATCACACAAACCTAGAACATGATGTCTACAGAAACTCAACATAATGTAAAACCTAAAACATGATTTCTACCTAGTTTACCCCATAGAATCATATAGCTACCCTCCCTTTTTTACTAGTTACCCCAATATCTGTTTACAAAGGATTATTACAGACCAGAATTGAGTAAATTACATAAATTAAATGTAAACTTATACCATAGGGAGCCTGAAGCAGGCCCAAAGTAAACCTAGGAGTACCAGGCCTTTAATATAGTCTCAAATGCCCAAAAATCTCATAGCCAATTTGTATCCAAGTGTGTCAGAGTTCCCTAAGGACCTCAAGGATCCCGAGCAGTGCTCACACCAAGACTTTTCTCAAATAGGGATTGGTTATGTGCAGTTTGGAAGAGCCAGCCCCAGTATGCCAGAGTTCAGAGAGATCTCAAGGATCCCTAAGCAGTACACCTACCAGAGGGGCAGAACTTAATAATCTAAGAGTAAAGTTAGAGTGCTTGACATAGTTTTGAAAGACTTAGTGAAAAACATAGTGGAGATAACTTTTAGGAGTGAAAAAGATTTTCTAAAATAGGCCAGTTTTAAGAAGATGCTAAGAATGAAAACCAATTTTTAAAAGAATACTAAGAACATTTTGAAATCAGTTCTAAAAAGAGCAAATTCAGCAAACAAGCAATCAGTCATAAAATACCCAGATTCAGAGACAGGAAGATCTCACACAAGGGTGAAGGGGGTTGGGAACATATAAAAATCACATTAAGGGGGCACATGAACAGGGTACAGGGAAGACATATAGACAACAAATTCACGGGACACTTAGTGGTCTTAGAGACTTAATAGGCTAGCCATGATGATAGGCAATTAAGGCATAGAGCAAAGATGTAGTAAAATCATGTGGAAAACAATGGTATCTTAGACTAGATTAGACATACAGTTAAGTTCATTAGGGGATTAAGCTACTAATCATGATCACACCAATATAAGGGAGTAATAGAAATATGCTTAGCCAATATCAAACCATCAAATGAAGTCAGGACATACTGATTACATGCTTTAGCAAAATGACACACCGCTGGTGAGTGTTCCTCAAAAGGAGCTACTAGTGACTCCTTAATTGCTGCTCTGATAGATGCTCTAGTTGCAGCGCGAGCCCCTCATCTGCCTCTACCTCGGCCCCAGCCTCTTGCGGCTCTAGTAGAGGGCGCGGGTTTCTGCTCACCTAACTTAGTACCACGTGTCCTCACCATTTATGACAGATTAGAGATACAAAGGCTCAAACTCTAAAATCAACAAATCTGCACGACATGAATGAAAGAAGCATAATTTTCCTAATAGTTCTGTAGCCTCTCGAAGATAAGTACAGATGTCTTCATACTAATCCACAAGACTCTAATAAACTTGCTCATGACTCATAAAACCTATGAACCTAGAGCTCTGATACAAACTTGTCATGACCCAAAAACCCACCGTAGGCGTCATGATGGCACCTAGTCTCTAAGACTAGGTAAGTTGATTTCTATAACAATTAAGCCGGTTTTTAACAATGATAATTTGAAACGATTCTTAATATGAATATCGAAGCAAGAGCGAATTGAGCCTACACGGAAATAATCATAACAAACTCCCAAGACTGGTAATACAGAGTCAAGAACTCTAGGAAAGTACATGGAAAGATCTCAAAGATCAAAATAAAATATTGTTCATATAGCAAGCTGATAGTACAATAAAAGGAATGAACTCCAAGGAACTGCGATGACCAAGCAGCTCTACCTTGAAACCTCGTGACAAATATGCTAACTCTGCCTAAGTCTGATATCTCCAATACCTGGCTCTGCACAAAAATATGCAAAAGTGTAGTATGAGAACACCATGGTCGGTACCTAGTAAGTATCAAGACTAACCTCGGTGGAGTATTGACGAGGTACACGTCAAGACACTAACTACAAAAAATAACCTCTGCAGTATAAAAGTATAAAGCTAATAACGGAAGCAGAAATTAGTAAATGGAAACAAGAATCAAAAGGTGATATAAATAGTAAAACAATAAGAACACTGTGAAGTATTGTTCAAACCAAATAAGGAACACAAAGGAAAACTAATTAATCAAGTCGTTCTAACACAAGTTTCACAATCAAATCACTCTGTGATACCTCATGTCATAATCACAAGTCACGAGTCTCAACCCACTATCCTATGCTCACGATACCTTGTGCCGACATTTCAAGTCATAACCGCACGAACAACTCACGTGCCAATATCTCAATCCGCCCAACATGATCACTGGATCACATTCACAATCCGCTCGGCATGGTCATAAACTTACAATCACAAGCCACCTAGTATGATCACAAGCTCGTAATGACAATCCGCCCAGCGTGGTCAGAGGCTCAATATCAACATGAAAACCGATAATACAATAACACATGGGCATGATTTATAAATGTCAAGTTTCATACTCCTTAGCTAGTATAAGTGCGATGCTATGGTGTATGCTTGTGTGAGTGTACTACTGTAGCCCAAGTAAAAAAATAATATCAAAGACATCGAGTAGCTCATCGAAGCAACACAACAAATGACGTAAGGTGTATGACATACACAAGAAAAAGTACATTATCACTCAAAAATCAACAACACAATGTCCCCAAGCCATCACACAACATCCCTGACATTGCCACCCTTATCTCTCTGATAGCCACCCATATTACTCCGCCCTGACAATATCATTAGCCACCCATATCACTCAGATAGCCACCTGTATCACTCTGTATAATAGCCACTCATATCACTCCACCTTAACGATATCATTGGCCACTCGTATTACTCCGATAGCCACCTAAATCACTACATATAATAGCCACCCATATCACTCCGTATAATAGCTACCTGTATCACTCTACGCGGACAATATCATTAGCCACCCGTATCAATCCGTATAATAGCTACTCTTATCTCTCCATCCGAATAATAACACAATAGCCACCCATATCACTCCGTACATTCAACAACAGTGAGATGCCATATGCCCCGCATAACAACAACAAAACCACACAACAATTCACTTGTGCTAACATCATGACAACACAATAACATGACATATCGACTCGTATCACAAGTGCCCATAGGCCACAACCTTTCCAAAGATCCAACAATATTAATATTTTCACAAAACAATAGCCCACGGCTCAACACAATGTGTATAGAATCTTAATAACAACAAATGAACAGGAAAGTAACTCAACAAGGAACAACACCCCCTTTAAACATAGCTTCAATTAAAATAGATTACTGACTTTCGATAGCCTCAATCCCAATTAATTGTTTAAGGATAAACTCAATAGTGAAAGTATTTCTATGAAATGGCAAACTTCGAATTCCAGTATATGAATAGGCTAACAATGAAAGAGATGTAACGGACTAGCACTACGTCTAAATGCATTGGAATAACCCGGCAACAAAAGGATATCATGTAACAACAATTTCAACTAAGAGTAACTCCACAATAAAGGAAATCACATAATGATAGAAGTGATAAAAACTTTAAATAAAGCATATAAGAGCAAGCTCGACTAGTAAAGAATTTGATATGTAACGACAACTTTAAATAAAGCATGTGATAGTAGACATGACGAATAAAAGATATAACATGTGCTAAAAGTTTCATATAATTTCATATAAGCATATGAAAGAAGCCTAAGATTTTAAGACGGTCAACTTTCGACATATAAGCCCGAGTATGTACTCATCACCTCGCGTACACGGCTTTAACATGATACAAATAGCACAAATGACTCAAATCCTAAGGGGTGGTTCCCCTACAAAAAGTTAGGCAAGATACTTACCTCAAAGAAGCTAAACCGATACTCTAAAATGACATTCTCAGGTGAAACAACCTTCGGGCAGCTCAAATCTAGCCAAAATAACTTAATATCATAAATAAAAACCATAGGAAATAATTCCGGATAATAAAACTTAGATCTTTAATTAAAACTAAAAACTCAACCGCAGGCACGCACCTTGGAACCCGATAAAATTCATAAAATCCGAACACCCACATACGAGTCAAACCATACCAAAATTATCCAATTCTGAAATAAAATCGGCCTTCAAATCCTCATTTATATTTTTGAAAGTTTATACCAAAATTCTCATTTTCTCCCATTCAAATCGCTAATTTAGTATTAAAAATAAAGTTAGAATCATGAAATATAATTAAATCCGGATAAAGAACACTTATCTCAATCCAAAGTGTGAAAATCCTCTTCAAAATAGCCCAAATCCAAGCTCCATAGCTCAAAATATGAAAAAATGACCAAGACATTCGAAATAAAGTACTTTAAATACTACTCCGGATGTACCCTACGTGATCGCAGTCACCATCCTCGCGATCGTGATTCAGAAAAATTATAAGCACAAATTTTACCCTTCACGACAGTGGCCATTTCCCTGCGATCGCGATGAACAAATTCCCATTACTTTTCCCAAACGCTTCTCAGACAGTCTTTAGTATAAAAGCCATAACTGCTTGTACCATATTCCAAATAATAAACGATTTGATTTTCTAAAAGCTAGACTCAAAGGGAAACAACTTGCATGTTTGCATCGTCTCCAATTTTCTTATTGAGTGCAAGATATAAGCTTTCAAACTAGGGTTCGTGAAAGCAGAATTTCCTCTACGCGATCGCAAAAGGCCTCCGCGATCATGATTCACAGTGCCCAAAAAGAAAATTTGCTCTTCGCGAACGTGATCCAAAGTCCGTGATTGCGATGCATGCCCCTTTGGCCAAAAACCAGCAACCAAAAATGGTCTAGAAATGGTCCGAAACAACCCTAAAACTCACCCGAGCCCCTCGGCACTTGGTCCAAACATACCAACAAGTTTCATAACATAAAGCGGACCTGCTCAAGGCCTCAAATCACATCAAAAAATATCAAAACTATGAATCGCACCTCAAATCGAACTTAATGAAGTTATGAACTTTCAACTTCTACAACTCGCGCCGAATCATATCAAATCAACTCGGAATGACCTCAAATTTTCCATGCAAGTCCTAAATGATATAACGGAGCTATTCCAACTCTCGTAATCGCAATTCGAGTGTGATATTCATTGAGTCAACTCCCGGTCAAACCTCTCAACCTTCTAAACCTTCAATTTTCTATTTTTTAGTAAAATATATTAAATCAACCTACGGACCTCCAAATCCAAATTCGGGCATACGCCTATGTCCAAAATCACCATGCTTCTAAGACAAACTCTGGTAACCACTTACCGCTTAAGTTTCTAAGACTAGAATCATCCTTCCAAATCAATCCTGAATCATTCGAAAACCGAACTCGACCACACATGCAAGTCATAATAAATAACACGAAGCTAGTCAAAACTTTAAGCAACCAAATGGGATGCTAATTCTTAAAATGACCAGTCGGGTCGTTACACATACACTATATGTAGTTATATTCTTTAGTTTTTGCATGTTACTTTTGTTCTTCATGTCTAATTTTATGTTAATTTCGTTTAGGACTCCACCTCATGCATCCTAACAAACTCCAAAGATCCTACCCATCGCAAGCTAGTACCACCTCAGTAATTTTCTCTTTTTTGTTAATTTTTTTTTATAGTAATTTGACTAGGCTCTTCTATCTGATTTATGAATATCACGATCAGCTTTTAGTTTTACCAGCAATTGTTGAGTTCCGAAAATTTTGTAAAGACAAAATATATATTCTTGACAATATATGTGTATCATAAATATGGAGTCTTATTGAACGTAATTTTACACTCATATCATAAGGAACTAGCGACTGATTGTGAAGAAAGCCTTTTCTGTGCAGGGGTCCGAAAATAAAGATAGATATTATTGGTCGGTCCCATTTTATGCGATATTGTTTGATTGAGTATGAAGTTAAGAGAGAAACAAAAAAAACTTATAACTTTGTTATCTATTGTATACGGTGAAATCAGAGATCCCAATTTCTCGACATCGAGGCACCTCAGAAAACCATCTCGAACTCTCAAGGCTACAAGGTTATGATCGAGTCTCCTCCCTCGAGGTTCGTCGAGGTCCGATCTTGGGATGACGTTAACCTTGGCCACGATAGAAATGAGGATTTTCCAAGGCACGTGGCTATGACTGACAAGATTACCCTATCCCTAATCAGGATGCCTTCTAGCTGTCCCATCTCCGTTTTTTTTATCATTAATGTATTTTGTATTATGTTGGATTTCTCCTCATATATAAAGGGGATCCTTATTACTTTGTAAATGTTTGTTGCTCCCATTGCCCTACACGAAATATACAAGAACATTCTATTTTCTCTCTAACATATTCTCTTGATATTATTACTTTCATTTATTATCTTCATATTTTGTTCATCATTTATTGCTTATCATTGGCCATAAAGAGCCTCCATTAATTTTACTGTAGCTGTTAGCCACATTTCGACCCCCCTCGATAGCCCACAAGCGAGCTCCGGAATCGACCTTGAGGCCCCGAATTAGCAATCTTGAGGCCTCGATAATTGACCCATCGGTTTGGTTATCACTTCGCTCCTTGCTCTTATCTCGTTTCTAAACATCACACTTAGCATCAACTGCTTAACAAACTAGCATAAAAATAGATCACGTATTTTTAGAGTCACATCAACAAATTTAATTGTTATTACCATTTTCACGGTAAACACTTTGGCGCCCACCGTGGGGCTAAAAATAATAGTGATTATTTTCTTCCTGGTTTCATCACACAACACAAGTTATCTTTCATGCTTTTTCTTGTCCAAGATCTTCGATTTCAGGTCAAAATGTCTAACTCAGTGAATGAAGGCGAAAACAACAACCTCGATGACCACGGAGAAAATGGTGTGGACGTTCCAGGTTTTGGTGTGCCAGCACAAAACCCTGGGAATGCGCCAGAACCAATCCCCTTAGGCGCGGTCTCACGCAACGCCCAACGGGTCAATATAAGCTCCCATACCGACAGGAGCGTGCGTCAAGGAGATCCACAAGAAGCTCAGAAAACCCCGACCAAGGAAGAGCGTGAGGTTAGCCTTCATGTTATTTTTGAAAAGTTGCAGGCACAACATATTGCTCCTCTACAAAGTCACCAGAAAACTCCTAGCACAATAGCACCGGGGACAGCTCCCCCAGCCGAATAGGTACCAGATAACAGGTCGATGATCGATCCCGCCATTGTAAAAATGCTCGAGGACCACACCAGAAGGATCGAATCAGGCGATAATATGATAGAAGCCAACGATAAGAAGGTCGAGACCTACAACTCCAGGGTTGACCAAATTTTGGGTGCACCCCCAGTCCTGAAAGGTATGGATTCGAAGAAGTTCATACGAAGGTCGTTTCCCGAGGAAGTGGCCCCGAAACCCATTCCAAAGAAGTTCAGAATGCTAGAACTCCCAAAGTACAATGGGACCTCGGACCCCAACGAACACGTTATTGCATACACTTATGCGGTAAAGGGCAATGATATAAAGGACGATGCGATCGAGTATGTCTTACTAAGGAAGTACGGGGAAACGCTCTCGAAGGGGGCCATGATGTGTTACAAAAAATAGCTCCTAACTCCATAGACTTATTCGCCATGCTGGAAGAATCCTTCATAAAGGTACATGTCGGTGCCATCAAAGTAGCAAAAAGGAAATTTGACGTGTTCAAGATTAAGCAGAGGGAGAACGAAATTCTGTGAGAGTTCGTATTGCGCTTCCAAATGGAACGAATGGAACTACCGCCGGTCTTTGACAACTGGGCGGTGCAGGCCTTCACTCAAGGCCTGAACGAATAAAGCTCAGTGGCTTCGAAGCAGATGAAAGAGAATTTGATTGAATATCTCGTCGTAACTTGGTCGGACATCCACAACTGATACCAGTCAAAAAATAGGGTTGAGGACAACCAGCTAGGAACCCCTCGGGCTCAGTATACCAAAGTAGGCTCTTGGCAAAGGAGCCAAAGCCAAACAAAGAAAAATATCAACCATACACCGAAGACAAAAGGAACGCCCCAAAGCGCAACCTACCTCGCAACAATCGAAGGATAGACCGAGGACAGAATCCTCGGGGACTTGTCAACAGATATGAATTCGATAGGAACACGGGGTCAACGCGCCCCGCTTAATTGAGTACAACTTCACGGATGGCCCAGACCTGTATAATCGGATCCTTCACAAAGGAACTACAATCTAGTATGCGAGTTTCACAACACGCACGGACACAGGACCGAAGATTGCCGGCAACTCCGGGATGAAGTGTCCCGGTTACTCGACAATGGCCATCTACGGGAATTCCTTAGCGACCGAGCGAAAATCCAGTTTCGAGAAAGGGAAACAACCAAAAAGAACAAAGCAGATGTGCCGCAACATGTCATCCACATGATCTTTTGAGACGACCGCCACTAGCCGAAACGCCAAAATCCCCTCCAGTAGAGAGACTAAGAGCTAAATCGATGAAAAAATAGCAGCCGCAATACCATCTCTAAGGTTTGAAAGCGCCATCACCACTAAGGTATAACCATCTCCTTTTTATTTTATATTATATTTCATGCTGATCCTTATGCAGGCGCCCGATCGAAGCAGTTAAAGCACTGACCCAACTCAAAGACCTTAAGGTTTTAAAGCATTTGTTGCACTCTTTTCCTTCGATCGGGTTTCATCTCGAGAAGGGTTTTACCAGCAAGCTTTTTAATGAGGCAACATCCACATGCTACCTAAGGAAAGTTCAACAAGTATACGAGGCTTCTTTTGCAATAAACCTCGAATACTAGGGGGCATCCACCCGAGAGTTTGTCCACTCTGAAAAGCTAAGAAACGCCAAATGGGGTCCAATAGGAAATGATGTATCAGGGCCAAACGGTCGAATGAACCGTGTCCGCATAGCTAGGCCCCGATAGTGAAAGCATGTACATCTGTACCGAATAATTTAAAAAGCATCTTTTATCAAAGCATCTCACGCTTCAAAAGAAGCTCAACACCTCCGCAAAAATGACTTCTCTGCCAAAAATGTCCCAAACACTCGGGGACCGGCATCGACAATTCAACACCTGAACGACCTTCGGGTCGAGACTCTAAAATCATAAGCCCTCAGATGAGGCAACATGAAAATCGTGAAACATCTCCAATGCCGAAAGTACCCCGAATACTCGGGGACTGGCGTCAAAATCTGAAAAAATGCACGACCTCAGGGTCGGGATCTCCAAAATTGTTAGCCCTCGACGAGGCAATACAAAGTTTGCAAATAATGGCTCCCGAGGCCATAAGACCTGCAGCAGGAAGACTCGGTCTCGTAATACCTACATAAGGCAGCAACTATATCAGTAAGACGTCAAGCAAGGCATGAACAATACTTGAGTACCAAGTATCCAAACCTGTAAGACCTCAACGGCATGTAAAACTTGTAAGACCTTACTAAAGGCATAAACCTGATCCCAAAGTTTCGGCTATATATCGAACTTGTAAGACCACTAAAAAGGCATACCCTTGATATAGATGCCGAAACTACTTCACTCGGGACTCAAAGGCTCCGGCCAAACACAAGTGACTCTGGTCACATGGTTGTACCAACCGAACTAATGCGATTCGAGGATGCCCGACCGTCGCTATAAAATCACAGTCCTTCAATTACTTCGAATCTACTTTGAAAAGAATCAATTAAATAGGCTACCCTCGACACATGCAAATGAGCTTCGACCATGTCAGCTCCTAAACATCGGCTTTGAGATACTCAACCTCCGAGCCAAAACCTCCCAAGGTGCTCGATCATTGCCGTATAATGATTCATAATCGAGGTTTTTTATTAAGCCGTCGAAGAGTCGGGCAAACACTATTTCAAATCCTTATCGAGGGAAAAATAAAGCCCACATAAATGGTCGTATCGACTAAAGCGTAAGAGCCATTTTCGCCAGCCTAAGGGCCACACAAATACAAAACTTGAGGGTCGAATGAGCTCGAGTCGTAACCGAATTTGGAGACTGAACCTAAAATAGTTGACTAAATATGCCTAAGAGCAAGGCGTAAGAGCCGTTGCCGCCAACCCACAATAAAAAAGGTTGCATCGTCCCAATGCGTAAGATCCATTGTCGCCAGCCCATATAAAAGGTCACATCGACCAAGAGCGTAAGAGACTACGGGCCAGGCTAACGAGCCCCATGGCCGTATCACGAATCTAGGGATTCCTACTAATTTAAAGGTCGATTGATCTGGCCGGAATCTCGGCAAAGAGGAACCCGGAAGATACAAAAATTGCAGGGTTTCCCCCTTGTACATACATGTAATAAAATACAAGCTCCATTTACAGTGTGCTTTGAAAGCACTATGTACAAAGACAAATAAAGAAAATAGACGTCCCCCTTGGGGACTCCAGCTCGACAGCCCTGTCCTCACTATCTTCGACATCGGACATAAGGAACATGGCATCATACTCCTCTACCTTGGCTTGCTCGATCTCCTCCGAAATGTCGAAACCCCTGGCGTGAACTTCCTTGAGAGTTTCCCTCCGAGATTTGCACTTTGCGTACTCTTTGATGCTGCTCGCATGACCAAAAGTTCTCCTTAGCTCAGCTCTAGCAGTGGCAACACTCTTCAAATAGGCTGTCGCTCTCTGATATGCCCTAGTATTGCTCATCATAGCCTCAGCCCGGGCATTCACCACCTCGGCTTTTGCTGTCGAGAGCTCAGACTCGAGCCTTGCGATCATGTTCGCTCGCACAGAATCACTCGCACAAATAGTCCGGATTTGCATCTCCAGGGTGGAATCTTTAGTCAAAACACTCTCCTTGGCCGAAACTTGGGAATCTACATGGGCATGTAGCTCGTCGAAATCACGTTTGACCTTGCCAACTTCTCCCCAAAGTCGTTCCAGCTCCTCCGTTTTTCTCTCCAACTGGAATATCGAAACATTAACCTCTGAAAATTAAAGAAGGAGCATACATCGACATGAAATACAAGATACATGTCTTTCGAGATAGCTCTCGTGGCTTTGGCTTTGATCTGCCTCACACCGAAGGGATACCAGCTCAATTTCTTTTTCACACAAAGAAGCTTAAGGGATTTCTCCTTATCCGAAGCTTTCCATAACTGAGCCTCATAGCGAAGTAGCTCGGCTCAGGCTTGTGAATCCGGAATAGTCCTATGCCGATTACCAAACTTACCATAAAACCGAGCCGCTAAGCCTCACCAAAGGCCGAGCCAATGTCCGATGGCTTAGTATCCCCCAAAGCGCCTTTATCGGGAGAAAAAGAAGACACCACATGCTCTTCACTTTTTGAAGCGCCATCAGCAGAAACGAGGAATATTCTTTCGAGAATGGAAGCCTCCGAAACCGAATGATTGGTCGAATCGCCTCTCTTGAACCGCTGAGTGACAAAAATACAGGTATGACACTTACGTGTGAGATTCCATTTCTCAGGAAATGGCAGAAACTCTCCAGGAATGATATCAATCGTCCGAGCTCGAATGAATCGGCTCATCCATCCTCGGTCTTTGTTCTCTTCACTGTCAACGGCAGGAGACATGGTAGATCGATGATGCAGAGTAATCAAACCTCGATAACACAGCGGCCGATATAACCACACGAGATGACTAAGGGTAAAGTCGAGCACGACCTTCTCTGTAAAGTATCTTATCGTCTGCACTATCTTCCAAAGGGATGGGTGAGCTTGTGCCAAGGTAACCTGATATCTCCGACAGAACTCAAGCACGACCCGGTCGGGGGGACCCGATGTAAAAGTGTGCGTATACATGCTCAAAAACCCCTCGACGTAGGTCATGATGCTCTCCTCAGAGGAAGGTACTTATAGCACCACTCCTTCTCCCCATCCACAGTTTTTTCTGATCATTTCGAGGTGCTCCTCCCCTGCTGATGAGATGAACCTTGACACGTGTTCCCGATTTCCTTGGATGTTGGGAGGTCTCTCCAACGTAAAGTCTTTCCTTGAGACAAAGCACCTCGAGGCCCACTCACCGGGCACCAACGATGTACCACCGATCCGACACGGAACAGAGGCAGAACTCCCCTCTCTTTGATGGGCGGATATCAACGTAGCATTCATGGCTACGATAGAATAAGAGGACGAGGATATAGATCTGGGTAAAAGGTTTGAGTTAAAGAAACGAGAGAACTAGCGCAAAGCACCAAGTTCTATGGGAGAAATGGTTATTTCAAGTAGCAGAATCTCCACTGAGGAAGCAAGTGAATGAATATATAGGGGCAAAACAACGGTTGCTTGCCTACCTAGAGGGCCAATTAATCCTGGCCATGGTAACGTCACTTTTTCCTTGGGAAATATACTGGTGGGATCACCCGGGATCACCTCGGGGCCCCTTTATCAAATCACATGAATGCTATTACCCCACGAGAGTCGAGAGGCATCGAGACCTTGGGGGGCTTCTTGCCACCACAAGCATCTACCCCAAAGAAGCTATCAACCTAACTTCGATATAGGACCCAATTTTAAGGGTCCCGATTACTCCAACAATAGGCTCTAAAGGATTAATAATACAATTCAAAGATTAGCTCTGCAAGAGTAGCAAGATATAAAGAATGGAAAGACTTGGGGCAGAAAAACCCCTTTTTCATTGCCAAAAATATATTTACAAGGAACGTCTTTACAAGACTCACTCCCCCAGGAGTACATGCACAGAAAGAAAAAAGGAAAAAACCAAAAGTGACACAAGGCCTACTCTTTATAGCCACTACCCTCCGAACCATCTCCAGGATCTTCATTTGGGATGATCAAAAGCGCCAACTTTCTCTCCAACTCTCGGACCTCCTCAATTCCAACTGACAGATCGACGCCTCCAACCTCGATCTCCTCCAAGGTTTTCCTCCTCGCCTCCGCCCTAGCATGTTTGATGGCCCGAGCCAGTTTCTGCTCAGCCTTTATCGATACGTCACGATCTATTTGATTTGCTGTGGCAGTGTCCTTCAGGTAAGTAGCAACATTTCCTTCGATCTCGAACTTGGCCGCAACCAGCACAACAATCTCCTTTCGAGCATCCTTGAGAAGATCATGGGTCGACGCCAACTCTTAGGTCACTACCTCATTTTGTTTCCTCAGCCTGAGGATCTTCACATTCAGTCGCCCAATGTACGAGTCATTTTGCTCGACCTACAAAAAGAAAAGTAAACCAGTCAGTATCGAATTATAGGAGCGAAGGAAATACTCATGCATAACAAAATACCTGCTCGGCAAGGGCAGCTTTTTCTCGGAGTGCTCCCTCCAAAGTAGCCCGGAGCTCTCTTGACTCTTTCTCCTTCCGGGCAGAACAAGCCTCTGACTCTTGCAGTCTCAAGGATAACTTCTCAAGCTCCTTCTCACGGCATGAAAGCTCCTCGTTAATCCTGGAGAGGGCATGATCATACATCTGCTTGCACTACAGCAAAACAAAAGAGTTAGAAGAATGAAGAAAAATGCTCGAGACTAAAGGAAGGATATTTAAAGCAGTTATCACCTACTGCATGAACCTCTCCGCCACCTTAATAGAGCCAGGAGCGTCAAGATCGACGTTCTCGCTAACATCGTCAAGAATATTGCCAAGCGTGCCTCCCCCTTTGAGAGAACCCCCGGCTTTGGCGGCATTCGCATCTTGAGCATCCCTTAGCTCCACTGACAAGAAATGAAAGCCGGAAATTAAATCATCTATGTCACCAATGTCCCCAAGGGGCAACTCCTTCTTCTGAAAAGCTCTAGGTCTCGACCCTTCAGGGTCATCAGCAACGGTCCCCCCAGCGGAAACTGCACCAAACCCGGTCATGGGATCCGAGGCCACTTTGATACCCTTCTCGAGGATCTTCGAGCTACGGGACTGACCTAAATCGGCCATTCCCGATTCAGTAGCCTCCGATCGAGGCACCTGTGAGGCTTCCACGCTCGACCTCTTCCTCCGTGCCAACCGGCACTCATCATTATCATCATCATCATCCTCAGCGTCGGGACTTGCTCTAAAATATGAAGTCGAGGCCCTAGTAACAGCTCATGGCTCGCGTGACTTATGTTTCTTTGTCACGTGAGGATTGGCAGTCACCTTACCTTTCCTTTTCTTGCCCTTTTCGGGCTCCGAAGTCTCCGCCTCGCCACCAGGGGGCGGTCTCATCAGCATATTCTCACTAAGGCCTGCACGAGCGCAGTAACCATAATTTATCGGCACAAAGGAAATGGGGAAAAACATAAATCTAAGGTATAGGTGGTAAGGAAGCTCTACCATGATTCTTGTCCACCTATAGCTTCTTAGCCAAGTCGGTCCAAGACCGAATAAGATATGGGGACACAGTGTCCAACTGTTTGATCCACCCTGGTAAATCCGAGACCGTTTCGGGGTACCAAGCAGAGGCTGCAGAAAACACAAAGAGGTCATTATTACGGAAGAAAGGAAAGAAGACCACAAAACATGACCAAGGAAAAAATTCTTACGCTGTGTGTTCCACTTCTTCGGGAAAGGCATCCTCCCAGCCAGAATTATGTCCGAGGTTCTCACCCGGAAGAACCTACTCATCCACCCTCGATCTTTTACCTCGTCGGTGATCGAGAAAAATAATTTTTTGAATCGGTGGTGAAGCCTGGTCAAACCTCGATAAAATGAGGGTTGTACTACCTAATCAAATGGTTGAGAGTAAAGGTCTCTCCCATAACCCCTTTGGTGAAATGACGGAGCATCAAGACTGTCCTCCAGAGAGAAGGATAGATTTGGTCGATCGTCACTTGATATTTGTCACAAAAATTGAGTATAATCGGATTTATCTCCAGGGGAGAGGATTCAGAGGAATCGACAGGACCCAAAGGGTAAGTATACACATGAAGGAAGCCAGCCTTGTGATCCATTATATTTTCATCAGGGCTGGGAATCTCCACCTCCACTGCCTCGTTCCATCGGTAGTCTGTCTTCACCGTCTCTATGTTGGTCACGACACTAACGTATCGGGACACGTATTCATATCGGCCCGGTGTGTATGAAGTGGTATCGATGGTAAAATCCTTCGACATATCAAGCTTGGAGGGAGTACATTGTTTTAAGGTAGGTATTTCTCTGGGTTTCCCCTTGGACTTCCAAGATGAAGAGGCAGCCTTGTCTTTACGAGGAAACGTCTTAGAGGTTCTAGCCATGATGATGGTGAAATTTCTATGGGAAAGTAAGAAGAAAGGATGCAAGTAGGGATGGGTCTGGCTTTGCAAATCTGGAGTAGTTGGGAAAGTAAGAGTTATCCAACAATTGGTGCCTTTATAGGGGTCGTGTGGGAAGCGGAAGGGGCGAACTAGTAGCGGTTCGTGGGCTTCTCGATAGTCGCATTTGACGGCGACCCTTGCGCGGTTTTTTGGGAATGGCATTCAATGCTCTGATAGGCTGACATCACAACGATGATTCCCTCGGATTAGAAGCTCATAATCTCTTCTCATTGCTCCTCTCTAAGAAACGTGAGGACTATCTGTATATGGTGAAATTGGGGAGCGCAATTTCTCGACATCGAGGTACCTCAGAAAACCATCTCGAAGTCTCGAGGCAACAAGGTTATTATCGAGTCTCCTCCCTCGAGGTTCATTGAGGTCCTATCTTAGGCGACGTTAACCTCGGCCACAATAGAAATGGGGAGTTCCCAAGACACATGGCTAGGACTGCCAGGACTACCCTAGCCCTTAATCAGGATGCCTCCTAGTTGTCCCATCTCCATTTTTTTATTATTAATATATTTTGTACTATGTTGGATTTCTCCTCATATATAAAGGAGATCCTTATCACTTTGTAAATGTCTGTTGCTCCCATTGCCCTACACGAAATATACAAGAACATTCTATTTGCTCTCTAACATATTCTCTTGATATTATTGCTTTCATTTATTATCTCGATATTTTGTTCATCATTTATTGCTTATCATTGGCCATAAAGAGCCTCCGTTAATTTTACTATAGCTGTTAGCCACATTTCGACCCCCCTCGATAGCCCATAGGCGAGCTCCGGAATCGACCTCGAGGCCCCGAATCAGCAATCTCGAGGCCCCGATAATTGACCCATTGGTTTGCTTATCACTTCGCTCCTTGCTCTTATCTCGTTTCTAAACTTCACACTTAGCATTAACTGCATCAACAAATTTAATTGTTATTACCATCTTCACGGTAAACATCTATAACAGGGCATAAATATTTGGGTTGCTATATGTTATCTTATTAAATGTAAAATAAAAAATTTACAGTTAAATTATTTTTAAATATAAAAAAAGATTGTTCTTTTCAGGACAAAATAAAAATAAAAGTACACCTTATAAATTGGTAACAACTAAACAGATAGCACAACTTGCTTGTATAATGTGCCGAAAGAGAGGGATTGTTCTCATGATATTCCCACTGAACAGCTAAATATTAAAATGATTCTAATATGGGAATTATATTTTTATGTTGTAATTAATATATGGGAAATTGGATAACTTTCCTACAAAAATATTTTTCTTTAATGATTTGACACAAGATATTTCACATGATCGAATCATATCAATTTTTATGGGTGCTAAATCTCAGGGCAGATCGACAAACCCCAAGCAAACAAATGGCAAAAAACTGTTTAGTATATGCTGCGAAATTTTATAAACGAAGCAGAAAAGAATGATTTTTAAAAGCAACAAATTAACCATGCATCTCTAAGTATATGCTGCACAATTTTGCAACGTGATTATCATTGTGCTAAGGATACCTTACCAGTTAAGTGTCTTTTCACTGTTGACATATATATAATATATAAAAAAGTAAGTCTCACCCTAAAGACAAACAAAGCTAATATTTGTAGAATTAGGCCAGATTTGTTTCATTTGACTGACCATCTAGAAGCATTTAAAGAAGAGAACTACAAATTAACAATAAATGTTATCTCCTTGTCCCAATCTTCATGGATTCATTAACAATAAAATCACGTGTACCAAGATCATGATATCAACCTCACGGGATGGTCTTTCGGAAAGTTTCTCATGTATGGATACAGCTGGTAGATCGTCAAATTCCGGGATAGTTGGAATTAAGCACTAACTCTTCAAGCATAACGCACAGAATGAGTTGATAATGTCGATAATACAAGGGCAAGATATTAGGGACAGTTACGATAGACAATGCTATAAAAATCCCTCTTCCCCACTTTGTATCCCATCAAAAATTGCTTTTTCACTCGGTAGGAACCAACCACACTACATGACGAGCCAGATCCGCAAGCCTCATCTCATACTGAGTCACTGTCATACCCTCTTGGCGTAGCTGCTCAAAGAACAAACTTCTCTAGAGAGAGAAATGAAAATTCATGTCATGTAAGTGGTGTTGCGCCGATTGGCCTGCTCAACTTATAAGTCGGCCACCATCTGTAGGTTGCCCCTGTCAGCTGAAATAAAGTAAATGCAACCCCACTGGTGTTCAAAAGACCTGATGTGCGAAAGATCCACTGAAACCTATCTAGAAAATTTTGAGCATCCTTTGACTCTACTCCACTCAATTCTGGAGGCTTAAACTGAGGTTGGCCCGAACTACAGAAACCGGCTAAACCGTATTGTCACGCCCTGAACCTGAGGGGCAAGACCAGCACCCGATGACTCACCAATCCTTGCGTACCAATTTGCGACTAAGGAACTTTGAACATGTGATGTCATACTTTGGCCATGGGCCACATTGCAAGACAACTGCGAATGCTGACTAAATATCAATATTTCTACAACACGATCTAGAGTAAGAAGAAAGAATGACAGTCCTAAATGCCTTGTAGCCTCCTGCTTATAAGTGTGGTGCACAACACACCCATAAAAAAGACTCTACTAGATACGGCTTGTAGACTCTCTAGGACGGAACTGCTCTAATACCACTTTTATCACGCCCCGAACCTGTGGGGCGAGACCGGCACCCGATGCCTCACCTATCCTTGCGTAGCAACTTGCGACTAAGGAACTCTGAACATGTGATGTCATACTTTGGCCATGGGCCACATTGCAGGACAATTGCGAATACTGACTAAATATCAGTATAACAATGGGCCGACAAGGCCGTCATAACTACTACAGCTAGCAAACCAACAAAATATACACAAAAGGTCTACCAGCCCAACATACTGCACTAACTGACATGATATGTTTACAAGCCTCTACTGGTGGATATACTGTGATCGGAACAGCTCCTTGACCTACTCACAATATATATATATATATATATATATATATATATATATATATATATATATATATATACACACAAGATGTACATAAAGCTCTAGACTTGGCTTCTCCGAAAGGCATGAAGCTTACCGATCAAGCTGAACTCAGGAAACACTTAATGAGAAAGTCTACCTGTCTGTCTATCTGAACCTGCACGCATGAAATGCAGCGCCCCCAAAAAAGGGACGTCTGTACGAAAAAATGTACCAAGTATGTAAGGCAATATACTGAAAGCTGAAACTAAACTGATAATATAATAAGTGAAAGAAAGTGGAAGTCAAAGATAATCTGAAGATATGCTTACCTGCTGATACTGACTCAACTCTCTCAATATAGTAAATAAAATAGTTGTCCGGGCCTATAAGGCTCGGTATATATTTATATATATAACTACTCTGCCGTAGTAGGCTCTCTCATAGGCGTTCGGCCATACTAGGCTCTGTATAACGACCAACTAGGATCGCTCATAGGCGCTCGACCACAGTAGGCTCGGTATATAACTTACCATTTGATCAGAGGTTGCCCAATAGGGGCCTGCCCATCGATTATAGCTCGATGGTAATTAAAATACTAAACTCTCTGCTCTCTTGGTTTGAAGAATAAAATACTCAATTGAATATGAAGTCCGGATAAGGAGAATATTATCACTTCCAAGACTAGGAAAATATACGTAAATTTCGGGATATCAATTTTTCTTTATGTCTCGTTATCAAATTCGTGTAATTACGAGATCATGCAAAATTAAGGAAGAGCTTAGCTTTAACATATTTGGAGTAGGAAAAATCCGTATGATATTTTTGGGAAAATTTTGCACCGTACTCCTTTAGAACCGCAAAATTTTATGTTGCTATGATTTCAATAATTCTAGTTGGAATTGTTTTGTCACAAGAAATCTTGTTGAAACTTGCTAGATTAAAGCATCTGTTTGAATGTTTGAATTTTGGAAGATGTTATAAGATCTCTTTCAAAAACTAGGTAGATTTGAGGGACGTCTGTTTGAAATGGTTCCTTGAGAAAAAGTGTTCTAAGATCCTTTACTTTGTTTTTTTAAGTCTAATGAAGCCAAAATGCTTAAATGAATTACACGTTATAATGCCACCTTTCAATTAAGGTCATTAGTCATTCATTTTAAATGGAGGGGCTGCCACATTTAGTCATTATCATATATATTCCTAATTAATTAGGTTATATTTCATTACCCAATAATTAACCAATTACCTACATAATTAAGAATTATCTCAACTTACTTAAAATACTACTCATTTTTAATACACCTTATACATCATACTATCGTGGCCATATGGTAGCTTCAATGGTACTAGTCCATAAATATCGGATATTTTAGCTCGAGGCGTATTTTATCCCAAAATGTCAAACTTCGACAAAAGTTTATTTTCTTCGATTTGCTTACCCTCTCACCTTCACGAATTTACTCATTACTTGTTTGAAATAGCATAATGCTTATAATCTCAAAATAACCTTGTCCTTGAACTGAGGTCAATTATCTTACAACAGTTTCACGTATAATACTACAGGGTATAACATTATCGTAATATAATACTGCGAAGCATAATATCATTGTAATGTAATATTGGAAGGCGTAACATCATCGTAATGTAATACTGCAAGACTTAACATCGACATAATATTGCAGGGCGTAACACGTATCCTTCAACACTAACAAGTGAGGATCATACTGGCGAGCCTTGATATGCTCCAAAAATGATGACGAGCCACAACGCAAGCAAGAATCTGGTAAGGCTCCGAAACATCCAATCCACAAAGTGGCTGGCCAAAGACTGAACATCCATGGCTAGTAGCCTCTCAGCTACCGGTAAATATACCAAACAGTCCCTACTTTCAGCCTTCTTACTCATTGCTTCAGCCACTACATTGGCCTTCCCCGGATGATATAATATAGTGATATAATACTCTTTCAGCAACTCTAACCATCTCCGCTGCCACAAATTAAAGTCCTTCTGCTTGAATGGTGTCGGAGACTCCGATGATCGGTATAAACCTCACATGGAACGCCGTAAAGATAGTGCATCCAAATCATCAATGCGTGAACAATGGTAGCCAACTCTAAGTCATGTACAGGGTAATTCTTCTCATAAACCTTCAACTGTCGAGAGCATAGGTAATCACCCTACCGTCCTACATCAATACCGCGCCAAGCTCAATACGCAATGCATCACAATACTTGGTGTAAGATCCAGAACCTGTAGGAAACACCAAAAGTGAGGTTGTAGTCAATGCAATCTTGAGCTTCTTAAAGATCACCTCACATGCGTCGGACCATTTCAAAGGAGCTCCCTTCTGGGTCAATATAGTCAGAGGTACAGCACTGGACGAGAAACCCTCTATAAATCGGCGATTATAACCTGCTAAACCCAAGAAGCTCTAAATCTCTGTAGGTGAAGATAGTCTAGGCCAGCTTTGAACTGCCTCAATCTTCTTCGGATCCACCTTGATCCCATCACTAGACAACACGTGGCCCAAGAATGCTACTGAATTCAGCCAAAACTCACACTTGGAGAATTTAGCATAAAGCTTCTTCTCCCTCGAGGTCTGGAGTACGATCCTCAGATGCTGCTCATGATCCTCCTGGCTACGTGAGTACACTAATATATCATCAATGATTACCATGACGAAAGAATCAATATATAGTTGGAACATGTTGTTCATCAAGTGCATAAAGGCTAGTGGGCATTGGTCAGCCCGAAAGATGTCACCATAAACTCGTAGTGCCATAGCGGGTCCTAAAAGGCATCTTCAGAATCTGAATCATGAATATTCAACTGATAATACGCAAACCTCAAATCAATCTTCGAGAACACTCTAGCACCCTGAAGTTGATCAAATAAGTCATCAATGTGCAGTAGTAGGTACATGTTCTTATTAGTAACCTTATTCAACTTCCTGCAATCAATACACAACTTTATAGTACCATCCTTCTTCTTCACAAATAGGGTGCACTCCAAGGCGACACACTAGGACAGATGAAACCCTTATCAAGTAATTCCTACAACTGTTCCTTCAACTCTTTCAACATAAGCCTTCAACCTTGGGACTAAGCGTCCCAATTCACTCTGAAACCATTCCAGAACCAATTCAACAACCCTGTCAAATCACAAAACCATAAATGAACATAAAAGAGGCAATAAATAGGGGAGTGGGGCTACAATATATGACATGATCGGCTGTGTCGTTACTTGATGTTTATGCATTGTCTAATAGATTGGTGAGATTGGTCATCCTTGTTTGAGCGCATTAAGGCTCGTTAGTATGATAATCCTCATTTGCTTGTCCTTAAGGACACGGTGTAGCAAGGTGGTGCTAAGGTGGTGTCTAATGGTGATGATGGGGTGTTGCAACTTTAGGGTCAGCTTTGTGTTCCTAATATGGATGGTTTGAGGGCGTTGATTCTTGAGGAGGCTCATTGTCCGTGCTATTCCATTCACCTAGGTGCTACGAGTATGTATTTTGACTTGAAGCAGCATTGGTGAAGTAGGGGTTAGGAGATGATGAGAGGTCATGGTTTCCGGCGAGGGAGGTGGCTGGAGAAGGTGGACAAGGTTCATCGGAGAGGATGGGAGAAGAGAAGGTTCTAGAGAGAACCAGAGATAGAGAGAGGGAGATGAGTATCGGTTGAGTAAAAGAGAGAATGAGGGTTTGAGGGGGTAGTCTTAGGTTACTATGGTAAGAGTGAATCCGGGCCGTTGATCAAAATTGATCAACAGTCAGGATTAACTCAGGTCTGGGCCGGGTATGGTTTGGGTTTGGGCTTGGGTCCGGTGGGTTTTTAATTGGGTTGGGGATCCGTTGGATTAGGCTAGAATTAAAAGCCAATTTGGCTATAAGTTAAATAGCTAGTTTTTTCCCTATTTAATTTGTAAAAAAATAGTAGATAATTTCTTAAAAATAATTTAAAAATTCTAAAATGATTTATAATACATAAATAGCAATTTAAAAATACAGGATCCAATTTTATGCATATAAAATATAATTAAATCTTAAAAGGGCTAATATTGTAATTATGTGCAATTTAGCTTTTAAAAATACTAAATATAATTATAAAAATATATAAAAATTACCTTTACCAAATTTTGGCATAAATATAGAAATTCAATAGATGAATTATCAAAACAATAATTTTGGAAATAATTATTGGGGATTTTATGGATAAAAGGGGAGAAAATAAATCAATTTAAAACCTTAAAATGATGAAAAACAAATAATAAAAAACATGGACATGCTTGTACATGCATATATATGCTATTTTGAAGGTATTTTACATATTGAAAAAATATATAGGAAAAAATTGGGTATCAACAATTCCAACCTCAAATCGACCCTCAATTCACCAAATCTCACTCTCCAAAATTATAGTCCAAAAACCCCAAAAATTACGCCTTTAATTCATACAAATTAGGTGTAATAATCTATGGGTAATCAATAACTAACACCAAAATTAAGTAAATATCACTTACCCTTTCAATTGTGATGAAAAATCCTTCAAATATCACCCATAGCCGAGCTCCACAACTCCCAAAATTAGAAAATAATCAAACCCTTTGAAATATAACACATGCCACTGATTTTGCATCTGCGGATACTTAACCGCATCTACGGTGCCGCTTCTACGGTAAATGGACCGCATCTGCGATCCCTTGTAAACTCCCGACCTTATGCTTTTGCAGCTCACCAAGTGCACCTGCACTTGCGCTTCTGTGGCCTCTCATGCGCACCTGCGCCTTCACGCCGGCAAGTCCCATAATCACAGATACACATATGTAAAGCATCGAATAGGGAAAATAGACTAAAATAATCAAAACAACAAGTCGGGTCTTTACATTCTCCCCCTCTTAAACAAATGTTCGTCCTTGAACGAGTCTAGAATCATACATGGAGCCTCAAAAAGGTGTGGATATTTGGTCCGCATATCCTTCTCGGTCTCCTAAGTATCATTCTCGACTGGCTGACCTCTCCAGTGAACCTTCACTTATGCTATATTCTTCAACCATAACTTTCAAACCAGCCGGTCCAAAATGGCCACCGGCTCCACATCATAAGTCAAATATGCACTGTGGTGAAATCCAAAACATGTGACGAATCCCATAGTACTTGCGGAGCAACGAAACATGAAACACTAGGTGAACTCTCGATAAACTAGGTGGCAAGGAAAGTCTTTAGACCACCTCTCCAACTTTCTCAAGCACCTGAAAATGACCAATATACCTAGGTCTCAACTTGACCTTCTTTTCGAACACCATATATGCAACATCACGAGCCCTCTTGTCAACATAACTTTTCTGCCTAGACTGCACTGTACGAAACTACTCCTGAATCAACTTCATCTTCTCCAAAGCATCGCGGACCAAATCAGTGCCCAACAACCTAGCCTTCCAAGGCTCAAATGAACCAACAAAATAATGACATTACCTCCCATATAAGGCCTAACAAGGAGACATCTAGATACTTGACTGATAGCTATTATCTTAGGCAAACTCTGCTAATGGTAGAAACTGATCCAGTGAACCTCCAAAATTAATGACTTATGCACGTAACATGTCCTCCAATATCTGAATAATGCGCTCGGACTGCCCGTCCGTCTGGGTATGAAAAGTCGTACTCAACTCGACCTATGTACCTAACTCACACTGCACTCACTCCATAATACGATATAAACTGCATGCCCTGATACTATATATAGATACGGGCACACCATGAAGGCGAAAATTTTAGCCAGCTGCTCTAAAGATAATACCTCCAAATCTTAAGTGCGTGAACAATAGCTACAAAATCCAAATTGTGTACAAGGTAATTCATCTCTGGAGCTTCAACTTACGTGAACCATAAGTAATAAATCTAGTCTCCTGCATCAACACACATCCAATGCAATCTTTAAAGCATCACAAAATGTATAAGAACCTGATCCTGAAGGTAAAACCAGAATTGGAGCAGTGGTAAAGGTATTCTTGAGATTCTAAAATATCTCTTCATACTCATAAGACCACCTGAATGGGTCACCCTTCTACGTCAATCTAGTTAATGGGGCGGCTATGGGTGAAAACCCTCAACAAAACGGCAATAATACCCTGCCAAACCTAGGAAACTCTAGATTTTGGTAGCAGTAGACGGTCTGGGCCAACTCTGAACTCCCTCAATCTTCTTCGGATCCACCTTAATCCCCTCAGTTGACACCATCCTGCCCAAGAATGCCACCGAATCTAGCCAAAAATCTCACTTAGAGAATTTAGCATATAGCTTCCTCTCCCTAAGAGTCTAGAGCACGATCCACAAGTGCTGCTCATGATCCTCCAGGCTATGAGAGTACACCAATACATCATCAATGAAAACTATGACGAAATAATCAAGATATGGTTGAAATATGTTGTTCATCAAGTGCGTAAAAGCTATTGGGGCATTGTTCAACCCAAAAAACATCACCACAAACCTATAGGGACCATAACAGGTCTTGAAAGCCACCTTCGGAATATCTGAAGCCCAGATCTTCATCATGGTACCCTGATCTCAAATCAATCTTCGAGAATACCTAGCAACCTAGAGCTTATCAAACAAGTAATCAATATGCGGTAGTGGATACTTGTTCTTGATAGTAACCTTTTTAAACTGTCTGTAGTCAATGCACATCCTCATAGGACCATCTTTCTTCTTTACAAATAGTACCGGTACACCTCAAGGTGACACACTAGGCCTAATGAAACCTTTATCAAACAACACATGTAAATGCTCCTTCAACTCTACCGGTGCCACGCAATATGATGGGATAGAGAAGGGCTTAGTGCCCGATACCAAATCAATATCCTGTCGAGTGGCATGCCCAACAAGTCTGCTGGAAACACATCTAGGAACTCTGTCACTACTAGAACTGACTCAATAATAGGAGTATTCGCACTAGCATCCATCACAAAATCCAAATACGCTAAACACCCCTACTCAACCATCCATTGGTCCTTCAAATATGAAATCACTCTACTGGGAACATGATCCGGGGAGCCTCTCCACTCAAACCTTGGCAATATCGGCATATCTAATGTCACGGTCTTAGTTTGAAAATAAAGAATAACATGATATGGTGACAACCAATTGAAGCACAAAACCACATCAAAATCTAACATGCTGAGTAATAATAAATGAATTCTAGTCTCATAATCCCCAATGGTCACAATACAATATCGATATACACGATCCACCATAATAAAATCACCCACCGGTGTAGATATATGAACAGGTATATCTTAAGAATCACGAGGCCAATCAAAATAAAGAGCAAACTATGATGACATATATGAATAAGTGGAAGTATAACAATACTGAAGCATCCATGTGGCACACTGAAACAATGCATATGATCACGGCGTCGGAAGCAACCACCTCTGTCCTGGTAAGAAATGCATAGCAACGGGCCTAACCACCGCCTGACCGACCTCCCCCTCTAGGGCAACCTCAAACAGACTGAGCCCCACCCCTAGCTAGATGTGAGGGTGGTGTGGTTGTTGATGCTGAAATCATGGACTGCAAGCTCTATTGTGGGACCCTACTCAAAAGTCTAGGCAATCCCTCTTGAGATGACCAAAGTCTCCAAACTCAAAACAACCCATCCTCTTATGAAGTTGCTGACCCTACTAATCCGTATAATAGCCTATGGAACCTTGAGTAGATGGAGCATAGTAAGAACTATGTGCCGGAAATGCACTGAATAACGCTGAACTGGGCGAGCACTGTATGAACTATGGCTAACTTATGAACCACGAGGAACATGATGAATTTTGTAAACGGTCCTAAAAGGATGACCTCTATTGTAATGTGACTGGCCTCCAAATGACGCACTGCTAAAACCACCTGAACCACAGGGCCTCGTGGCCTCTCATTCCTCTTGATCAATCATGTAAACCTGCTCCAACCGCCTAGCAATCTCAACCACCTGGTAAAACCTATCCTCCGTCTTGGCCTCTCGAGCCAAACTGTAACGTAACCCATAGTTGAGGCCATCAATGAACCTCCTTATCTTCTCCCTATCTGTGCTAACCAACGATACTGTATGACATGCCAAATCTCCAAATCTCATATTGTACTGGGTCACAGTCATATCCTTCTAGCATATCTTCTCAAACTCCTTATGCAACTCCTCCCTATGAGTATGTGGAACAAACATCTCTCAGAAAAGAACTGCGAACTCATGCCATGTAAGTGGTGTTGCGCCAGTTGGCCTGCCTGACTCATAAGTCTACCACCACTTGTAGGTTGCCCTGTCACCTGAAAAGTGTAAATACAACTCCATTGATGTCTACAATACTCGTTGTGCGAAGTATTCAATGACACCAATCCAGAAAACTCTGAGCATCCTCAAACTCACCCCCACTGAGTCAAGCCTCTTAAATTGCTCCTACCTCTTCTTCTCCTCATCGGTCATAGTTGGACCAACCTCAGCTCGAGCAGCAATGACTGGCCGAACCATAATATCCTGGTGTCCGATAACCTCGAGCTAACTACTCCAATGTATGGGCGGCGGGAGTATGGGCCCCAGCCTGTGAGGTAGCTGGTCCAACTTGGACAATACCCGCCTAAACCAAACTCGTGCATACTCTCAAGATTTGAGCAAAGGACTTATGAAGACCAGGTATAATAATAGGTACCGCTAATGCTTGAGTTGGTCCCACTAGCTCCATAGTATCTGAAATCTACTCCTCCACAGGAACAACTAGTTGCTCCACAAGCGTTTCCCTAGCTGTAGTGGGTGACACACATCGGCCTCTACCTCTAGCCCAAACTCTTGTGTCCCTAACTTATGGTACTAGTGTATGCCCGCCCAATCCTGGTGAATGTGTCTTCACCATCTGTGATAAAATAAAAGAATAAAGGTTCAAACTTCGGAATTAGTAAATCCACTTGACGAATGCAAGAAAGTGAGGCTTTTTTCCTAAAAGTTCGGTAGCCTCTCAAAGATAAGTATAGACGTCTCATTACCAATCTGCAAAACTCTACTAAGCTTGCTCATGACCCGTAGAACCTATGAACTAAGGGCTCTGTTACAAACTTATCACTACTCAAAACCACCAACTGGACTTGATGGCGCCTAAGTCATTTGCTAGGCAAGTCAAGCATAATAAAAGAGAAACATAAATACTAAATTAACAGAATTAGTACAAGTATAAGGCCCATTTAACATAAAAAAATAACATCCATACATAACGAATTCCCCAGAAATGGTAAATAAAAATTCATGAGCTCTAAAATAGAAATACAAGTCTGAAATGCCAAATAACAATACTGTATGAATAAAAGACAACAGTACAAAATAAAAATATACGCCAAGACTACATCGTCTCTCGGATGACAAACTCAGCAATAACCTTCACCTACTGTTGGCTCGGTCCAACACCTGGATCTGCACAATTAAATGAATAGTGTAGTATGAGAACAACCAATCCCATATACTCAGCAAGTATTACATCTAACCTCGGCGAGGTAAAAGAAGTAAGAGTTATAAATGAAACTCGCTAATCACCTGTATCGTTTATAAATCCAACAAGTACATAACAATAATATGATCAACTCATGAATCACATAAAGAACCACCTTGGTGCACAAAATTACCTAACGCACTCTGATCAGCTAACAATCTATCATATAAATAAGATATACAATTAATGAAGGTAAACATCCAATGAAATTGCAAGTAAAGAGGAAATGCAATAATCAAATCATACACTGGCTAGCTTTTCCTCAAATTTCGATAATCGTACAGAACAATTGATTAGTTTTTCTCAAACCACATGTACACCTTCAAGAAGGAACATGAGAGGGTGACCCTAGAGGTATGGATCAATATTCAAATGTTGCACTGATAACTCATGTGCTGCATGAAAACTCAGCTAATAATATCAACCACACGAACAACTCACGTGTTTCACAGACAAACTAACGTGCCTATAATATCAATATCTCGGATCCTCACGGACAACTCACATGCTGCATGGACAACTCACGTGCCAATATGAAAACCCGCCCGGCATGGTCACAGGCTCAATATCACAATCCGCCTAGTGTGGTCACAAGCTTAATATCATAATGCGCATGGTATGGTCACAGGCTATTAGTTCAATCCATATCACATAGAAACGAGATATACAAGAAAGCATGTACATGATCAATGAACATCAAATTTATACTCCTAGACCAATATAAGTGATATACTACGGTGCATGCATGTGCATAGTGTGCTATTGTGTACGGTGAAATCGGGGGAACCTATTTCTCGTTAACAAAGTGCTTCAGGAGATCGCCTCGGAGACTCGAGACCTTGAGCCGAATACTTCCCTCAAGATCTGTCGACACTTGCCCTGGGAATAATGTCGGTCAAGACCCCAACGAGCATGGGAGGCTTCTGAAGAATGCATCCGGAGCCGATTAGGTCTACCTAGGTAGCCTAACGTTGGTCTACATAAACGTTATTAAGTTAGTTAGTTGTCCCATCCCACTTCCTTTATCACTCAACGTATCTTGTACTAAGTTTGGTTCCCCCCCCCCCTATAAAAGGGGAATCATTAACACTCTGTAAGGGGCACTTCAACTATTCTTCAGAAGATCAATAACATTTCTCTCTCTTTTCTCTCTAACTCACTCGCTCGAGGCTACTTCTTTATTTATTGCTTTCATACTTGTTCTTCATTTATTGCTTGATATTGGCAATAAAGAGCCTTCTTTAATTGTATCCTAACTGTTACCCCCCTTCCTGGTTACACCCGATAGCTCGAACTCGAGCCGGGTATCGACCTCGAGGCCTTTCATCGATCAATCTGAAGCCCGGGTAGCAAGCCCCTCGGTTTGATTACTGCCCCATTTTAACTTGTATTTTGTCATTAGACTCTGTACGCCTAGCATCAACTGCTCTAACAACTAGCATAAAAATAGATCACGTATTTTTAGAATCCCATTTACAAATTCAATTGTTATTACCATTTTCACGGTAAACAGTTTAGCGCCCACCGTGGGGCTAAAAATAATAGTGATTATTTTCTTGCTGGTTTCATTAAAAAAATGCAAGTTATCTTTAACACTTTTTCTTGTCCAAAATCTTTTTATTTGAGGACAAAATGTCTGGCTCAGTAAACAGAATCGAGAACAACAACCTCGCAAACCACGGGGAAAATGGTATGGATGTTCCAGTTGTCGGCGCGCCACCACATAATCCCAATAACACACCTGGAGCGATTTTAGCGGATGCGGATTCACAGGACGCACAGTAGATCAACAAAACCTCACATACCGACAGGAGCATATGCATGACGACCAACAGGAAGTCCAAAAAACCCCAGCCCGGGAAGAATAAGAAGTTAGTCTTCATGTTATTTTTGAAATGTTGCAGGCATAACAGTTGGCTATCGCTCAGTTACAAAGCCATCCGAAGACTCTCAGCACAGCAGCGCCTGAAATAGCTCCCCCAGCCGAATAGGTACCCGAGAGATCGAACAATGACAGGTCGATAGCCGACCCGGCCATAGTAAAAATGCTTGAGGATCTCACCAAAAGGATTAAATAGGGCGAGAAAATGATAGCAGCCAACGACGGGAAGGTCGAGACCTACAACTCTAGGGTCGACCAGATCCCGGGTGCGCCCCCGGTCCTCAAGGGCGTGGATTCGAAGAATTTCATACAAAGGTCGTTCCCCGAGGAGGCGGCCGCGAAACCCATTACAAAGAAGTTCGGAATGCCGGAACTCCCTAAGTACAATGGGACCACTGACCCTAATGAGCACGGTACAGCCTACACCTGTGCGGTAAAGGGCAACGATATAAAGAATGACAAGATCGAGTCCGTATTTTTGAAAAAATTTGGGGAAACACTCTCGAAGGGGGCCATGATATGGTATCACAACTTGGCTCATAACTCCATAGATTCATTCTCCATGTTAGCAGACTCCTTCGTAAAGGCACATGCCGGTGCCATTAAAGTAGCGACAAGGAAGTCCGATGTTTTAAAAATCAAGCAAAGGGAGAACGAGATGCTGCGGGAGTTTGTGTCTCGCTTTCAGATGGAGCGGATGGAGCAACCGCCAGTCTCCGACGACTGGGCAGTGCAGGCCTTTACTCAAGGTTTGAACGAACAAAGCTCGGTGGCTTCGAAACAGCTAAAATAAAACCTGATCGAGTACCTAGCTGTGACTTGGTCAGACGTTCTAAACCGGTACCAGTCAAAGATCAGAGCCAAGGATGACCAATTGGGAGCCCCTTCAGGCTTAGTGTACTCGAGCAGGATCCTAGCAAAGGAACCAAAACTAAACAAAGAAAGGTATTAGCCATACATCAAAGATAGTAGGAACGCCTCGAGGCGCAACCTACCTCGTAATGATCAGAGAGTGGATCGAGGACAGGATCCTCAAGGCCTCATCAATAGATCCAAGTTCGATTGGAACGTAGTGACAATGGGTGCGCCCCATTTGTCAGAATACAACTTCAACGTCGATATGTCGGATATCGTGTTCGCCATCAGTAAAAGCAGAGATGCCAAGTGGCCCAAACCTATACAATCGGATCCTTCGCAAAGGAATTACAACTTGGTATGCGAATTTCACAACATGCACGGCCACAGGACCGAGAATTGTCATCAGCTACGAGAAGAGTTAGCTCGACTGCTTAACAAAGGACATCTCCGGGAATTCCTTAGCGATTGAGCTAAAAATCAGTTCTGGGGAAGGGAGGCAACCAAGAAGAATGAGGAAAACGAGCCACAACATGTCATCATCATGATCATGGGGGGTGTCGATGCCCCGCAGGAACCCGTAATGAGAAGAACGAAAATATCCATCACTAGAGAAAAGCAGACTCGGGGATATATTCCCGAGGACGCCCTCACATTCATCGAAGGGGACACCAAGACCTTGTCTCAACCCCACAAAGATGCACTGGTAATCTCCTTCCCTGTAAATTCTTTTCAAATAAAACGTGTACTCGTATATCAAAGTAGCTCGGCTAATATTGTCAAGTCGAGGGTGATAGAGCAGCTCGGATTGCTCAACCAAATTGTGCCCGCCACTCGAGTCCTCAATGGATTCAAACATGGCAAGAGAAACAACGAAAGTAGAAATAATCCTTCCGGTCACCGTGGCCGGCACGACCCAAGACGCCAAATTCCATGTAATCAGACATGAGGTATAACGCCTTATTTGGGCGGCAGTGGATACACTGCATGAGAGCAATATTGTCCACCCTTCACCAGATGATAAAATTTCCAGCAAAAGACAAAATTAAAACTGTCTATGGGGAATAGCATGTGGCGAGGGAAATGTTCGCAATACACAATGTGGTACCAACATTCGTACCTCCGCCCCCGAGTAAACCAAAGGGAGAATCGGGCCTCACCCACCGATCGAACTTGATAGAATGAAGTAAAGAACCATACCGCGTCTTCACCTCGGGCAATTGAAACAAATCAGCCCTCACGATTGTAGCGAATCAATCCCGAGGCGTCGCCCACATGTCTCACTTCAAGAGATGACCATCTCCTTTTTTGTTTCAAATGTAGGGACCTTATGCAGGCACTCAATCGGAGTGGTCAGAATGCTAACCATGCCCAAAGACCTTAAGGTTCTAAAATGCACCCATTGTACTTTTTTCCTTCGATCGAGTTTTTGTCCCAAAAGAAGCGTTTTACCGGCAAGGTTTTTAACGAGGCAACGTCTGCGAGCTGCCTAAGGGAAACTCGGAAAATGCTCAAAACTTCTCTTGCAATCAACTCCGAATGCTGGAAGGTACCCCCTTTGAAGACGTCGTCCGCTCGGAAGGGTCGGGGAATGACAGACTAAGTTCCAATAGGAAATAATGTACCCAGCCAAACGGTCAAAAGAGTCGTGCCCGCGCAGGCCGAGCTCACGGCAACGAAACAACATGTACTTACATTAAGCAATTAGTGAATATCTTTCTTCAAAGGCATCTCGTGCTCCAAAGAAAATTCAGCATACTCACGGCAAGGATTCCTCCATCGAGTATGTCCTGAAATACTCGGAGACTTAGCATTAACAATCGGATACCCATATGACCTTAGGGTCGGAACTCCGCGCTCGTAAGACATCAACGAGGCAATTCCAAGCTCATGAGTAACAACTTTTGAGTCTAAGCAAACTCGATGACTCATAGACTGTCACCAATCGCCATTCACTGGAAAACCCGAGGCCGTAAGACCCTGAGCGCGTAAAATCATCTAGCCAGATCTATTTTACATAACAAAAAAAAAACTGTAAGACCTCAACAGGCATGAAAAACCTGTAAGACCTCCATAGGCATGAAAAACCTGTAAGACCTCAACAGGCATGAATATTTTGTAAGACCTTACTACAGAAATAAAACTCAATCCCGAAGTTTAGGCTATATGTCGTATTTGTAAGACTCCCGAAAGGGCATACCCTCGATGCACACACCTAAACTATCATACTCGGGATCAAAAATGACTCCGGCCAAACACATATGACCATGGTCAAAATGGCTGCACCAACCAAATTAACGCGACTCGGGGATGCCCGACCGTCGCTAACTAAATCATAGACCATTACTTCGAATCTACTTCAAAAAGAACCGATTAAAACAGGCTAACCTCAACAAGAAAACGAGCTTCGACCATGTCAGCTCCAAATCACAAGGCTTCGAGCTACTCAGTCTAGGAGCTAAACCTTCTGAGATGCTCGAACATTGCCGCTAATGACTTGAAATCAAGGTTCTTCCCGAACCAATGATGGGTTAGGAAAAATCATTTCAAAAAGACCTTAAAGAGAGGAAAACAAAGACTACATATGCCCATGGGCAAAAGCGTAAGAGCCATTATCACCAGCCAAACGAACCTTAGGGCCATACACTAATAGGTTGCAACGACTTATCACAGCCAACTCGACACTACACTAAGGTACGAAGAGCGGGTCGCAATAGCTTTTACCCGAATAGAGGTCCAGGATCGAATTTCCACAGGGAGCTAGTAGTGGAGTTGTATTTTCTATCTAGCCTAGAGTTGCGGTTGTGCTTCTAATGTCACTTCAAACATTTTTTGAGTTTTTATATTTATAACTACTATTATAAAACTAAGTATTAAAGCTAAATTATGCTAAGAAAATATTGCAAAGTTGTAATTAATAGGAAGAAGGCACTAGGGTCGTAGCATCACCTAGGTGGCTAATTGATGGGTAGATGTGACTAAGGATAGATTGACATATTTGGGGATTATGCTATAACATTTGCACAATTGTACCCTCTCACACCTCTCGGTAGAGAGAGTGATTTTGCCCAATTGACTCTCTCGAGACCAATTGGGTAGGCTAGTTAGACCAAGAAACTAGGGTTCAAGTAGGGTGATTACTCTCTCGAGATTTAACTCGTTAATTGGGACTATCATTTATCATGGGTCCATCCCAATTCCTTGTTGGGTCAATTTTGGGGTCATAGACTCTCTTTCTCAAGAAGAGTTAAACCCACGAAACTTGAATCAGTGTTTGCAACCACCAATTCTTGAATAAAAACATAAAATCAACCCAAATAGCAAACACCTAATATCAATCTAACCCTAGATGGCAACACCCATCAATTACCCACACTAGGGTTGAGCCACAATCCTAGCTAATGTGTTTAGCTACACATAATTAAAGAAGAAACTAAAGAATTAGAAAAAGAACTAAACATATTAATTAATTACTAAGAAGAAACTACAATAATTTTTTGTTAATGGGAAGCAAAAGTGCCAAAAAGTGCTACAATATCGGTCTCACGAGCTCGGGTGCGTTTCTGAATACAAAACTTGACCTAAAAATGGTAAAATGTCCAATTTATACTAGGCTGGAAAAACTGGACAAAACTACCCCTGAGGGGTCAGTTCGGGCCGCACAAAAGCTACCGCGGCCGCACTGGCTCTTTTGACTTCAACTTTAACCTCTTTGAACTGGAGGACGCGGACCGCGTAAAAGAGAAGGGCGGCCGCGGAGGGGCTCTGGCGCGAACCGCGCGGTGACGACCGCGGCCCTTATGGCAGGGTCTTGGCAAAAATGATGGTTCTCTGAATCTCTAGACGCGGACCGCACAAATAAGTAGTGCGGCTGCGTAGCCTTACAGTGGACCGCGAAAATCCTACCACGGCCGCGTGAACTTCAGCCTGAATAACCATGTCTCTGAACCTCCTAATGCGACCGCTGTCACTTTTGCGCGGTCTGCACTAGGCCTTCTCCTCTTGAATTTCTTGTTCTTTGATATTTGAGTAGGTCTCACTCCTTTTTAAGCCGATCTTGGACATTTCATCACTTTATCACTCAAACCTGCAATCAAGCACAACCTGTGAGCCTTTTTGGGACTATTTTGTAGCAATTTATACTAAGAGCATAAGTAAGTAGGGGCATAAAACACGTCAAAATCCTAACTTATCAACTCCCCTAAACTTAAACCTTTTCTTGTCCTCAAGCAAACAAAATAAGACCCACCCCTTAAAGGAAAATTCAAGTAATTCCAGCTATCCTAAAGTAACCTCAACAAGCATCAATTGGGACTAACAATTGCCCTCAATACGAATGCATCATTAACACATTTCAACTTTGAAAACTATGGATCAAGTGTGACACAAGAGCATCAAGAGTTGACATATTTCATCAAAGAACTTCTCTCAATTACTTTGGTCATTGTGGAACCCAAACTCGCATATCCTCAACTCTCCCTAAGCAAACCTCAACTTTTAAGTATTGACACACAAACCGAGGTTAATGGAATTTCACTTATCTCTCTCAAGAAGAAGGTTACAAGTCCGGCTCTAAGTACCATATGTTTGCCCCTTATGTAAGTATCCACTAATGTAGGCTCCCTTCAACTTAAGATCAAATAGGGCTTTTGTGAAGTGATTGTGAAGGCTTTTGGATAAGAGTAGGACTTATTTTTATTCAAGTGGGTTCAATCTTCCCTTAAGCACTTCTTTTGATTCATTTTGGCACAAATCTCTTGAATCTTTTGATTATTTCACTTCTTTACACGGGGTTAGAGAGACACATTGTCACTCTTTCTTATGCAATTCAAAACATTTCTCCTTTTTCTACTTTTTTCTACACCTTTTTCACTTTTGTTTTCCTTGAATCTCTTTTTATTCTTGTTCACATTGGACTTTCTTTTTGTCTTTTTATTTTCTTGTTTTTTCATTGCCTTCCTTTTCTTTTGCTTTTGTACCTTTTTACCACTTTGCTTCCTTCCTTGTCTCTCCCCCCAAACTTAGACATTTGCGATTACTCAAAGGAAGATTTGGGTGCCAAGAGATGGTAATCATTTAGAACGGGTATAGGCTTGTAGCATTGATTCTTGAAAGAAAAAGGTTTAAGGATCAAAAGGGTTAACTAGGGATCATCTCATTGGTAGGCTATGGAATTGTTCAACTTAACATTTGGATCAAGGAGAGCCTATAATCATTTCTCAAGTCAAATTTCACTTAGGATTTCGCCTCAACAAACATTCAGGGCAAGTTCTAGACCATTGGCTCGGGACTTGGACTCACATTTTGATTCCTCACCACACACACTAGGGGATTGCTAAAGACATCAAGTCGAGGGCCCACAATGACCTTAGTTACGATTTAAGCACACAATGGTCCGAAAAGACCACATGATGATTGTTTGGTCAACATAAGAGTCTCAAAGCCACGACTTTCACCATCCTGAACACAACATTATGTCTTTGACCATGGGATCAAAGGCAAAAGTGCTAGGCCCAAGTAAAGCTTTGCTTGAGGTACCCTTAACTACAACTATCAAAAACAAAAGAAAAATCAAAGAAATGGACTCAAACCCTTAAGAAGGTTATCACGCCATATATCATTGGGAAGAGCCACCCGGTTCGCACAATACTCCACCCTTAGAAAGAACCGTGGCATTAAGAAAACCAAGGGCTTATTGGAAGCTTCAGAAACAAAACAAGAGGCTACGAGCCTTATTATAAAGCTAAAAATGAAAATATTTTGCGAAAATAGAAAAATAGAATGAATATATACAATAGGGGAGTAGAATATACAACGGGGGATGAATATATACAAAAATATAACTTTATATACAGACCAAAAGAGAGAATAAAAATAGAAAGTACGATACAAGTAGCTAAATGTAAAGTTATATACAGCCCAAAATAAAAAATCAACAAAAAATAGACTAAGAATCTATATATACAGTCATACAGATAAAAGTAGGGTGCACCCCCACGAATAAAAGCTGGCATTGTCCTCAATGCCAACTAACAAATAATCATAAAAAACAAAGTAAAGGATATAGGAGCTCCCTAGGCCTGGTCTGTCTGCATGGGATCATCAGTGGTCCCCAGGTCCTCTGTATGTACGGGAACCTCAGACTGGTTCCTGATCTCTAGCTGCTCAGTTGCTGGGACTGGGGCCTGCTCCTGGACTGGCTGATGATAGGTGCATCACTGGAGGGGGTCTCCTGTGGGTTTGCTAGCTCAATAACTGCACCAACTGAACTGGGGAGCTTCCTCTTCTTCCTTGGAGGCCTGGGTGCCTACTCCTGCTCCTATTGTGGCTGTGGCACTGGTGTTGCTGCTGGGGCTGGATCCCCGAATAGCAAGTCTAAAGGCATCTAGTCTGCCTTTAGCTTGTCAACATTCTCTCTCAGTGCCTTCACAGACACCTTGGAAGCCCGTGTTTTGCGCAGCTTCTTGTGCTCCCTGGCAAGCTTCCTAAGGGCCTTGCCATGTGAATCCACTGCCTTAGCCAAGGCAGCCTGAAAATTGAGGATCTTTTGCTGGTTAGCAAGAATCTCCTTAAGTGCATCCTCGATAGACTGGGCCACATGTACTGGCTATGGTACCAACTGAGCCGCAATGGTAGAAGTCAAGGTGGACAACTTGGATGAAGCAGTTGCCATCCAGTTGTTCAAGCTATGAAGTGTCTGGCTCAGCTGGTGGGCGGTGATAGGATGGGCCCGGGAAGATGGAATCCCCAGTCCAACTGAAGTGGAGGGACCAGCAGTAGTGGAAGGTCCAGGAGGCATGTCAGCAACTGTGGAAGTAGGCTCAGTGGAGGGCTCTACTGCAATTGGCTCTTCAGACTGGTCGGTTGGGGCAGAAGCAGGCGGCTTGTAATTTTTGTCCTTGGGGTTATCTGACCCTTTCAAACTGTACTAGGATAATGGATCCACAGGTTTGACCTTGACGTCAAACGGTCTCTTCTCCACCTCCAAGTCCTGGAAATACATAGTGAGGGTGTTGGGAAAAGGGTAGTTCCGTTCATGCTTAACCCCCACTGCAGAAATGATGCGGGACATCACATTGCCCACGTTGATAGGATATCCCTCCATAATAGAAGCAATAAGAACCCCCCGGGCAAGTGGAATAGTCTGATCATGGGTAGTTGGGTCGAGCCGACTGCACACAAAGGTCAACCACCCTCTAGCCTCGAAGTTGAAAATTCTCCAAAGTATTTTGGCCCCTACTTGTAATCACTCTGGAACCATACCCGGGATTGCCAGGTATGAAGCTAACCACGGACGAACCTCCTCTCCCATTGCTAACTTTTCATTGTAAAGGGACTCATCTTCATCATTGAACCCCAAGTATTCATTCAGTGTCTTTCCGGTGAATACCACATTTTTGTTTCTCACTTTGGTCACCTTAGTACCCTTCAAGATATGGGCCACATTGCTATAGAAATCCTTGACCATATGCTCATTCGCCTTCACACAATTGTCTTTAAAGAACTCCCAACCCACTTTAGCCTAAAACTGTCTATGCACATTGGGGTGTAGGGGTAGAAGGTCTTTATCAATGAAGCTCGTCTCAAGAATCAACTTCCGTGACGGCCACCATTCCCTAAACTTGTGGAACGCCACCTGGTTGACAAATCGATCTTCCCAAACTTCAGGTTTTTTAGTTCGTTCAACACCCCCAACCTGGGGCACACCACTGTCTGGTACCTCATCATCACTATTAGTCCCACCTTCTACACTCTCCCCAGATACTGAAGCTGTGGGGGAGGTGGAGGATTCACCGCTGCCTGCTGATGAGTCATCAGACGACTTAGAAGGTACACGTTGTGGAGCTTGGGCAGTAGGTGAAGCTGGGACAGAGGGATCTGACCCTAAGTCAGAAGAGAGGTCTTGAGAGGGTACGTACTCACTCCCCAATTGGTTATCATCTATAACAACTTGTTTCCTTATTTTCAGTTTAGGTCGGGGAGTGAGTTTAACTTGTTTCCCTTTTCCTCCTCGGGAGGAGTCACCTCGGGCGGGTTGTTTGGCACATCTTCCTCATTGTTTTACCATTGTCTGCAAGCAAACGCATCTAACATTGTTAGTTTAAGCACAGGCAGTGAAGCAGATGAATGAATTAAAGTTGCAGAAAGGAAAAAAATTATTGCAGACACTGCTGCAGAACCAGGCCCCGCAGACCACACCATTAGGAGTGCGGCCATTTTAGAGGCACCGCGGACCGCGCTAAGACGACCACGGGCCGCACTGAACAATGTCCTAGAAAAATACTTCTCTGAATCTCCCACAGCGGTCCGCACAAAATGGGGTCGCGGCCACGGTGGGCCAGCCACACAATGTGCAACACGGCCGCGCTGGAAGCAAGTTATGTTTCAATCAAGTTGGGCACCGCGATCCACGCAAAAGGGTAATACGGATCGCGTCAGGGCACCGCGGACCGCGTTAAGGTGACCGCGGGTTGCGTGAGACAGATTTACGAGAGCTAAGTTAGGGTTTCATGCTTTGTCCATTTTTGTTCAATTGAGAACTTCGAAAAGGGTACAATGAGACCCTTGAACTCTATTTATAGACAACCGTGGGGCCCTTACTCACCTACCAGCGCGGCCGCACAAAAGCAACCGCGGACCGCGCTGGGTTTGTTTGTGTGACCCTTCAGTAAGCAGCTTACGCGGACCGCACAAAAATGGAACGCGGCCGCTTAGGTCCACCACGGATCACACTTACAGGACCGCAGCCTCGGTGGAAACTTCAAAGAGTGTCTTATTCAGCTCATGCCAGTGTGAACCGCACAAAGTGCACCACGGCCGCACTAGCAAACTTCAGAGACTGCAATTTTCTACTTTGTTTTGCACTGCTTCAACACAATCCCTGCAACATCTCACAAACAATTAGCTCAAAAATCCTAAGCTATAAAGAAAGTCAAAGAGAAAGAAAAAAGACATGGGTTGCCTCCCAAGAAGCGCCTGATTTAGCGTTGCGGCACAACGCATGTTACCAGCACATCACTTTAGATGGAGAAGTGCCACCACGTGGCCATCATCACATTTCCCAAGATAATGCTTGACCCGATGTCCATTGACTCCGAATACTTCACCATTCTTGTTCCTTAGATCAAGAGCACCAAATGGGGTCACGAACACAACTTCAAACGGCCCACTCCACTTTGACTTGAGCTTACTCGGAAACGGACGTAACCGGGAATTGAACAAGAGCACCATATCTCCAACCTTGAACTCCTTAACCAAAGCATATTTGTCATGAAGGTATTTCATTTTGTCCTTGTACAAGAACGAGCTGGAGTATGCATGGAATCTAAACTCATCAAGCTCATTAAGTTGCTCAACCCGCAGATTTTCCGCAACATCCTAGTCTAAGTTCAACTTCCTCAAAGCCCACATGGCCTTGTGCTCTGATTCCACCGGAAGATGACAAGCTTTTCCAAACACCAACCGATACGGTGACATACCAATCAGAGTTTTGTAAGCTGTTCGATAAGCACAAAGAGCATCATCTAACTTTTTCGACCAATCGGTCCTATTAACATTGACCGTTTTAGACAAGATACTCTTAATTTCTCTGTTGGAGATTTCCACTTGTCCACTAGCTTGGGGATGATAGGGGGTCGAAACCTTATGATTGACACCGTACTTAGAAAGAAAAGTGTCAAAAGCCTTTTTGCAAAAGTGAGACTCCCCATCACTAATGATAGCACGAAGAGTGCCAAACCTTGTGAAAATACTCTTTTTCAAAAATGCCACAACATTTTGGGCTTCATTGTTGGGCAAAGACACAGCTTCAAGCCATTTTGAGACATAGTCCACCGCCATGAGAATGTAAGTGTTCCCACAAGAGCTCACAAAAGGACCCATGAAATCGATACCCCAAACATAAAAAATATCCACTTCGAGAATTGTATTGAGGGGCATCTCATCCCTTTTTGAAATTCCGCCGGCTCTTTGGCACTCATCACATCTCTTCACCAATTCGCCCGCATCTTTGAATAGGGTGGGCCAATAATATCCGCAACTAAGCACTTTAGAAGCTGTTCTCGCCCCGCCGTGATGGACACCATAGGGTGAAGAATGGCAAGCCTCTAGGATACTAAATTGTTCCTCCTCCGGGACACATCTACAAATCACACCATCCGTGCAAATACCTTGAGGTTGTTGTCCTCTTTGCCTCCTTTTCAACATAGAAACACCTTCCATCGCATTGACTTGGCGCGGGTTTTGGACTTGTTGTAATTGCGCCTTTGCCAATTGATTCATAGTTGTTGTAAGCTCGGCGATGGCTTGGCCATGATCGTGCAATTCCTTGTGCAAATGGATGACCGTGGCATCACCTTGGGGCACATTCGCTCGGCTTTGACATGCCGAAGAGGTGTCGGCCATTTCATCAAGTACATCACATGCCTCTTGGTAAGAAAGTTTCATAAAGTTCCCTCCGGCCAATTGGTTCACAATGCATTGATTCGTAGTGTTGATGCCCCGATAAAAGGTTTGTTGAATCATAGCCCCGGTCATGTCGTTATTAGGGAACTCTTTCACCATTGTTCTATATCTTTCCCATATCTCGTGCAAAGGTTCCGTTGGTTCTTGCTTGAAAGCTAGAATTTCATCCTGAAGAGCTACCATATGACTTGGAGAAAAGAACTTGGCAATAAATTTGTCTGCCAATTCATTCCATGTTGTAATAGAATGATTGGGGAGCCTTTCTAATCAATCCAATGCTTTACCCCGAAGAGAGAACGGGAAAAGCCTCAATCTCAACGCATCCTCGGACACGTTTGTCTGCTTGCTACCCCAGCATGTATCCACTAACCCCTTCAAGTGCTTGTAGGCATTTTGATTGGAGGCACCGGTGAAATATCCTCTTTGCTCGAGCAAGCTCAACATAACATTTGTGATTTGAAAGTTCCCCGCCCAGATTCGGGGAGGAACAATAGCACTGGCGTATCCTTGATTTGGTAAAACTCTGGGAGCCACTCTCGGTGGTGTCGGAGGAGGGTTTGTAATATTGTTGTTCTCATTTGCATTTACATTGGCATTTCGGCCTCTCCATGGAACTTGAGGTAAGACCTCATCTTGTTCTAGATCCTCTACCTCCTCCCCCGCTATCACATTGCTGAGAGGGTCATTTTCATTAAGAGCCATTGTACCTGATTAATCGACATAAACAAAATTATTAAACAAGAAGGAAAGAGAAGCAAAACACAAAACTAAATAAACAGATAGTCAACACCGTAAGCTCCCCGACAATAGCGCCAAAAAGTGATCATAGCCAACTCGACGCTACACTAAGGTAGGAAGAGCGGGTCGCAATAGCTTTTACCCGAATAGAGGTCCGGGATCGAATTTCCACAGGGAGCTAGTAGTGGAGTTGTATTTTCTATCTAGCCTAGAGTTGCGGTTGTGCTTCTAATGTCACTTCAAACATTTTTTGAGTTTTTATATTTGTAACTACTATTATAAAACTAAGGATTAAAGCTAAATTATGCTAAAAGAATATTGCTAAGTTGTAATTAATGGGAAGAAGGGCACTAGGGTCGTAGCATCACCTAGGTGGCTAATTGACGGGTAGATGTGACTAAGGATATATTGACATATTTGGGGATTATGCTATAACAGTTGCACAATTGCACCCACTCTCACACCTCTTGGTAGAGAGAGTGATTTTGCCCAATTGACTCTCTCGAGACCAATTGGGTAGGCCAGTGAGACCAAGCAACTAGGATTCAAGTAGGGTGATTAATCTCTCAAGATTTAACCCATTAATTGGGACTACCATTTCTCATGGGTCCATCCTAATTCCTTGTTGGGTCAATTTTGGGGTCATAGACTCTCTTTATCAAGAAGAGTTAAACCCACGAAGCTTGAATCAGTGTTTGCAACCACCAATTCTTGAATAAAAACATAAAATCAACCCAAATAGCAAACACCCAATATCAATCTAACCCTAGATGGCAACACCCATCAATTACTCACACTAGGGTTGAGCCACAACCCTAGCTAATGTGTTTAGCTACACATAATTAAAGAAGAAACTGAAAAAATAGATGAAGAACTAAACATATTAATTAATTAATAAGAAGAAACTACAATAATCTATTGTTAATGGGAAGCAAAAGTGCCAAAAATGGCTACTACATTGGTCTCACGAGCTCAGCTGTGTTTCTGAAAACAAAACTTGACCTAAAAAGGTAAAATGTCCTATTTATACTAGGTTGAAAAACTGGACAAAAATACCCCTGCAGGGTCAGTGAGGGCAGCACAAAAGCAACCGCGGCCGCACTGGTTTATTTGACTTCAACTTTAAGCTCTTTGAACTGGAGGACGTGGACCGCGTAAAAGAGTAGTGCGGCCGCGGAGGGGCTCTGGCGCGGACCGCGCGGTGACGACCGCGGCCCCCATGGCAGGGTCTTGGAAAAAATGATGGTTCTCTGAATCTCTGGACGCGGACCGCACAAATAAGTAGTGCGGCCGCGTAGCCTTACAGCGGACCGTGAAAATCCTACCGCAGTCGCGTGAACTTCAGCCTGAATAACCATGTCTATAAACCTCCTAGTGCGGCCGTAGTCACTTTTGCGCGGTCCTCACTAGGCCTTCTCCTCTTGAATTTCTTGGTCTTTGATACTTGAGCAGATTTCACTCCTTTTTTAGCTGATCTTAAACATTTCGTCACTTTATCGCTCAAACCTGCAATCAAGCACAACTTGTGAGCCTTTTGGTACTATTTTGTAGGAATTTATACTAAAAGCATAAGTAAGTAGGGGAATAAAACACGTTAAAATCCTAACTTATCAACGACCAAAAGCGTAAGAGCCACTGTCGCCAACTTAAAAATTGAAAACTTGAGGATTAAAATGAGCTCGAGTCGTAACCTGATTCGGAGACTGGATCCAAAATAGTTAACTATACATGCCTAAGGGCACTGCATAAGAGCCACCATCGCCAGCTTTACGATCCTCAAGGCCACATACCTAAAAGGTCGCTTCGACCCAAGGCGTAAGAGCCATTGTCATCTGCCCATGCAGGCACAAAAAATAACTTGAGGATCAATTAAGCTCGAGTCGCAACCCGACGCGGAGACTAAACCCAAAATAGTTAAAATACAAATGCCCAAGGGCAAGGCGTAAGAGCCATTGTCATCCGCCCATGCATGCACAAAAGATTGAAGGTCAAATAGGCTCGAGTCAAAACCTGACTTTAACACCAGCTTGCATTAAAAGCCACATTAACCGAGCATGAAAGAGCCTTCAGGCCTGCCTGATGAGCTCTGGAACCATATTATGAATCTAAGGATTCTCACCAAACTCCGAAACCAGCCCACCTGGTCAAAAGCAAAGCAGAAAGGGATACATAAGAGATAAAGCTTCATGTTTTCTTTTATTTTAACACGCAAAAGGTACGTTCTCCATATACAAACTCGCTCTGCGAATATCACGCACAAAATAGCAAAATCTATGCTCCGCTTCGGAAGTCTACGGCCTGCCAGCCCCATCTTCACTCTCCACAGCATCTTCAAGAAGTGACTGAGCATCACGCTCGTCCGCCCTCGCTCGAGCCAGCTCTCCCAGGGAAACAAAACCCCTGGCGCCGATCTCTTCAAGTACCTCTCTTCAGGATCTGCAACGAACATATTCCTTGGCCCTTTTTTCACGATCGAGGGCCCTCTTCAACTCGGCTTGGGCATCAGTAGCGTCCTTCAAATGAATCACCATCTCTTGATCAGCCTTAGTCCGGCTTAATGCTGCTTCAGCACGAGTATCAACGATCTCAGCCCTGACCTTCGAAAGTTCGGGCTCAAGTTTCGTGATCATATCCGCTTGAACTGAAGCGTTGTCACGAGCCAAGCGGAGTTGGACTTCGAAGGCAGGAACCTTAGCCAAGGTACCCTTCTCCTCTGAAACTTGGGCCTGAACATGAGCTCTTAGCTCACCACAGTCATTCCTGACTCTGTCGGCTTCGCCCTTGAGGTGCTTCAGAGCCTCTGCCTTTTTCTGCAAATGAGATAGGCAAGAAGTTAACCTAAAAGGGTAAAAGGCAAACCACATACCACGAGAAGTTACCTGCTCCATCGAATAGCTCTCGTAACTCGAGCTCTGGTACGCCTCATATCGCCAGTGCATCAACTCAACTTCCTTCTCCTCTTAGAGGAGCCTGAGGGACCTACCCTCGACCAGAGCTTTCCGAAGCCTATCCCCATGATGGAGCAGCTCAGGCCTAAGCCTGTCAAAGGCCTACAAAAGAAAAAATCGATAAGGAAGGGAAGGCGCGAGACGCGGAAGGCCTATGCCAAAACTCACCACGAAGTGAAGCCGGCGGACTTCCTTGAAGGCCGAGCACACTTCTATTGGTCCAGTCCCCTCAGTCCTAAAAGAACCAACCCCAGTAAAGCATGATCACTAGGGGGAACCACCGCTCCGGAACTGGAGACTTCAGGAACAGCAAGGTCGGGCGATGTTTTCTCCTCGAAGATGCGAACCTGTTTAGCCTTGCTAAAAGCTCCATCGCACTACGAGTGCATATCCCGTTTATCACCATCGTCCCTTAGCTCGAAAGTTGGCAACTCCTCCCTCTCTCCGGAGGAGCACAACCTCGCCACTGGGGACTTTCCGATACCTACGACGGCAAGGTTAGTACATAAAAAGAGGAAAATGTCATCTCAAATATACGAAGGCCAAGGTAAAAGCAGTGTACGCGCATACCTCAATATTTCGCTTCCCATCTGCCCGGGGACATAGCTCGCCACCTATGCTCATCGCAAGTCGAATGGATCGCCAACCTCCGGACCCAGCCGGGCAAATCGGCAAACTTCGCCTGGCGCCCACGAAGTTGCTGCAGGAAAGGAGAAAGGCACAGCTACTAAATCCGCTCTTGCCATAGGCAGAACTAGTGAAGCACGGGGCGCGCCAGCTAAGATTATAGATCCATTCTCCAATAAATAATACGGGTTCCTAAGGTATAATACTAGCAGTCAGCACCCGGGCAAAGCGACTCATCCATGCCTGGTCTCGATTGTCCTCGACAACAACAACAAAGGGTGTAATCAACCAGCACCATGAAGTCAGTAGACCTCGACGATCCCGAGGACCGGGGGGAACTCTCCCCTCCTTCTCAGATTAACCCCGACATAACTGCCAAAGCGATCGCAAAGTTGAAGAGCTAAGAGGCGAAAAGATGTATAGGCGTGTCAATACCGGAAACATGGCGCAGAAAGAAAATGGCAACTACGTAAGACGGGGAAGCCCCTGAGAAGGCGGAAGTAACCTCATATTATATGTGGGAAAGGCGGCGACGATTCACCTACTTCAAAACCAATGGGGAACGCCAACCGATAGCATCCTCTCCAGCCTGGAGGCGGTACCCAACCTTGAAGACCTCCGTTAAAGTAAGGCCACGCTTCGGAGATCCAACAATGCCTTCGCTAACACAAGGGTGACACACGACTTCAAGGATCTCCATTAAAGGGAACCAAGCTATGAAGAGATGAGCATTTTTTCTTTGAACTTCGCCCGTACGGACCTGGCTCCGGGTGACGTCCAGAGTCGGACAAACCCTCGTTTCAGAATCTATCTACAACACCGTAAGACTACTCGCACTAAAACACGCTTCCAGATGGTCCGAGCGCGAGCAAGCCTTCGCTCGAAGACTACTTTCAAGATATCACAAAGCAGACTCCGCCCACGGGTCCCCGAGCAAATTTCTTCTTAAAGGTTATTATGGAACACAACTGGTGAGTCACGACCCCGAAGCCCATGACATTATTCTCATTTTCACACAAAATCAGGGTCCCGGTGGCTTGAATTTTTCGGCCTTATTCGGGTTGGATCCAAGGAACCACAAAAGACCTCGTGCAAAGCCGTTTCCATCAACCGAAGGCTGGAAGGAATATTCGCATCCGGGTTCAGTATCAACAACAACACATAGGATCATGCATTCGGCGCCTCCGCGAACATAAAAGAAATACGGCAAGTATCAAAGGCAGAAGTCAAGAAAATATCTTTGTATTCATAAATGTTTGCTTACAACAGACCTCGGGCTTGTCCTCACATATGATTACAAAAGTCCGCAAGGGGATCCTTACACAGAAACAAAGAAGCAGAAGGGTGTGCATACAACAAAGTCTAAGAATCTAGCCTATTCCCAAAGGTACATCCTCAATAGCGGCATCTTCGGCATCATCTCCTAAGGAGCGTGACCTTAAAGACAATATCTTGCAAGCCCTATCCCCTCGGGAATCTCATCTCGACCCTCCCGGAATGGCATCTTCAAAAGGGAGGACATAGAAGAGGAAAGCGATGGAGAAGAGCAAAGTGACGAAAGGAGACAAGAAGTGGCTGGGTGAAAAATTTGGCTAGTATGAACTCCGCTAGTGCTGCTATTATAAAGCCGCTTCTTGAGACATTGCCCCGGCCTGGGAGGCGGCAACCAGAAGAAAGTATCACCATACCCCAAGGAATCCAAAAGGGTTGTAATACGCCAAGCCGAAGAAGGAGGGTGAGCAGTGGTGTATAATCCGAGCCCTCTCTTGAGCAGCAGTGTATAATCCAAATACTTCCTCGGGTCGGAGGAAATCGGTCCTCTACTTTATCACCCCAAGCTAACGGTTACAGCAATAACAACCACAACAGCAACAATAACATCGAGGCAGCATAGCTTCGTCCAACCAGAGAAGGTTCGGGAGACAGGCCGTAGCACGCATGACGTCGACATAAAATCTTAAGCCCATGGGCCTCAAACATAGCAAAACAACAAAGAATAAAGATAGCAAGAAAGGAGGAAAGGATGGATATTGGGGGAAGCTTGGATGAAAAACTAATCACAAAGCGCCCCATTTATAGAGAAGAAGGGCAAGATAACCGACGGCACCATTATCTCCCTCGAAAAATGTAACGACAGGCGCATCCAACGTGTTTGTGGGAGCTGAAACAACGACAACATTATGACCCCAAAGAACGAGGAATCACAACACGTCGAACAACCCTGAAAAAGAAAAACGGTGAAATGTTTCGGCACTCATGAGGGGTTACGTCATCAACACGACGTCATTATGGGAGCCCATAAAGTGGGATGTCAAAATCATTTCTTATCGCTTCTCTCTAAGAAACGCGGAGACTATCTATGTACGGTAAAATCGGGGAGACCTATTTCTCATTAACAAATTGCTTCAGGAGATCGCCTCGGAGACTCGAGACCTCAAGCCGAATACTTCCCTCAAGGTCTGTCGACACCCGGCCTGGGAATAATGTCGGTCGAGACCCTAACGAGCATGGGAGGCTTTCGAGTGCATCCAGAGCTAATTAAGTCTACCTGGGCAGCCTAACGTTAGTCTACGTATACGTCATGAAGCTAGTTAGTTGTCACATCCCACTTCCTTTATCACTCAATGTATCTTGTACTAAGTTTGGATTCTCCCCCCCCCCCTATAAAAGGGGAATCATTAACACTATGTAAGAGGCACTTCAACTATTCTTTAGAAGATCAATAACATTTCTCTCTCTTTTCTCTCTAACTCACTCACTTGAGGCTACTTCTTTATTAATTGCTTTCATACTTGTTCTTCATTTATTGCTTGATATTGGCCATAAAGAACCTTCTTTAATTATATCCTAACTTTTATCCCCTTCCCGGTTACACTCCATAGCTCGAGCTCGAGCCGGGTATCACCGTCGAGGCCTTTCATCGATCAATCCAAAGCCCGGGTAGCAAGACCCTCGGTTTAATTACTGTCGCGTTTTAACTTGTATTTCGCCATTAGACTCCGTACGCCTAGCATCAACTGCTCTAACAACTAGCATAGAAATAGATCACGTATTTTTAGAGTCCCATTTACAAATTTAATTGTTATTACCATTTTCACGGTAAACAGCTATCATAGCATAATCAGGCAATTACATCACAAATTAGCAATTATCATGTTCAATCAGGAGATTACCCTCAATGAAACCTCAAACATAGTTGAAATAGCTCACAACAAGGATACAAATATAAGAACCATCATAGCACGAAGCTTAGCAATCAACTCAAGGCATATCATATCCTAAGCACTCCCCAAGCATGAATAAATACCTCGGTGCACGCATATGGTCTCAACCCTCACACATGTGCGCCACACATAGCACGTAGCAATTACAAATAACTCAAGTAACTAGTGCCTCAACCAAGTTTAGGAAAGATACTTACCTCAATCAAGCCAAATCAATCGTCTAATAGGCCCTTCCTTCGTGAATCAACCTCCGGATGGCTCGAATCTAGCCAAAATAACATAATATCATCAACAAAAGCTATAGGAAATGATTACAAATTATAAAGCTAAGATCTTAAATCAATTACGCAAAATCAACCCAAAAGGTCAACCACAGGCTTACAACCTAAAACCCGACAAAAACTCACAAATTCAGAACACCCATTCCGACATGAGTCCAAATACATATGTTTCATCCAATTCCAGCCTTAAATCGACCCTCAAGTCACCAAATCTCACTCTCTAAAATTATAGTCCCCCCCCTAAATCCCACCTTTAAATCATAAAATTTAGGTGTAATAATCTATGGGTAATTATTAACTAATACCAAATTTTTGTACACATCACTTACCCCTTAAATTGTGATGAAAACCCCTTCAAAAATTGCCCCTAACCAAGCTCCCGATTTTCCGCTTCTGCAATTCCTGTAAACTCCCGACCTTTTGCTTCTGCGACTCACCAAACACACTTGCGCCTTCGCTTCTGCGGCCTCTCCTGCACACCTATGCTTGCACACCTGCGCTTCTAAGTCCGCACCTGCAAACCCAGCCTTCCCCAGCTACTCACCGCATCTGCGATCAACCAGCCGCTTCTGTAGCCTCGCACCTGCTGCCCATCCATCGTAGGTGTGAAAGCATCATAACTCAGAATCTTCCGCAATGCAACAAAGTCCAAAAACAATCTAAAATCAATTTGAAACACACCTAGGGCCCCTGGGACCCCGTCCAATCACACCAACCATTCTCAAACCATAATACGAACTCACTCAAGACCTCAAATCACACAAAGCAACATCCAAACCACGAATCGCATCTCAATTCAAGCCTAAGAAACTAAACCAAATTTCCGAATTCAAAACTTATGCCGAACAAGCCTAAACAACTCGGAATGACCTCAAATTTTGCATGAGTCCCGAATGACACAATGGTCCTATACCAACTCCCAGAACCAAAATTCGGACCTGATATCAACAAAGTCAACTCCCCGTCAATCCTATCAACCTTTCAAACCTTTAACTTTCCAACTTTTGCTGGTTCAAGCCAAAATGACCTAGAGACCTCCAAATTCATATCCGGACAACAACCTAAGACCAAAATTACCATACGAAGCTATTGGAACCATCAAACCTTAATTTCGGTGTCGTCTATATAAAAGTCAAACTTTAGTCAACTCTTACAACTTAGGCATCCAGCCTTGGAACTACGTATCCCAATTCAATCCACAACTTCTCAAAACAAAACGAACCACCCCGGCAAGTCTCATAATCACAAATACACATATATAAAGTATCAAATATAGGGAAACATTCTAGAATACTCGAAGCAATTGGCTGTATCGTTACAATTTGATTAGGCATGAAGTTTAAGAAATAAATAAAATTTTAAAACTTATGGTCTAAAACAAATCATAAAAATTTATTGACTATATATGTGTATATGCTGCACGCACCCCGAATAACATGGCAATCGTGGACCAGATTCCAAGTGCAAGCCGCGAAACTACTATATATTCCGCTACATACTTCACATGCATCATCGCTTGCAAACGTAAATATAAGAAGATCAAGGTAATACCATAATGAAGAAACCTCTCTTACTTCTCAATTGTATCATGCTCTCCATAGGCACCTGCGGACCCCCTTTACTCGCTGGCCTATATTTAAATCATGGAGGCAAAAGATTGTGGCTGTTTAGTTGGTTACAATCTGTTGGTTTCCCAGTCTTTCTTATCCCTCTCACCATCGCCTATTTCCATCGTCGTAAAATCTATGGTTCTGAAACCAACTTCTTTTCCGTAAGTTGTCAGGAAACAATAGTTGCTGCAGCTCTCGGCATCCTCTATGTCCTCCAGTGTTATTGTAGCACTTTGGGTTCATCACTACTACCCGTTTCCACATCGACTCTTTTAGCTTCTACCCAGTTTCCATTCGCAGACTTGTTTGCTTATGTCATTGTTAAGCAGAAGATTACTGTATATAGAACAAATGCAATAGTTTTGCTTACTCTAGGAGCTGGAATATTGGCTGTTCGTGTGAATGGCGACCGTTCAACTGGCGAGTCAATTAAGATGTATTTTCTTGGGTTCATGATGTCGCTTTCAGCCGCAGCTTTGTATGGGATAGTGCCGCCACTCTTAGAGTTAACTTATACGAAGGCAAAAAAGGCTGTTACTTACCCCATGGTATTAGAGATGCAAATGATTATGTGTTTCTCTGCTAATGTCTTTTGCACGGTGGCGATGATTATCAACAAGGACTTCCAGGTACGAACTAAGTACTACTTTATTTTTTAGTGTTGAATTCAAAATCTGCAGAGCTATACTTCTGTCTGAATGTTGCTACAAGTTCTAAAATGTTTAAGTAAGATCAATTATAGATATTTTACCTAGTTAACCTTTCATGTGTTATCTTATCCGAATTCTATTATTTACGGCAGATAATTATTGGCATGACACGTTTAAGCAAATTAAAATATTTGAAAATACTAAATTTACCACCTGTAACAATGTATGACCCAACCCACCCACTTTTTAATCCAAAAAAGATTCAGCGCTGGTTCCACACACTTCTTGCATGGGATTCTTCAAAAAATAAATTAATTAAGATTCTGGGACTAAATACGAGACCTAACAAAAGCACTAACCCTTAAAACCATGTAGGTGAATACAATAACATTTATGCCATAGTTATTTAATTTGCTAGTTGCTGAAACTCTGATGGAATATCCTGAGTTCTGTAGCAATTGCAAGTCTGCGAAAACTTACTGGTACTCTATTATATAGTCGACCCATTAATCGAGGAGGATCCAAAATTTAAAGTTAGTGGGTTCCTTTAACGATCTTAACTTAATATACAATAATATTTATATATATTTAATTAATTTCTTAGTATATATACCAGGTTAGAACAAAAACTACTGAGTTTCGATGAACCCAATCTTCATGCTCTGGATCCGCCACTGGACCAATATAAGTGGGTGGGTGAAGGATTGTGTCGAATCTAGGGTGGGTTAGGTCCTAAATTAGTGGAAGTTCTAAATTTTGTATTTTGTTTATAATTGAACCTCTCACATCAATAATTTTCACTGAAAAATTCGTGAGTATTACTCCCTCCATTCCAGTCTACGTGAACCTATTTCCTTTTTGGTCCGTTCCAAAAAGAATGAACCTTTTCTAAATTTGGCAACAATTTAGTTTAAAGTTACAACTCTACCCTTAATGAGAAGCTTTTATAATCACACAAATATTCTGGGCCCCATTTGGACTTTTTAGTACCATAAATTTCAAAAATCTTCATTTTTTCTTAAACTCCGTGTCCAATCAAACAGGTTCACATAGATTGGAACGGAGGGAGTACTAGGTAAAGTAATGACTTTTGGAGAGAAAAACAAAAAAAAAAATAGATGATTTTGATGGCGAATTACAATAAATGGAAAGTGAAACAGGAAAGCCAAAAGGCGAACTAGGCTTATTTGAGACAGAGAAAGAGAGCTCTATGTTTGCACGTGCACATAACAAATTCCTCCATGCATGGCTCTTGTTTTTCCGTCCCTTGTACGTCCTTGGTGCAACTGGAAAGTGGAAACATTTCAATTTTATATTTATATTGAAAATAAATACTCCCTTCGTCCCCATTCATGTTGCACTTAGGCTTCACGAACATTAACGGGCTTCCCATTTAATTTTTGTTTTTCTTAAAGAGTTTTTGCGATCTTTCATCCGTGAAGGTATGATCATGTTTTTCTTTCCATGCCTTATTACAATTTTACCGTATAAATTTTAATGTAGCATATATTGGTAATGAGTTTTCATTCTCATTTTTTGAGTACGTGCCTTATTATTTGTATTCAAAATGTCTCACAGCAATATATGAAACTCCGTATGGATAAATAAAACTATTGAAACCTCTACTTTGGTATCACGGTTGTCTTGATTCAGGTAACTTTGTTTTTCTTCTGATTTCAAAGGAGATTGGGACTTTTGATAGTTCATTCTCAATTTTTTTCTTTTTGTTTGTGTTGAATGGGATGCTCACTTTCATTATTCATTTATTTAAAAATTGCAGGCAATGGTTTTTTGTGCATATTCCCTTTTAATCTTTTTATGTGCTTGCTATTTTATGTGTTTGATTTTTCTATCATTATTTTTCCGGGGATAAGAGAGAATTAAAGAGGTGAGAGTACTCTTCTTATACGAAGATGAGAATAACTACTAATGCTTTTATGTCTCTTTCAATAACCTTCAATAAAAAAGGATTCTCATTTTTATTTTTTTGCCCTTCCATTTTTTTTTTTTTTTTTTTGCAGTTTTATTTTTAAAAACCAATAAAAAAAATACTTTGTGTCTCTTTAGTTACATACCATTATTATGCCTCAAAATCGCATTGGTTACCTATCGTTATTATGGATTGAGGTTCTTTGGTTACTTGCTATCTTTATTTTGAGAAATTAGAGAAGAAGAAAAAGGAGTTTCTTATTATTATTTTTTTGCAAACTAAATGCGCAAGGAGTAATAAAGAAAAAGGAAAAATAAAAAGGAAATAGAAGAAAAAGGTAACTTAAATGGAAAAGGGAAGGAAAAAATTAGAGAAAATATTTGTAAAATTTGATTCCATTGACTTGTGCCACGGATTCAATTTTACCCTTTTTCTTTTAATTTCTTTCATTATGTGTTGTTATTTTGTCTTGGGTAGGTCTACAAGATTGAAAAACTTTGTAGAATTCGATTTTGTTGATTTGTGTGATATATTCGATTTTACCCTTTTTCTTTTAATTTCGTTCAATCGGTATTTTTATTTTAATATTGGGGTCTAGAAGACTAGAAACATATAAGCGATGGAAAATTAGAAGAAAAAAAATCATACTAATTCGCTAGATAAAGATGGATTAAAATTTCAATTTTTATCTATTAGGTTGGAAAACTGTATGATATTTAACATATTCGGATATTAGTATAAGGATTATTTTGTATGTCGAATAAAGTTTTTAACGACCGTGCTCGAAGCGCTGAAATTTTGCTAGCTAAATACGAAAAACTCAACTAGTCCTAACAAATATGACAAACTCTCCTAGTCTTAAACATTCAATATATTTTACCATACATATAATATATACAAACACGCGCTTAATACTCCCCCTTAAGTTGGGCTTATGCGAATTACAAATGTCTAACTTTCCAAGAAGGAAACATATTGAGATTTTCCTAATGCCTTCGTAAAGATATCTGCCAAATGCTCGTGTGAAGGCATAAAGCTAGGAAAAATTTTCCTGTTGTCACTCTCTTCACAAATAACATGACAATCCACTTCAATCTGTTTAATTTTTTTCATGAAAGATTGAATTATTAACCATGTACAACATTACTTGACCAGCACAATAAAAACAAATAAGGGAAGTACAAGTCACTCCCAAATTAGATAAAATTTCCTTCAACCATTTCAGCTCACAGATTGTCATTACCATAGAATGATATTCATTCTCTGCAGATGATCGAGAGATGGTATGTTACTTCTTAGAAATGGTTGAATTACCTAGCTAGATAAACCAGCCTCTGAACGAGTGGCGAGTCAATAAACAAATGGCCCAATCAGATTCACACCATTCATAGAGACGCAGATCACATTTGCTTCTCAATAAAATGCCTTGTCCCGGATTCCTTTTGAAGTAGCGGACAACCCGTAAAACTGCATCTAAATGCTCTTCTTTTGGTTGCTGCATGAACATAGATAGAATATGAGCACTATATTATAGTTGCGGCTGAGTGAAAGACAAATAAATAAGTCAACCTATCAAACGACTATATCGCTTAGGGTAATCAAGCGTTCGTCCATCCGCCAATGCCCGCCGATGATTCTGTTCCACGGCATTAACATGCTTAGCATCTTATAACCCAACCTACAAGATAAAATCTAAGACATACTTTCGTTAGCTGAAGAAGATGCCATCCAAATTTCTAGAGGCTTTCACTCCCAAAAATTATTTCAATCTACCCAAATTCTTCATGTGAAAATATTTTCCAAGATATGCTTTGAGCTCGCAGATAGTCTCGAGCTCTTTGCCTGAGAGAATCAAATCATCAGCATACATAAAGATATTTAATCAAACTTTACCCTTTTTCATAGTAAAAAAAGAGTAATCATAGTAAGAATGATTGAACCTATAGTCCTCCAAGGCAGCCGGCAACTTAGCAAACCAACACCTCGGCGATTGCTTTAACCCATAAAGAGATTTCTGAAGTCTGCACACTTTTTTTGGACTTCTAACCTGAAACACAGGAGACAATTTTATATATACCTCCTCGTGAATATCCCCATTTAGGAAGGCATTATGTATGTCTATTTGATATAACTCCCAAATCTTTGGCACTGCAACAAAAAAAATATGCGGACAATTACCATCTTTGCCACTGGAAAAATATTTCATTATAGTCGATCCTTTCTATTTGATGATTCTGGAGAATAACTAGTTGGGCCTTGTGTCGCTCAATTATTCCATCAGAATGGTACTTTATCTTGTAAATTCACTTGCAACCGGGAACCTTTTTGTTAGGAGGTAGATCCTTTATTACCCATTGTCACGACCCCAAATACCGGTCGTGATGGCGTATATCACATTACTAGGCAAGACAACCCAACCATTTAATCACAACCCATTTTCTTTTAATAAGCCATTTTCTAACACGGGTTTAGATACTAGATTTCCATAATAAGTGTTTAAAACAACAAATATATATATGTGGAAGTTAATAAAACATAAAACTATACAGCACAAAATATTTGGTGTCACGAGTCTAGAGCATCTAATATATAGCTGACTGTCTAATACATCATAAGTCAAAAAAATGCGGGAAAAAAACAAGATAGGAGGGAGAAAATAGGGTTGCGGACGCCATGCAACTACCTTGCAATTTCCGGCAAACTCCAGATCAGCTGAGGACCCTCACTCTGTCGCTCGGGCACATGGATCTGCATACAAGGTGCAGGGAGTAATGTGAGTATGCCAACTCAGTAAGTAACTAGAGTAAATAAGGTCTGAAAGCAGTGACGAGCAGTTAAAAATCATATAAATGAATAAACAGCAGAATAGCAGACCAAATTCCCCAGTTTAAAACCAGTTTTGTCGAAAATCATCAATTTCAGTTTAAATACTTGAAATCATATACTTAGCAAGTTCTTACAATAGAGGCTTATTTTAAAAGAAGAGTGAAATAAGTGAAAATATCATAACTAGGCCCCTCAGGCAAGGTATCACTCAGAATATGGCCTCTCGGGCAGCCTCTCAATCACTCGTAACTCAACTCTCGCCACTCAGTACTCACTCTCAGCACTCAGACTCATTAATATCTCATAATAATAGAAATTATAGTAACCGCTGCGGCGTGCAGCCCGATCCATAATTTATAGTCGACTACACTCACTGGGGTGTACAGACTCCGGAGGGGCTCCTACAGCCCAAGCGTCATATCGCTGCGGCGCGAAGCCCGATCCAATATATATATATATATATATATATATATATATATATCGTTGCGGCATGCAACCCAATCCATATAAGTACAGATGCGGCGTGAAGCCCGATCCATAATTCATACATATATAAATATCCTCACCATTAGGTTCTCAACCTCTCTCAATCATTAACCTCACAGCCTCTCGGGCACAACAGTAGAAATTAGGGAACTCAGTCCAAACAGTCTTCACATTTAAGAAGTGGAGTGATAAAACCAATTTTGAACAATAAATAGGTAAAACATGACTGAGGTTATGCTTTCAAACAAGTAGAGTGAGGAAAAATATTAAAAATGACCCTAAGGGTCTTAACAGGTCGGCATAAGGTACCAAACATGGCATACAACCCATAATACATTATAATTACTAATGTATGGAGTATCATAAAGTTTCAAATCAAATACGCGGCTTAATAGTCGCTACGGGACGGACCAAATCACAATCCCTACTGGTGCACGCCCACACGCTCGTCACCTAGCATGTGCGTCATCGCATTTATCAAAACAAGTCAAATACTGGGGTTTTGTACCCTCAGTTCAAGATTTACAATGGTTACATACCTCAAACCGGTAAAAATACTACCCTGCGAAGCCTTTGCCCCTAGAATCGGCCTTCACTCACATAGAATCTATCCAAAATCACAATCACAGCGTCAAAGATATGCTAAGGGAACGAAGCCCAAGAGAAAACAATCAATTAATATTAAAAATTCCGTAATTGTCCAAATCCAACCCCCGGGACCACATCTTGAAACTCGATAAAAATCACATCAACGGGATGCTTATCCTTCCACGAGTCCATATATACAAAGAACACTGAAATTGGAGTCAAAATGACCCCTCAAATTCTCATTTTAAAGTCTCTTAATCTCAAGCTCTAATCCCCAACTTTTCTTCCTTAATCTCCACTAATACCATGATTAAACAATGAAAAAATTATCATAAACCCAAATAATGAAGCTTAGGCAACTTACCCAACTGATATCCCTTGATTTCTCTTGAAATCCACTGCCTTAGCCTCTTTCCCGTCTTAAAAAATGGAGTACTTAGCAAAATTTCGCGAAGAAACAATTTATACCTTCTGGCCCAGGGATTCCGCACCTGCGGCTCAGATACCGCTTCTGCGGTACCGTATTTGCGGTCAATTAACCGCTTCTGCGGCTTTCACTTAAAATCCAAAAGTTGCATCTGCGACCATCTGCGATGGCGCAGGTGCGGTCATCCAACCGCATCTACGGCTCCTGCACTTCTCTTCCTTGACCGCTTCTGTGGTCATTTCCTTGCATCTGTGGCATCGCACCTGCGGTCGCTAATCCGCAGGTGCGGAAATACCATAATAGAAAAATCTGCAGCTTTCTCAAATTTTCCAAACTCTCCGACAACCATCCGAAATCACCCCGAGGCCACCGAGACCTCAACTAAAAGCACCAACATATCCCAAAACCTTATTCGAACTTGTACCAATCTTCAAAACACCTCAAACAATATCGAATCAACCAAAACACATCGGATTCAAGCCTAAGTTTCCAAAATCTTCTAAATTACGCTTTTGATAAAAAAAACAACTAAACCACGTCCGAATGACCTGAAATTTTACACACACATTCCAAATGATGCAACGGAACTACTACAACTCTCAAAATTCCATTCTGACTCCTATATCAAAATCTCACCTATCAACCGGAAATTGCCAAAAATTCAATTCCGTCAATTCAATCCTAAATCTACTCTGGACCTCCAAAACTCATTCTGATCACGCTTCTAAGTCCCAAATCACCTCACAAAGCTAACCGAACCATCGGAACTCACATCCGATCCCTCTAACACATAAGTCAATATCCGGTTGACTTTTCCAACTTAAGCTTCCTCAAAAGATACTAAGTGTCTCAAACTTTACCAAATCCTTTTTGAACTCGAACCAATCAACCCGATCACATATAAAACCATTAGACAAAGCAATAAGAAGCAAAAATGGGTAAAACAGAGTGGTAACTCATGAGACAACTGGCCGAGTCATCACATCCTCCCCAACTTAAATAAATGTTTGTCCTTAAACGAGTCAAGAAACATACCTGAAACCTCAAATAGGGGAGAATATCTACTCCGTATCTCCCGCTCGGTTTCCCAGGTAGCCTCCTTCACGGGCCGACCTCTCCACTGCACTTTCACTGAAGTTATATCCTTTGACCTCAACTTTCGAACTCGATGACTCAAAATAGCTACTGGCTCCACATCATAAGTCAAATCACTATCCAATTAAACCGTGCTAAAATCTAGAACATGAGACGGATCCCCAATATACTTTCGGAGCATAGAAACATGAAATACCGGATGCACACTTGAGAAGCTGGGTGGCAAAGCAAGCTCATAAGCCACCTCCCCAATCCTCCAAAGCACCTCAAAAGGCTCAATGAACCGAGGACTAAATTTACCCTTCTTCCCAAATCTCATAACGCCCTTCATGGGTAAAACCTTCAACAGAACCTTCTCCCCAACCATGTAGGACACATCCCGAACCTTCCTGTCAGCATAACTCTTTTGCCTCGACTGAATGGTACGAAGCCTCTCCTGAATCACCTTCACCCTTTCTAAAGCATCCTGAACCAAGTCTGTCCCCAATAGCCTAGCCTCACCCGGCTCGAACCAACCAACTAGAGATCTTTATCGCCTCCCATACAAAGCCTCATATGGAGCCATCTGAATACTTGACTGGTAGTTGTTGTTATAAGCAAACTCTGCAAGCGGTAGAAACTGATCCCATGACCCTCCTAAATTAATGACACAAGCGTGCAACATGTCCTCCAATATCTGAATAGCGCGCTCGGACTGCCCGTCCATCTGAGAGTGAAAAGCTTTGCTCAACTCAACCTGAGTACCCAACTCTCACTACATAGACCTCCAAAACTGCAAAGTAAGCTGAGTGCCCCTATCTAAAATGATGGAAACTGATCCGTAATTTATAGTCGACTACGCTCACTGGAGGTGTACAGACTCCGGAGGGGCTCCTACAGCCCAAGCATCATATCGCTGCGGCGTGCAGCCCGATCCAATATATATATATATATATATATCGTTATCCAATATATATATCGTTGCGGCATGCAGCCCGATCCATATAAGTATCGCTGCGGTGTGCAACCCGATCCATAATTATACATATATAAATGTCCTTACCATTAGGTTCTCAACTTCTCTCAGTCATTAACCTCATAGCCTCTTGGGCACAACAGTAGAAATTAGGGAACTCAGTCCAAACAGTCCTCACATTTAAGAATTAGAGTGATAAAACTAGTTTTAAAAATAAAAAGGTGAAACATGATTAAGGATATGCTTTCAAACAAATAGAATGAGGAAAAACAGTAAAAATGCCCTTAAGGGTCTCAATAGGTCGGCACAAGGCCCCAAACATGGCATACAACCCATAATATATTATAATGACTAAAGTACAGAATATCATAAGGTTTCAAATCAAATACACGGCTTAATAGTCGCTACGGGATGGACCAAGTCACAATCCCTACCAGTGCATGCCCAAACGCTCGTCACCTAGCATGTGTGTCACCGTATTTATCAAAACAAGTGAAATACCAGGGTTTTGTACCTCAGTTCAAGATTTACAATGGTTACTTACCTCAAACTGGTGAAAATACTACTTCGCGATGCCTTTGCCCCTCGAATCGGCCTCCACTCGCGTCGAATCTATCCAAAATTAGAATCACAACGTCAAAAATATGCTAAGAGAACGAAGCCCAAGCGAAAATAATCAATTAATATCAAAAATCCCGAAATTAGCCAAACCCGATGCTCGGGATCACGTCTCAAAACTCGATAAAAATCAAATCAACGGAATTCTTATCCTTCCACGAGTTCATACATACCAAGAACACTGAAATCGGAGTCCAATTGACCCCTCAAATTCTCATTTTAATGTCTCTAAATCTCAAGTCATAATCCCCAATTTTTCTTCCTTAATCTCCACTAATACCATGATTAAACAATGGAAAAATGATCATAAACCCAAAATAATGAAGCTTAGGGAACTTACCCAACTGATATCCCTTGATTTCTCTTGAAATCCACTGCCTTAGCCTCTTTCCCGTCTTCAAAAATGGAGTACTTAGTAAAATTTCGCGAAGAAATAATTTATACCTTTTGGCCCAGGGATTCCGCACCTGCGGCCCAAACACCGCTTCTGCGTTACCGCATTTGCGGTAAATTAGCCGCTTCTGCGGCTTTCACTTAAAATCCAAAAATCGTATCTGCGACCACGTAGTCGTACGTGCGCCATCACAGGTGCGATCAGCCAAACACATCTGCGGCTCCTGCACTTCTCTTCCTTGACCGCATCTGCGGTCATTTCCTCGCATTTGCAGCATCGCACCTGTGGTTCCCAATCCGCAGGTGCGGAAATACCAGAACAGAAAAATCTGCAGCTTTCTCAAATTTTCCAAACTCTCCGACAACCATCCGAAATCACCTCGAGGCCCCCGGGACCTTAACCAAAAGCACCAACATATCCCAAAACCTTATTCAAACTTGTACCAATCTTTAAAACACCTCAAACAACATCTAATCAACCAAAATACATCGGATTCAAGCCTATGTTTCCAAAATCTTCTAAATTACGCTTTTGATCAAAAACCCAACCAAACCACGTCTGAATGGCCTGAAATTTTACACATACATCCCAAATGATGCAACGGAACTACTACAACTCTCAGAATTCCATTCCGACCCCTATATTAAAATTTCACCTATCAACCGGAAATCGCCAAAAATCCAATTCCGCCAATTCAAGCCTAAATCTACTCCGAACCTCCAAAACTCATTCTGATCATGCTCCTAAGTCCCAATTCACCTCCCAAAGCTAACCGAACCATCGGAACTCACATCCGAGCCCTCTAACACATAAGTCAACATCCGGTTGACGTTTTCAACTTAAGCTTCCTCAAAAGAGACTAAGTGTCTCAAACCTTACTAAATCCTTTCCGAACTCAAACCAATTAACCCCATCACATTTAGAACCATTAGACAAAGCAATGAGAAGCAAAAATGCGAAAAACGGAGCGGTAACTCATGAGACGACTGACTGGGTCGTCACATCCATGTTTCATTATTCTCCAGCACCTGTATTTCCAATCCAATCGTTTCTCTCCACTTGCCATCTTTCACGGCCTTAGAGAAATGAGGTCATCCATGTGTTGCAATGGTTGCTACAAAGAAAGTCCTTTGTTGTACAAAGAATTTCTCGCCATTCACATATTGTGATAAAGGGCAAGGCGTACCTGAATGAGGTTGTGAAGTGGATGGAGGATAAGATGTACTTAATTTATGGACAACATTATTAATTTAATCACACATTCAGATCGGTGTGTGTTTTTTGCGCTGTTTGTGTCCCAACTGATCCTCCTCTACTATTTCGTCTTCATCAGTTTCGGCCCCTACCTCCTGGTGAACATTCTCCTCTATGCCGGCTTCGTGGTGATCCTCATCGTCAGGCTCAACTTCACGAGCTTGGACTGATTCGCTGCCCCGCCTCACTTCATACTTTCCATACCCTCCTAGTTCCTCCACATCCATTTCTTTAGTTTCCTCCCTGCTAGTGTCATGCATTGATGAAGCGAAAGGGAATTCAATCTCATACAAATCAGTATCTCGTGAAACGAGATATTCTTTCTTTTCCAAATCATTCTCCTAAACCTTCTTTACATAGTGATATCCCACGAAAACACACGTGCAACTTCTAATCGAAAATTTATCACCCTTCCTCCCTTATCTTCGAGCATATCATAGCGAGCCAAATACTCGAAGATGTCCCTACTCAGGCACCCAACCATATAATAATTCATAAGGTATCTTTCCATACAAGATTGAAGATGGAGTTCGGCTAATCAAGTGACAAGCCATCAAAACACATTCCTCCTAAAATCGATCGGCAAGTTACCTTGAAAGCGCAATGCTCGGACTATATTCAAGATATTATGATACCTTTTTTCTGCTCTCCATTCTTTTGGGGAGTTCCTGTACACGAAGTTTGAAATACAAATTCACATTCAAGAAAATAGTTTCTCATTCATGTAAACTCTATTCCATTATCGCTCCTAAAAGTTTTGACTCGCTTATTGAATTGTCTGTCTACCATAGTAAAGAAATTCTTTATCGTTTTCACTATTTCTTCTTATCAATCAATAAAAACGATCAACAAAACACGAGTAATCATCTACAACACTCTAAAAATATGATGTACCATAAGATCATGTTGTTCGATAAGGTCCCCATAAATCACAATAAATCAACTCAAAAATGTGAGAAGTTCTGTTATTACTCAGAGAAAATTTTGTCATTTGTTTGTTTAGCCCGATGACATACATTGAAACTTTAACTCAAAACATCATAATTTTTCCTAAAATCGATGACAAGAATTAATATGGTTACTTGTAGAGAATGCTGACCCAAATGCATGTGCCAAAAATCCAGCGAGTCAATACCACCAACCTTTAGAGCACATGTCCTATTTTTGTTCCAGAAATAATAGAGTCCATCTTTCTACTCACTAGATCCAATCAGCATCCTTTAGTTTTGGTCATGTATAATACACAAATTTTAGTGAAAGGGACCAAAACAATTGAGTAATTGATTAATCGAGATACATAAATCAAGTTACATGGTAAGCCGGGCACAAAAAGAACATTTTTAGATTAAATTTTCTTAAAGTTTCGTTTAACCTCAGTGGTCTCTACATCAGTACTCCGATAAGGAAAACTAACAGGACATCTTGAAATTTTCTGCACATTATGCAATAATTGTAAACATCATGTCATATAATTCGTCGCTCCTGTATAGATGATCCAAGGCACAAAATTTTGCTTATCATTCATTTTCTCATTCGAACATATCTGTTTGTTATTTAACATAGCAATCAAAGTCTGACATTGTTCATTGCTCAACTCTGGAGGCCCAGCCTTTTTTGTCCCCGTTATAGCTACGGAGATGCCACCTCCCGTGGCCTGTGCAACATTCGTAAAAAATGCATCGCCACATCGGCAGCCTCCACTTATTCTACCCTTCTAATGTTGTTGTTGTTCTTTACCGCACCTGCCCGATTTGCCATCACCCCGAGGTCTTTCTTTTCACCATTTTGGATACCCAACAAGGTAGGAGAAACTTCCTGAATTATGTCCAGTTCGCTTGCAATAGGGGCACGTCGTATTTTATCCTTCACTTCATTCTGACCTCTATAGAGAGATTGCCCTTGCGTAGAAAAGGCCGTATAATTATTGTTTTCACCTGTTTCTCGAGCCATCATCTTCACACACTTTTTTCGTACCAACTTCGAGTAAATCGATTCAAAATTAGCAACGAATCTTGAGCGAAAAAGTTCGACCTCACTGTTCCATACAATGTTTCATATAACCCCATAAAAAAAGTACAACTTCTTCTCTTTCCTTTTATTCTCTAAGATTGCACCAAGATCGTATGTGAACCTACCACATGCGAAAGTCAGAATTTGATCCAAATTAGCAAGTCCGTAGAGTTTTGTTAACTTTTCATAATAATTAACTACGATCACGCCTTTCTATTTGTACTTCGCAAGTTTAGCCTTCAACCGTTGAATTTTTGGGCCATTAAAGATCGAGATCTAGCACTATTCCATAAATCTTCAGCAACTTCCATGTGTTGTATAGACGAACGCAAAATAGGCTAAATAGCATTCCAAATCCAAAAAACCAATAACGAGTTGATGGTCCACCAATCTTCAATATTTGGAGACCTTTTCTCCGGTCTTCTGATTGTTCCGTCAACAAGTCCAAATTTCTTCCTCGCTCTCAAGGCGGTCCTCACGGACATTGATCATTCATCATAGTTTTCTTCTTTCAGAGTAACATGCGTTATCAAAATCACCAGATTGTCATTGGATGTTATATCGTACGGAGAGAGTCTTTTGTTTGTATAGTCACCAACATCGACCACGCCGCCCGCAACGGCATCTTTACTATTGTCGCCTGCTATTGATATGTCTCTCGGAGTTCCTTACGGTTTGCCTCGACCTTGTCTCTGATACCATGACAAACATGCAAGCGAACATTGGCCACGTACGGAAGAGAAAAGCTAGCCTTCCATTGTTGATCAACAATAAATATACAAGTCAAGTAATAAATCTTAGTCCTAACAAATATGAAAAGCAAGTCCTAACAAATATAAAAAACTCAACTGGTCATAACAATTTGGAAAACTCTCCATAGTTATAAATGTACAATATAATTTACTATACATATAATATATATACACACACAATAATTTCTCTTCAAGTTTCGCTTTGAAACCCCGACCTCTCTTATAGTTTATAATATTATGCTTAGCGTTCTTATTTTAAACTTGTGTAACAATTTTTTTTAACTCATTTTACATTAATATAAAAACATAACAATTTGCTAATTTGCCCATACTAATAATACGCCATCTCGGGGACTTTCTTAAAGAGGAACCTACTATTCTGTTTAATCAATTTTATAAACATCTTTTTAAATTTTATGTGAAGTTTATTTAATTCAGTAAAGAAATAATTTCTTTTTTTCAAAAAAATATGTTTCTTACCATGCAAAAAGTATCTTCAAACCTTTTCATCTACCAAATACTTACAAGCAAAAAAAATGAATCACGCTGTTTTACCCCGGTTGGCAAACTTTACTAATTTACACTTACTAAAAGTCTCTTTATTGTTACACCCCATGTTTTCGTACGTGAAAGTACGTCATAACTAAATTGATAGAAGCTCAGAAATAAGAGGTTATATCCCGTACTTTCGTACATTAAAATTTCGTTATAAGTTAATCGTCGCAGACTCGGGAATGAGATTATTTTTGAGGTTATAAGCATTTATGCTATTTATAACAGGCGATAAGTAAAATCATGAAGATGAGAGGGTAAGCAAATCGAAGAAAATAAATTTCGTCGAAGTTTGACAATTCGGGATAAAATATGGTCCGAGCTATAATATCTGGTATTTATGGACTAGTGTCATAAAAAGGTACCACATGATAAAGTGTGTTAAAAGTAAGTAGTATTTTAAGTAATTTGAGATAATTCTTAATTATATGAATAATTAGTTAATTATTGATTAATGGGAGAATAACAAGTTGATTAAGGAATTGTGGATAATTAACTAAGGTCTTTGGATGAGCTTAAGGTGTCCCAATCGTGGCAGCAAAGTATGTGCAAATTAAAGCCCAAATTAGTGACTCTTAAGTATATGGTAAGGTGGCACATTTTGGAGGATTTTTTGTTGCTTAGTCATCACAAGTGGGGACCACTCTCTTGATAGAAGAAGAAATCTTCCTACATCAAAATAAAGAGAAATAACAATGTTTACATAGTAATGGATGATGGAATTCTCTGAAGGGATTCTTATGAACCCCTACCAGGTCCAACGTGAAATGCTAATTCAAAGAATGCCCGGTATAATCTTTCTCAAGAATATTATACGGATTTTTTCCTACTTCGATTCGTCGTTACGTGTTTTTGCAAAAGAGAATCGATTCAGGTATGTTAAGGCTAACCTTCTTTCTTTTTGGCATGATCCATAAGATACAAACGAAACGAGAAAACGTACAACTTCCATAAATGACTCTATTCATAGAAATACTAGAGATGCCTACGTTCTTAATTCTCCACGTGTCCTATTATTTTATCATACGTTCATGGGTCTCAAAAAATACATAAGTTGATAAAGTTTACTTCATGACATTAATCAAAGGTATAATAGTCGTATGATGTTCCGAGAGATTTTATTGACGTACTTCTCATGCACTGCATTCATTCATATATGTACATTGACCTATAAACAAGTGGCGTTATATACGCATATATATGTATATAGGATATGGGAAAAGGTTACAACCTTATATACGCACCACTACCTGATCAGCTAGTATACGTTGATGATTTTGCCCACAGTGGCCGAGATGATATGATGAGATGCCCTCATAGGCTTGATGATGTTATAAAAATATGTACCTATGCCCGACATGGCATTCATACGCATATGCATGACACTATGAGTACTTCATGATTTACAGAGTTATCTAAACTTACAGGTTTAGTCATTTATTCCATGTTTCTTCCATGTCTTTTATATACTGATTATGTGCCTTATATACTCAGTATGTTATTCATACTGGCATCCTTTTGTTCGGACGTTGCATTCTTGCCTACAGATATAGACAATCAGTTTGACAAGCTCACTTAGTAGACGAGGTTAGCATTCAGCGAAGGATTGGTAAGACTCCACGTCATTCAGAGTGCAGTCGAGTCTTTGAGTCATTGTGTCAAAATTTTGCTACAGACTTATGGGTAGGCTGGTACCCTGTCCCATTTGATGTTAAATACTCTTAGAGGCTTTGTAGATAGAGGTTCATTTTATACAGTATGTCAAAAGCCTTGACGGCCCATATGCATTCATATTTTAAGAAAGATGGTTCATTGATACAGTGCTTTCACACTTATAGTTATACATTACGATTTGTGGCCATGTTGACCCAGCTACCACTGATAATATGATAAGAAAAATATGTTACGTTGGTACTCGATTGAGTAAAGCACTAGGTGCCCGTCGTGGCCCGTCGGTTTGGGTCGTGACAAAAGTGGTATTAGATCAGTTCTGCCCTAGGGAGTCTACAAGCCGTGTCTAGTAAAGTCTTGTTTATAGGTGTGTTGTGCGCCACTCTTACAAGCAGGAGGCTATAGGGCATTTAGGACTATCACTCTTTCTTCTTATTCTAGATCGTGTTGTCGAGCTCACTTTTAAGAATTCAGATTCTTAAATTCTATTATATTTGTAATACAATGATACCTACACCCAGAAAGATGGTCGGTAAGAGATATAGTTGTGGAAGAGTTGAGTCAGAGGAACTCGATTTTGCATCATGCTTATGATAAGTAAATGTGAGGTCTTCAGCAGATCATGTGTGTACTAAAATATGTAAGATTCTTGATAAGGAGCCTTAAGACAAGAATATCTATCCACCCCTATGGAGAAAGGCAATGAGAGATTTAGAAGATAGATACAAGTTTCAACAAGTAAAAGATGTAAGATGAAGAAGGGTATGAGACACCCAATTAATGAAGATTATCAGTATTTACAATTCAGGCAGAGGAATATAAGCCTTTTGAGTTACCTTCAACAATAAAAGAGGTATGTACAATTTGCCACACCCATCTCATTTATGCCCTATGGGGCCTAGCAGAAGTAGTATAAGAAAAGGACAGATATCAGGATTCGGCTGGGGTCAGAGTGACCCAATATTAGTAAATGTATTGTTTGCGTTAGTTAACATTTCGAAGGATAATGTGCTAATACATATCCTTGTGAGACATCCAGATGGTGCACTCTAAAATAATACAACTAGATATGAGTACTACAAAGATAGGCCCTGGAAGCCTTGAAGGGATAAATATTATCTTAGTGTGGCTCCTGTCCCTAGTAGAGTGAGAATGTTAGGTAACCCGAAGAGACCGGGGATGGTGCAAGGGAAGCTAATAGCAAAAGACTGTATTGTTTAAGTTTTCAAAATAAAGTAATAGACAGGTATGTTCGGAAAAAAGGAGAGTTAATGAAGCATTATGAGTAAGATGTGTGATACATGGATGACAACGGCAGGAAAAAAAGGAAAAAATGATGACAGTGTTACAGAGTCTATATTCAAGGAAAATACGAGAGGTGATAGGCTTTGGGACCACAAAAGAGTATAGGCCATAAAGTCATATCCTCATTTCGAGAAATAAGTATGTGACTCCAACGCGACTATCAAAAGGAAAAGTTAGGCCCCAGAGTAATAGAAATAAGTATGGACCGGTGAACAAGATAAACTAAACATGAATTAGGGACTGAGTGATTTGATAATAGTCAGTATTATGAGAATTTTAGAGATTGCGTTCCGGCGATAATAGAATGGACGAGAAGAATAAACTTTAAAAGTCATTCAGGAAGACGCTTCCCTAAACCCAGCAATGTGAGCAAAGTTAAGCTTAAGGGACTGTATGTGCCAGTACACTAGGTGTCTCCCTCGTGAGTACGAAATTTTGTTATCCTTGGTAAAGAAGGATTACCACGAGATGAGTAAGGGTCATAGATGATGTGAAAAGATGCCAAAGATAAAGAGGTAAAACATCTATACATAGATCATCGTAGCACTAAATCTTAATACTCCCCTAAAGGGGGGAATATGAAGTGATATGGCATTAAGTCATAATTAAGTTGTTCTAGTAACTATGGAATGGTAAGGAAGAATGCGATAAAAAAAATAGGAAGGAATGAGATTGCACTTATCCAAATCCTACAAATATGCTACGATTCCAGAATATTATGCCACGAGTTCAAGGAAAGAAAGTAAGGGTTCCTTCCCAGGATGTTATTGAAATAAAGAGCTAGTGCGAGACGTAAGTTAAGACAAAGGAAATAACCCAAGAAAGATTACGCGGAATATCGATATGAGAATAGGCCAACAGGTAGTTGGTAATTGATTCAGAAAGACCCTAGTTATGGATAGACAAAAGGATACAGACAAATCAACAGATCGTGCAAAATAAACATAGTGGACCCTAACATGGGGAATTCAGCCTCGCAGATATGACATCGTGACCCTTGAAAAATATTCATATAGGAGTTGGGGTAGTTAAAGGTACCATATGAGTATTACGGGGATAAAAGGGAGTGCCACTGGGAAGACAATCAAAATATCAGTTCAGAAGCAACCCTAAAAGTATAAGGACGTGGAGGTAAGTAACTACGGATAATTATAGATGATGAAGTACATCAAAAATTCCGTCGAGTATACGATGTAATAAGCTCGTAGCTTTACAAGAGTCAGAGGGTCCTCCCTAAGTACTACAATGAAAGGTTAGCTGAGGAAATAAGGAAGAAGGTTCAACCTAAGCATAGTAATGTGAAGAAGGAATGGTCATGTAAAAATAGTCTCACTACAACATTGTATGCACTCTATAAGAAAGTGGCACCTATCGTGGCTAATGAACGGGAAGTAAAATCAAAAGTAGGATTCGAGATCATGCGAGTTGCACGAAAATTTCGGCATGCGTGAGAACTAAGATAAGCTAAGTATGCACGCAACAAGGGGACAGAAAGACCATGAAAGATAATAGCTTATGTTTAAAAAAATGCTGAGAAGGAACAAAAGGAATTATTCGATCAATGATCCAGAGTTAGCTATGTTATGAACGCACTTAAGATTTTGGAGTATTATCCATGAAGCATATATGTTGACATTCATAAAGTCGTAGAAGACTCCGGTATGTGTTAAAATAAAGAATTGAGTCCAGGTCATAAACAAAGGATTGAATTATTAGAAGATTGTATCATGGATATTCCATAGCGTCCATGAAAGGCTAAAGTAACAACAAATACCATGACCCGTAGATTGGAAGATAGGATAAGCCTACATAAAGGCTGATTAGAAGGAAGAGGAAACTAAAGAGTTACATCAACTAAGTAAATCAGGAGTCTAGTTATTGGACCGAGAAAATTAGAGACATCATGATTGAGAACATTGCAGGATTACTCTTAAATACGAGACATACAAGAGAGATAGTACAATAGCCATATTCTATAACATCTCTATGATAAAGCTAGTTAGAAAAGTAACAGCCTCATAAGAAGTCAGTATGAATCCCACTGAATTATGTATGCACCAGAGGTGCAAGTATTATAATAGAGATTCAAGTTGTGGATGTGAATTATACCTATGTGGAACGGAGGTCATGAAAGAGGTAGAAGATATGATATGAGATTTTAAGGTAAGTAAGATAAAGGTGAACAAGGTACGAGATTCTCAAATGCAGAACATTCTGAATAGTCCATACTTCGGATAGAAGGCTAGAAGCGCGAAGATTCAGTATCCAGGAATGATAACGTCATTGTTAGTGGCATATGTTTCAGTCTATGGTTTCTAGGTAATGAGAGGCCTAGTCATGAGAATAATGAAGAGTTAGAGACGATGTGATGTCTCGCCTGATGTTCCAGAATAACATAAGGAAATCTATGATGCAAGAAAGTTGAAGGAAGGTTGTGAGTAGTATAAATAGATATATGTAGGTCACAAGCTAAAATGGCAAGGTTTTAGGAAGACATGAGTAAGGATAAGAAAGGGCGAATGAGAAGGTGACGACAATGAATAAGTCTCAAGATTAAGCCCATGAAAACAAGAGAGCTGATGGTATCTCTAAGTTATTGAAAGTTCATTATAGCCTAAATGAACTCAAAGGAGTTACTCATCATAAGTAGCATTTAGAAGAGATGAAATACTGTCTTTGATAGTAGAATAAGGGTATAACTGTCATAGGTAAAGGATGATGTTTGGGCCTTCGATTAAGTAATGATTTAAAGAAGAAAAAAAGGGATTCATGAATTGTACGAGATTAAAATACCCACGTAAGGTGAATCATATTAGGATACTATGAAATACGGTTATGGAAGTATAATATTGCCCAGGTGGATCAAGAAAATCACTTCTAATGTTCCTTGATGTAACGTGAACCCTAGCACCAGTGTTACATGAAAGGTTAAGTTATCAGTGGTAGATTATACGTCAATATTGAAGTGAATCAACAATGGATGGATAAAATTTATAAAGTGTGAGGTGCGATTAGGCCATCATTCTTAAGATGAACAATAATGAGGAAGCATTAAAGAACTTAGATTTACACTTATATGATAAGCAGCGAAAGAGTAACCTGGAGTTTGGTAACGGATCACAGTAACGGTAAATCAAAGTAAGAGTTATGGTATAGTATGACCTACCTATATGCAGTAAAGTCATAGGGATAGATAATCGGTTCTATGAAACAAGATATAACAATTGCCGTAAGTTCGACAAAGTACCGAGCAAAGACCTTTAGTACACCTATAGATGCCCAAAGGGACATCTTGTCAAGTTTTGTATATATTCCCAAAATGAGGCCTAGAGATTGGCTAAAAGTTGAAATGAAGAGTCGCATAGGCGCACATACAAGGGAAAAGTCGTACAGGCTGCATGACCGAAGGTAGCAACATTTACGAGATTGAAAGAATTCCGACCACAAGTCATGGTGTGAGAAATAGACCTAAAGGGGGGAATGCCTTGGCCTTTGGATTTATTCACAGAGCAGTCGCCTAGATGGAAAGGACAATATTAAAACTATTCATAAGAGCTATCAGTGCACCAGTCAACATTCGAGGATGAATGTTTCAAAGGGGGGAATGATGTTACACCCCATGCTTTCGTACGTGAATGTACGCCAAAAGTAAATTGATAAAAGATCAAAAATGAGATGTTACATCCCGTACTTTCGTATGTTAAAGTTTCGTCGTAAGGTAATCGTTGCAGGCTCGGGAATGAGATTATTTTTGAGGTTATAAGCATTTATGCTATTTATAACAGGCGATAAGAAAATTCGTGAAGGTGAGAGGGTAAGCGGATCAAAGAAAATGAGTTTCATCGAAGTTTGGCAATTTGGAATAAAATATGGTCTGAGTTATCCCGGTATTTATGGACTAGTGTCATACAAGGTACCACATGACCATGATAGTAGGGTACATAAAGTATGTTAAAAGTGAGTAGTATTTTAAGTAATTTGAGATAATTTTTAATTATATGGATAATTAGTTAATTATTGGTTAATAGGAGATTAACAAGTTGAGTAAGGAATTGTGGATAATTAACTAAGGCCTCTCTGGCCCTCAGGGTAGGGGTAAGGTCTGCGTACATATTACCCTTCCCATACCCCACTTGTGGGATTACACTGGGCCGTTGTTGTTGTTGTAACTAAGGTCTTTGGATGAGCTTAAGGTGTCCCAAACGTGGCAGCAAATTATGTGCAAATTAAAGCTCAAATTAGTGACTCTTAAGTATATGGTAAGGTGGCACATTTTGGAAGATTTTTTGTGGCTTAGTCATCACAAGTGGGGCCCACTCTCGTGATAAAAGAAGCCATCCTCTTATATCAAAATAAAGAAAAATAACAATGTTTACTTAGTAATGGATGATGGAAGTCTCTGAAGTGATTCTTATGAACCATTACAAGGTCCAACATAAAATGCTAATTCAAAGAAAGCCGTCGGCGACCGACACTGCCTACTATATAATGCCTCATAGGGACCATCAAGATGCTCGACTGGTAACTGTTGTTGTAGGCAAACTCTGATAATTGCAAGAACTGATCCCATGAACCTCCAAAGTCAATAACACATGCTCGGAGCATATCCTCCAAAATCTGAATAGTACGCTCGGACTGTCCGTCCATCTGAGGATGAAATGTTGTGCTCAACGTGACCCGTATGCCCAACTCACGCTGAACTGCTCTCCAGAAATGTGAGGTAAACTATGTTCCTCGGTCAGAAATGATAGACACGTGCACACCATGAAGACGAACGATCTCACGGATATAAATCTATACCAATCATTCCGAAGAATAAGAAAACTGCCACAGGAATGAAATGCGCTGACTTAGTCAGCCTATCAATAATAACCCATACCGCATCGAACTTCCTCTAAGTCTGTGGGAGTCCAACAATGAAGTCCATAGTGATACGCTCCCACTTCCACTCTGGAATCTCAATCTTTTGGAACAAACCACCAGGTCTCTGATGCTCGTACTTTACTTGCTGACAATTCAAACACCGAGCAACATACGCAACAATATCCTTCTTCATCCTCCTCCACCAATAATACTGCCGCAAGTCTTGATACATCTTAGAGGCACCCGAATGAATGGAATATCGGGAACTATAGGCCTCTTCTAGAATCAACTCACGAAGTCCATCCACATTAGGCACACAAATACGACCCTGCATCCTCAAAACTCCATCATCTCCCAATGTGACATGCTTGGCACCCTCGTGCCACACTGTGTCTCTAAGGACAAGCAAATAAGGATTATCATACTGCCGATATCGGATACGCTCAAATAATGAATAACGAGCGACTATTCAAGCTAAAACACGGTTGGGCTCAGAAACATCCAACCTCACGAACTGATTGGCTAAAGCCTGAACATCCAAAGCAAGCGGTCTCTCACCGACTAGAATGTATGCAAGACTGCCAATACTGGCTGACTTCCTACTCTAAGAATCGGTCACTACATTGGCCTTCCCCGGATGATACAAGATGGTGATATCATAGTCTTTCAATATCTCCAACCGCCTCTTCTACCTTAAATTTAGCTCCGTCTACTTGAACAAGTATTGCAAACTCTTGTGATCCGTGAAGACCTCACACGACACGCCATATAAATAATGCCTCCAAATATTCAGCATGTGAACAATGGCTGCTAGCTCCAAATCATGAACTGGATAATTCTTCTTGTGGATCTTCAGCTACCGTGAAGCATATGCAATAACCTTACCATCCCGCATCAACACCGCACCAAGTCTAATACAAGATGCATCACAATACACTGTATATGGCCCTGAACCTGTGGACCAAACCAACACCAGTGTCGTAGTCAAAGCTGTCTTGAGCTTCTGAAAGCTCGCCTCGCACTCGTCCGACCACCTGAACTGGGCATCCTTCTGGGTTAACCTGGTCATCGGGGCTGCTATAGATGAAAACCCTCCACAAACCGATGGTAATAACCAGCCAAACCTAAGAAACTCCGGATCTCTGTAGCTGATGTGGGTCTAGGCCAGTCCTTGACTGCCTCAATCTTCCTAGGATCCACCTGGATACCCTCTGCTAATACAACGTGACCCAGGAATGCTACTGAACTCAACCAGAACTCACACATCGAAAACTTAGCATACAACTGACTGTCTCTCAATGTTTGAAGAATGACTCAAAGATGCTGCTCATGCTCCTCTCGAGTGCGAGAGTAGATCAAAATATCATCAATGAAGACAATCACAAAGGAATCCAAATAAGGCTTGAACACACAGTTTATCAAATCCATAAAAGCTGCTCGGGCATTCGTCAACCCAAATGACATCATTAAGAACTCATAATGCCCATACCGAGTGCGAAAAGCTGTCTTAGGGACATCGGACGCCCTAATCCTCAATTGATGGCAGCTAGACCTCAAATCAATCTTCGAAAATACCTTGGCACACTATAGCTAATCGAACAAATGATCAATCCTCGGAAATGGATACTTGTTCTTGATGGTGACCTTGTTCAGTTGCTGATAATCTATACACATCCTCATCGATCCATCCTTATTCTTGACGAACAACACCGGCGCACCCCGAGGTGAGACACTAGGTCTAAAGCCCTTATCAAGCAGGTCTTGCAACTATTCTTTCAATTCATTCATCTCTAGCGGGGCCATGCAATATGGTGGAATAGAAATGGGCTGAGTGCCCGGAGCCAAATCAATGCAAAAGTCAATATCCCTATCGGGTGGCATCCCTAGTAAGTCTGCAGGAAATACCTTTGGAAACTTACAAACAACAAGCACAGAATCCATAAAAGAATCCTCAGCACTAGAATTGTGAACATACTCCAAATAGGCCAAACACTCTTTTTCAACCATACGCCGAGCCTTCATATATGAGATAATCCTGCTGGTAGAATGACCAGGAGTCCCTTTCCACTCCAAACGAGGCAACCCCAACAATGCTAAGGTCACGGTCTTGGCATGACATTCCAATATAGCATGATAAGGTGACAACCAATCCATCCCCAAAATGACATCGAAGTCTACCATATCGATAAATAAGAGATCTACACGGGTCTCAAGACCGCCAATAATGACCACGCATGAACGATAGACACAATCTACCATAATAGAATCACCCACCGGTGTAGACACATAAATAGGAGCACTCAAAGAATAATGAGGTACAACCAAATACAAAGAAAAATAAGAAGACACATAGGAGTATGTAGACCCTAGATCAAATAAAACTGAAGCATCTCTATTGTATATTGAAACTGTACCTGTGATAACGACATTGGATACCTCGGCCTCAGGCCTAGCTGGGAAAGCATAACATTGGGGTTAGGCCCTACCACCCTGAACTATATCTCTGGGACGGCCTCCTGCTGGCTGGCCTCCACCTCTAGCGGCCTGGCCTCTACCTCTAATGGCCTGACCTCTACCTCTAGCGGGCTGACCCCTACCTTTGGCTCTCTGACCCCTACCTCTAGCTAGCTGGGCAGGTGGTGCCGGAATCATGGCAAGAGAACTCTGCTGTGACTGAACACCCACTAATCTCGGACAAGCCCTCTGGATATGACCATACTCACCGCACTCAAAACATCCACCTGAATGTTGCGGCTGAGCAAACTGAGACTAAACTTGGTAGGCCGACTGACCATGATAATAGCTCTGAAAAGGAGGTTCTTTGATAGGAGCTGGCTATCCTAAAGGAGGTACATAATAACCACACCCCCCTGAAGCTCCATGAGATGCCTGAAGTGCTTAGTGAAATGGCCTGGAAGGATGGCCCCTACCAAAAGAATCCTTGCCTCCAGACGAGCCACCACTAAACCTACCCGAATGACGAAGCCTCTTATCAGACCCTTGACAACTCCCCTGAGATAGAACTGCCTCAACTCACCGGGCCACATTGGCCACATCCTGGAAAGAGATCTTGCTCCTGGTCTTCTTAGCCATCTACAATCTGATAGATTGAGCGAGTCCCTCAATAAACCTCCTCACTCTCTCTCTCTCTCTCTCTCTCATTGGGAACTATAAGAAGAGTATGACGGGCCAAGTCAATGAATCTGGTCTTGTACTGAGTGACGATTATAGAACCCTGATGGAGATGCTCAAACTGCCTCCGATAATTCTCCCTTTGAGTGAAAGGAAAAAACTTCTCCAGAAATAGCTAAGAAAACTGATCCTAAGTCAAAGCAGACGACCCAGCTGGTCTACCTGAACAAAAATCCCTCCACCTTTTCTTGGCGAAACTTGATAAGCGAAAAGCAGTGAAGTCGACCCCATTGGTCTCTACTATCCCCATGTTCCGAAGAACCTCATAGCAACTGTCCAAATAGTCATAGGGATCCTCTGAAGATGTACTGCCATAGGTAGTAGTGAAAAGCTTGGTGAACCTATCTAATCTCCACAAAGCATCAGCAGACATAGCTGCTCCATCACCGGTTTGAGCTACCACACCCGGCTAAACTACTCCAACTTGCTGAGCTGTTGGAGTTTGAAATTGAGGAGCCATCTACTCCGGAGTGTGGGTAGCGGGAGTCTGTGCTCCTCCCCCAACCTGAGAGATGGTCGGTGCTACAGGAAGTAAGCCTACCTGGGTGACACTCTCCATAAGGCCCACTAGGTGGACTAGGGCATCCGGAGTACCGGGGTGGCGATGAACCCCTCTGGGACCTGAGCTGGCCCTGCTGGAACTGTCTGGGCCGGAACCTCATCCTCAAACTCTACCTGAGGCTTCGCCGCTGGTTCTGCTGCTCGAGCTCTAGGTTGAGCCCTGCCCCAGTAGCAGGAGCTGCTACTGGGGGCTCAGACTACTGATCAACTGATGAAGCGGTACGTGTTCTCACCATCTGCGAAATAACATAGTGGAAGTTCAATTAGTATTGGTAAATCAAGTTGCACGATAGGAAAGAATAGATATAAAGTTTTTCTAAACTCTGTAGCCTCTGGGGATAAGCACAAACATCTCCGTACCGATCCCTTAGACTATACCTACCTTGTTCGTAAATTGTGAGACCTAAGCAACCTAGAGCTCTGATACCAACTTGTCACGACACGGATTTCCCACCCTGGGGAGTCATGATGGCGCCTACTCGTGAAAGTTAGGCAAGCCAACTATTAAGGTTTTAACCCATTAGTAATCAACCCAAATCAGATATAAATAATAACTATAGTTAAATAGATGAAAAGTGAGGAAGAGTTATAACATATTCAAGTAAACCAACACATGAAGACCCACGAATCTGGTGTCACAAATTCACGAACATCTACAAATTATTACAAATACAGGTCTGAAAAGAAAATTACAACTGTTCTCGGAATAAAAAGAGACAGAAGAAAACTAAAATAGGGAAGGGGGACTTTAGGCTCTGCGGACGCCAGCAGATCTACCTTGGTCTCCCTGGACTGAAGACAGCTACCTCAGCTACTCACCAGGTCCGGTACCAAAATATGCACAAAAGAGTACAGAGTGTAGTATCAGTACAACTGACTCCATGTATTGAGTAAGTGTCGAGCCTAACCTCAGCAAAGTAGTGACGAGGCTAGGACATGACAATCATTTATACATGTGCAGTTAAATCATGTACAAACATAATCATTGTAACATGAATCAACAGAATAAGGTGAGAAGGGGACATGCTGCAGGGAGTATCAGATTCTAACAATAAGCCAATAAAGAAACATCAATAAAGGAGCATAATGAACATCATATCTAAATCAACCAAAATAATAAAACGGTAACACGTACACGGCATTACCCTTCGTGCTTTTACTCTCATCCTCACCACATGAAACAACAGAAACGGCACGGCATCACCCTTCGTGCATTACCTCTTATAATCATGGCACGACATCACCCTTCGTGCACTATTCCTCACAATATCGGCACGACATCACCCTTCGTGCATTAACACTCACAATATCGGCACGGCATCACCCTTCATGCATTAACACTCACTCACAATATCGTGCATGGCATCACCCTTCGTGCTTTACTCTCTTTCGCATCCAAACAATAGAAATAATACGTCCCGGTAAGGGAATTAACAATATCAACAATAATATCCCGACAAGGGAATCAACAATATCAACAATATTATCCCAGCAAGGGATTCAACTATAACAAATCTCATTTTCAACAATTACTTTACAAAATGAAACTCAACTTGAGCCAATACTCAACAATAGTCAATTACCAAGAAACTTTCATAAGCTTTGTTCAACATTGATAATTATCAATTGAGCATGAACGATATCTAATAGAGTCACAACAATCATGATATAAGACTCACAGGCACGTTTGACACCAACGTATATATACTCGTCACCACACCTATACGTCGTACTCAATACTAACACATAGCAAATAAGACCACAACCCCAATTCCCTTAAGCTAAGGTTAGACCAAACACTTACCTCGATTCCACGGACAAGATTAAGCCTCAATTACCGTTTTACCTCTCGGTTCCACTTCCAATTCGCGTGAATCTAGTCATAATTTACGTAATAACATCAATAAGTTCTAAATAAATCAATTCTAATGCATGAAAATAGATTTCCCATTGTTTTCCCCAAAAAATCAAAAATTGACTATTGCGCCCCGCATTATTACGTTGATGTTATGCTCTGAAGTAATATATTACGATGATGTTACGCATCGCAGTATTAACTTATGGCAGTGTTGCACCCCGAAGTATTGTACGTTGAATTTGTCGTAAGGTAATTGACATCAGTCCAAGTAAAAGATTATTTAGAGATTATAAGGATTATAGTATCTCACAAGTGATTAATAAATTCATGAAAGTGAAAGTGGTAGCAAGTCAAATAAAATGAATTTTGTCCAAGTTTGCATTTTGGGATAAAATACGGCCCGAGCTAAAATACCGGGTATTTATAGACTAGTACCATGCAAGGTACCATATGATCACGGTAGTATAATATATAAAGTATATATGAAGTATTTTAAAAATAAATAAAATTTTAAATAATTTGTGATAATTTTTAAATAATGTGGGTAATTGGTTAATTATTAGACTAGTGGGGGAATTAATGGATTGATTAAGAAAAAAGGGTGGATAATTGAATAAGTGAGGGGGAACTCACGTGGCAGCCCTCTTTAATCCATAAATGACTCTTCAAGTCATAACAGACCGTGGTAAGTTGGAATGTGAAGTTGGCAAATTCTTAAGAAAGTAGTAACATAATGTATGGAATGATTGATCCTAAAGTTAACAGGTGCAGCAGCATTTGAAAATAAGGAAAAAATTTATTGGGTAGGTTTTGCACTTAAATATATTTTATTTACTGAGAAGTCAAGAAAGCATTTATTGAAGTTCAAGGAAGAAATTCCTGAAATAATTCAAAGAATATCCTGCCATTCTTGGAAGATATATTGGGCGATTCAACTATAATGGTATATCATTTAATACCAAGTTCAAAATATTAACACATATTGACCCACCCAATCCACAATGTCTGCAAGACTGCATCTATATATAAGGTTTGACGTTAATCTTTAAGATGCCTCAGGCTCAACAATTGGGATAATTATGGGCGAACAAGGAGATAAATACTACTCAATCAATTACTACATGGGAAATTTACAAGAAACTTGTTGCGTCAAATTGAAGATGGAAAAGTGATTTTCTTCAGCAACATATACAAAAGTATGTCCAAGACAAGCAACAAGAAGCCACAAATTTATACTACGCAATAACAACAGGATTTGCACTTTTAAGGGAGCCCGGTATAATCTTATTCAAGAATATCATATGGATTTTTCCTACTCTAATCTCTTTGTTACGTGTTTCATCGAGATTAATATGTGTTAGAGGGATGGTTAAGAGAATCGATTCAGGTATGTAAAGGATAAGCTTTTCCTTCATTTTAGCATGATATTGTAATTACACAAGTTCGATAACGAGGCGTAAAGAAAGATTCGTATCCCGAAATTTGTGTATATTTTGCTAGTCTCGCAAATTACATATATTTTTCTAGTTTTGTAAGTTACCATATTCTTCTTATCGAGACTGCATATTAAGTTGAGTATTTTCTTCTTTCAGTCAAAAGAGTAGAGAGTCTATATATACAGTATTACAGTATTTTCATTACCATCGAGCTATAATCGATGGGCAAGCCCCTATTGGGCAACCTCTGATCAGATGGTAAGTTATATACCGAGCCTATTGTGGCTAAGCGCTTATGAGCGAGCCAGTTGGTCGAGATACAGAGCATAGTATGGCCGAGCGCCTATGAACGAGCCTACTACGGTAGAGTAGTTATATATATACCGAGCCTACTGTGGCCGAGCGCTTATGAGCGAGCCCAGTTGCTCGAGATATAGAGCCTAGTATGGCCGAGCGCCTATGAGCAAGCCTACTACGGCAGAGCAGTTAAATATATATACCGAGCCTTATAGGGCCGGACAACTATTTTACTTACTATATTGAGAGAGCTAAGTCAATATCAGCAGGTAAGCATATCTTCAGATTATCTTTGACTTCCAACTACTTGCAGTTATTATATTATCCGTTCAGTTTTAGCTCAGTATATTGCCTTACATACTCGGTACATTATTTCGTACTGACGTCCCTTTTCTAGGGGTGCTGCATTTCATGTGTGCAGGTTCAAACAGACAGACGGGTAGGCCTCCTCATTAAGTGTTGCCCGAGTTCAGCTTGATCGGTAAGCTCCATGCCTTTCGGAGTTTCCGGGTCTAGAGCCTTATGTACATATTATATATATATGTACATCTGTTATGAGTAGGTCGAAGAGCTGTTCCGATCATAGTATATCTATTAATAGAGGTTTGTAGACATATCCTGTCAGTTAGTATAGCATGTTGGGCTTTCAGTCCTTATATGTATATTTGGTTGGTTTGTCAACTGTAATAATTATGATGGCCTTGTTGGCCCAGTTTTATGTTGACATTTAGTCAGCATTCGCAATTATCTTGCAATGTGGCCCATGGCCAAAGTATGAAATCACATGTTCAGAGTTCCTTAGTTGCAAGTTGGTACACAAGGATAGGTGAGGCACCGGGTGCCAGTCTCGCCCCCCAGGTTCGGGGCATGACAAAGTGGTATCAGAGCAGTTTTGTCCTAGGGAGTCTATAAGTCGTGTCTAGTAGAGTCTTGTTTATGGGTGTGTCGTGTACCACACTTATAAGCAGGAGGCTATAGGGCATTTAGGACTGTCATTCTTTCTTCTTACTCTAGATCGTGTGGTAGAGCTCACTTATAAGAATTCAAATTCTGAACTTCTATTTTATTCATAATACAACGATGCCTACATTCAGAAAGACGGTCGGTAAGATATATAGATATGGAAGTATTGAGTTAGAGGAACTCGATTTTGCATCTTGCTTATGATGAGTAAATGTGAGGTCTTCAGCAGATCATGTGTGTACTAAAAGGTGTAAGGTTCTTGATAAGGAGCTTTAAGGAAGAATCACAGAATCAGAAGTTAGACACAAGTTTCAGCAAGTAAAAGAAGGAAGGTGAAGAAGGGTATGAGGTACCTATTTAATAAATATTATCATTATTTACCATTCAGGAAGGGAGATATAAGCATTTTAAGTTACCTTTAACAGTAACAGATGTACGTTCAATCAGTCACACCAATCTTAGTCATGCCCTATGGGAGCTAACGGATATGGTTTAAGAGAAGGATAGGATATCAGGATCCGGCTGGGGTTAGAATAACCCAAAATGATGGATGGATGATTTACGTTAGTTGACAATTTCGAAGGACGTTGCAAAAAGTGCTAATACATCTCCTGGTGAAACACCTCGATGGTGCATTTTAAAATAGTACCACTAGATATAAGTGCTACAAAGATAGGCGTGGAAGCCTGGAGAGGATAAATACTATCTTAGTATGACTGTCCCTAGTAGAGAGATAATGCTAGGCAACCCGAAGAACCAGTGGATGGAGCAAAGGGGAGTCAAATGCAAAAGAATATCTTATTGAAGTTTTTAAAATAAAGTGTTAGACAGAAATGTTAGCAGAAAATAAGAAGAGAGTTAATAAAGCGTTATGAGTAAGATATGATGCATGGATGACAATGGAAAAAAATGAATGACGATATTATAGGATATATAGTCAAGTGAAGGAAAAGACGAGAGGAGGCAGGCCTGGAGACAACAAAAGAGTATAGGCCATAAAGTTATATCCCATCCCCATTTCAAGAAATAAGTTCGTGACTCCAACGCGACTACCAGAAGGGAGAGTTAATCCCCACAATAATAGAGATCAGTATGGAGTGGTGAACAAGATAAAGTAAACGTGAATTAGAGATTTGGTGATTTGATAATGGTCGACATCATGAGAATTTCAGATTTAGTACCAGCAATAATAGAATGGACAACGGAAGAAGATTCATGAGAAATTCAGAGAATGGTCACTCAGGAAGACGCTTCTAGTAAAAGTTAAGCTTAAGAGACTGTATGTGCCAGTTATAGTAATTGTCACCTCGCGAGTAAGGAATTTCGTTACCCTTAGTACATAAGGATTACCACAAGGAGAGTAAGGGTCATCAATAAAGTGAAAGGACACCAAAAACAAAGAGGTAGAACATCTATAGGCAGATTGTCGTAGATCTAACTTTTAGTACTCCCCTAAAGAAGGGAATATGGCATGACATACGTTAGAATTAAGTTGTCCTAGTAATTATGGAATGATAAAGGAAGAATGCGATAAAACAAAAAAGGGATGAGATTGCACTTATTCAAAGCCTACATATATGCTACGATACTAGAGAATTATGCAAACACGACGTCAGGAAAAGGAAGTAAAGGTTCCTGCCCGAGATATTATTGATTAATAAGGAGCCAGTGTGAGAGGTAAGTTAAGACAAAGGAAATGAGCCAAGAAACATTACGCAGAATATCGATACGGGAATGGGCCAACAAGCAATTAGTAGTTGATTCAAGAAGAGCCTAGCTATGGCTAGACAAGAAAATACTAACAAATCAACAGATCATGCAAGACAAACATAGGGAACCCCAATATGGGGAATTCAGCCTCACAGTTATGATATCGTGATCCTTGAAAAATATCTATATAGGAGTTGAGGAAGTTAAAAAGGTATCGTATGAGTGTTAGGGAAATAAAAGAAAGTGACATTGTGAAGACAGTCAAAATATTAGTTCAGGAGTAACCCTACAAGCAAGGGTGTGAAGATAAGTAACTACGAGTAATTATAGGCGAGGAAAAACATCAAAAATTCCATCAGGCATACGATGTTATGTCTCGATGTGCCAGAAAAGCATAAGGAAATCGCTTCAAGTATTTCTCGATGCAACGTAAGCTCTAGTGGCAAGACATTACGTAAGAGGTTTCAGTTATCAGTAGTGGATTGTAGATCGATATTGAGGTGAATCAATAATGGATAAAAGTTACAACGTATGAAATGAGGTTAGGTCGCTACTCTTAAGATGAATAGTAATGAGGAAGTATTAAAGGGCTTAGATTTATACATATAGGATAAGCAGCAAGGGCAAGCTGGAATTTGGTAGCAGACCTCAGTAACGATAAATCAAAGTAAGAGTTACGGTATAGTATGACCTATCTTGATACAGTAAAGTCATACGAATAAATAAACGAATTCGTGGAATAAGTTATAGCAATATTCGTAAGTTCAACTAAGTACCAAGCGAAGAAATTCAATATACCTATAGATGCCCAGATGGCATCTTGTCGAGCTTTGTTCACAAAGTAAGGCCTAGAGATTGGCTAAACCCTGAAGGAAAAAAGAGAGAAGAGTCGCATAGGCGCACTTACAAGGTCAGAATCATACATGCTGCATAAAAGAAGGTAGCAATAATTACGAGATTGGAAGGATTTCGGCAACAAGTCATGGCATGAGGAAGAGGCGTAAAAGGGGGAATGCCCTGGCCTTTGGATTTATTCACAGAACAATTGCCTAAATGGCAAGGAAAGTATTAAAGTATTCGAAAGATATAAGTTATGAAAATGATAAGTATATAATTTGAAATTCAAATATAGATAATAGAGTTTTGTATCTTTCTCTATCTCCCGAAAAACCATTTTAGCTAAAAATTCATGTTGGGTCGGATTCGAACGAATCTTTCGATAATCTGTAAGAAACTCTTTATCTATTTTTAGAAAATTAGAAGACAAGAACAAAAGACAAAGAAATGAAGAAAAATAATAAAGTTTATTATCATACATATCTTTCTCATGTAGGAGATGAATAAGTCCATTTATTTAGTTCTACAGTTCTACATTCTTTGCACTTATTATACCTACTCAGTTAGATTTAGATATATAGATACTTAGATCTATACTAAGAATTTCAAATTCTTCAAATTCTATTAATAATAAATATTATCTAATTTCTAATTAGTAATTAGAATTCAAATTCTTAATTTAATTATAATTATTACAAGATATCTTTATTTATATAATAACATAATAACAGATACAAATAGTAAATCGAGGTACCCCTTCTATGACAAATTTGAACCTTCCATCTATTTTTGTGCCGTTAGTAGGCCTAGTCTTTCCGGCAATTGCAATGGCTTCTTTATTTCTTCATGTTCAAAAAAATAAGATTGTTTAGATTCGCTGGGACCCAATCTCATCCATTTTTTTTGAAAACGTGGACTTGTATCATAACATAGATATCTATTTATTGGAATATAGTATAACATATGATTTCCACCGAACATAAAGGAAAAAAATCTTATGCCTGCAGAAATATGATATATGGATATATCAATTCTAGCAATTTTCAATTAGATAAGGATCGCTGGATGGCTGAAATATAGTCGGTGAATCTCTATGTATATCGATATGTATAGTAGGATCGTATCAAATAAAGAGTATGTTATTATTTTAGATTTAACCAATTTGATGAATTACTCCTAAAGGTTGACATTAAACTAGTGCTAGTTCACCTCAAACTAGTGCTAGTTGATGAGAGTTACTTTGGAAACAAAAAAGTAAAGTCAAATTTCTCTGGGGTATTATCTCAATTCTAATAAAATGCAAACAGGTAAAGTATGACTTGGCGATCAGAACATATATGGATAGAACTTATAATGGGGTCTCGAAAAATAAGTAATTTCTGCTGGGCCTTTATCTTTTTTTAGGTTCATTAGGCTTCTTATTAATCGGAACTTCCAGTTATCTTGGTAGAAATTTGATATCTTTTTTTCCGCCTCAGTAAATCATTATTGTACGTTGAATTTGTCGTACGGTAATTGACATTAGTCAAAGTAAAGATTATTTGGAGATTATAAGGATTGTGCTATCTCACAAGTGATTAGTAAATTCATGAAAGTGAAAGGGAGAACAAGTCAAAGAAAATGAGTTCAAGTTTGGCATTTTGGGGTAAAGTACGGCCCGAACTAAAATACCCGGTATTTATGGACTAGTACCATGCAAGGTACCATATGACCACGGTAGTATAATATATAAAATATATATGAAATATTTTAAAAATAAATAGAATTTTAAGTAATTTGTGGTAATTTTTAAATAATATGGGTAATTGGTTAATTATTAGACTAGTGGGGAAATTAATGAATTGATTAAGAAAAAAAGGTGGATAATTGAATAAGTGAGGGGGAACTCACGTGGCAGCCCTCATTTAATCCATAAATGTCTTAAAGTCATAACAGAACGTGGCAAGTTGGAATGTGAAGTTTGCAAATTCTTAAGAAAGTAGTAACATAATGTATGGAACGATTGATCATAAAGTTAACAAGTGCAGCAGCCTCTAAAAACAAGGAAAATACTTATTGGGTAGGTTTTGCACTTAAATATAAGCTAGGAACATTAAAGCCGATATGGAAAATTATTATGCTTTGATGGTCCGGATGGAGGAAGATATGCAACAATTGCAGAATCAAAGCCATCATGACACTCAGGTGCTAGAAGCTCGGAATCAGCAAATCGGGCGCCTGCTTCAGGAAAAGGGTATTATCCGAGAGAGGGTTAGAGCCATTGCCGACTACATTGTCATGAAATTCCATGCTTGTGAGGACATGACTCAGACCACTTTCTTCGCTACAGTAATGACATTTGTCTGCCAGATAATGAGCGATTTGGAGCGGCTTCAAGGGGATCTCGCACATAGGCTCGTGGCAAGACCGAATGATATCCCACATGCCCCAAGAGTCGAAGCACTTATGTACTCATGATTTTTCATTTATCGAGTCTGTATTTCAGTTTTTAGTTTAGAATTTATTTTTGAGTCTGTTTGTAGTTTTAAAATTCCAAGAAATTGAGTAATTTGAAGTCTTTTGTAATAGAAAGGTTTAGGAGTTTTATTAATGAAAATTGAAAATTCCCAAAAAATTGTTTCTTTATTTTTTGCATTTATTTTCTTGAACTACGTAGTGATCTGATTCACGCAGCGTCGTGATACGTAGGCAATCCTTATCGGATTCGGTCATGATTTTTGTAAATAACTCAAATAAGAGAGGGATGTGAAAGGAAAGAACCGAAAGAAAACCAAAAAAGAAAAAAAGGAGAGCCAAAGAAAAACCAAAGAAAAAAAAGGGAGAGAGAGGAAAGAAAAGAGCGGAAAATGGCAATAGAAACACAAAAAGCCAAAATGGAAAGAAAAGAAAATTGGGGAAAGTAAGCAAAGCCGGGATGAAACATGCAACTGTTGCAAAACACGTAGAAACACATTTAACTGTATAGGTGCATCACACCCCAACGTGCGATTACCTATGTGTTAACTGCTCCAAACTGACCGGTTTGTTGTTTACTATTAAGCCCAGGTTCTATAGTAAGGTGGTTGGTTTTGTGGTGGTCTGGCTTCAGATCCATACTTCACGAGGTCAAAAGGAAGTGTTGAAATGTCTTTGGAAATTCCTCTGCCAACAATTCCTATTCTGGAGGATAGTCTGATCTCGACCATTCCAACTTCTGAGTCAGCAACTGCTAAGGAAAAAAGGATTTTACATCTCCGCATGATGGAAATGTGGGACGCCTGGGAAAACGGAAAAGAACTACCAAGTTCAATACCCGGATTCCCAGAAGTGTTTCCCAACGCAAGTGGGACCTCCAACATCCCCATAAGTTATCCAAATACCCCACTGGGATATCCTACCATTTCAGCCCACTTTGCTGTAACACCTTCTGAGGCCCGCCCCCAGGTGTTAACTTCAAGTGCGGCTTCAAATATATTCACCGCGCTACCTTATTCAGCCACGACACAACCTACTTTACCCAGGCCTAGCTTCGATCCATCTTCCTTCACATTTCAAGCACCATCTTTTCCAATGGAACCAACCCAGTTTACTACCAATGCTTACCCTCAGCCGCCTCGGTACGAGTTTACCGCAGGGTAGGAGAAACAACTAAAACCCTTGAACAAGAGGAGATTACCAGAAAGATGAGAAGCATGGAGCAAAGTCTCAAAAATACACAGGGTCTGAGTGGGCAAAAGAGCGTATCTTACGCTGACCTATGCATGTTCCCACACGTACATCTACCCTTGGGTTTCAAAACCCCGAAATTTGAAATATATTATGGGCATAGGGATCCCATTGCCCACCTCAAAAGGTACTGCAACCAACTGTGGGGAGCGGGTGGAAAAGAAGAACTTGTCATGGCCTATTTTGGAGAGAGTTTGGTCGGCATCGCTTCGGAATGGTATATGGATCAGGATATATCTCACTGGCATATTTGGGATGACCTGGCTCTAGAACTTTGTCAGGCAGTTTCAATATAACATTGATATTGCCCCTGAGAGGAATTCATTGTCAAATCTAAAGAAGAAGTCCCCGGAGAGCTTCCGAGAGTATGCTGTCAAATGGTGCGAACAAGCGGCCAGAGTCAAACCTCCAATGGACGAAACAGAGATGGTCAGTGTCTTCCTTCAAGCCCAAGAGGCTGATTATTACCAAAATATGATGTCTGCGATGGGTAAGCCATTTGCCAAAGCCATCAAAATTGGTGAAATGGTTGAAAATGGGTTGAAAACAGGGCGAATCTTGAGTCAATCTGCTATAAGGGCTACCTCCCAAGCAATCCAAGGTGGGTCTGGAGGAGTAGCAAACCGAAAGAAGAAGGAAAAAGCAGCAATGGCAACTTCAAGTGCAAGAAAACCCCATCCACCCATACCTCTTTTCTCTGAAAGAACCCCACAACATTACTATCCCTACCAAGATGTGGCTTATGCTATGGTTGCTCAGCCATACGCAGTGATGAATGCCCAACCCTACGCCAGGTCACAACAACAATTTAATCAGAACCGAGCTCCATTCCCCAGAAATCAACCTCCTCACCAAGATCACTATAATCCCCGACCTCCACAGAACAACTTCTGTACCTGGGAACCAGCCAAGATACCAAACATCACACCCATTGATGAGTCTTATTCCAGCCTGTTCACCAAACTTGTCCAGATAGGTTTGTTGAAGCTTGTACCCCAAACTAGGAAGAACCCAACATCACCTGTTTACAGAGCTGGTACTCGATGTGCGTACCATTCTGGGGAAGAAAGGCATGATACAGATGATTGTTTGACCCTGAAGAGGGCTGTGGAAAATCTGATAGAACAAAAGAGAATAGTGTTACAGGACGAAGACGTTCCTAATGTAACCAACAATCCATTACTGGCTCACAACAACGGGCCAGTTATTGGAATGATCTGTGAAGACAGATAGTTTGACCTAGCTCTAAAATCCATCATTGCCATAGCCGATGTGGAAAAGAAGCCAAAAGCTGTCGCGAAACAAGAGAAGGGGGAGAAGAAGAGCAAACCTACCCCGTAGAATATAGAAAAGAAAGTGGAAGTTGAAACTGGGGCAGTTCCCTCCAAAGATGTCGTTCTCTATGTTCCTTGAGGCCACAAGAAAGAACAAATGTCATTGAGTCCTCTTAGAAGGTTTGAGCAAAACAAGGGAGCTAAAATGTATGTGCCCAAGGGGACCTATGTGGTGCGGGGGCCAATAGTTCTACCAAGGCTGAATGAGCCCGTGGTTATTGGTCGTGCTCCGTAAAGGCCCATGACAGATCCCACTGGCGTTCCATGGAACTATAACAAATCGGTAGTAACTTACAAAGGCAAAGAGATCTCGAGAGAAGTTAAGGAAAATAACCCGGCCGAGAAGTACCTCAATCTGGAGGAAGTGAATAATGCCACAAAGAAGCGTTTCTTACCTAAGAAGCCAGTGAATGCTGAAGAAGCAAAAGCATTCTTCCAGAAATGAAAATGGCAGACTACGAGATAATCGACCAACTCCGAAAGTCTTGTGCTTAAGTCTCTCTGTCGTCTCTGCTAATGAACTCAACTGAACATCAAAAACTGTTGATCAAAACTCTTAATGAAGCATATGTACCCATTGAAACCACTGTAGAACAGTTGGAGAGGATGTCGGAGAGGTTTTTTGCAGTCAATCAAATCTCTTTCAGCAAAAATGATTTTCCCCCGGAGGGGGCCGCACATAACAAAGCCCTTCACCTGACAGTCAAATGCGAAGGGTATTATGTGAAAGGGCCATGCTAGATGGTGATTCTAGGGTAGATATTTGCCCTCTCTCAACTCTGCAGCGTATAGAAATCGGTATTGAGAGAATCAGACCCAACGACGTCTGTGTGCGTGCTTTTGATGGCATAAAGAGAGATACAATAGGCGAGATTGATTTGATTCTAACCATTGGCCCGGTGGACTTCGAGGTGACCTTTTAGGTCTTGGACATGGATACTTCCTATAATTTCTTCTTGGGAAGGCCGTGGATTCACGCAGCAGGGGCTGTGCCTTCTACTCTCCACTAGATGGTGATATTCGAACATGAAGATCAGGAGGTTGTAGTTCACGGGGTAGATGAGCAATCGATTTATGGGGACCCGTCAGTCCCTTGTCTTGAAGCTAGAGAATGAAGTGAACATATAGTCTATCAGGCTTTTGAGATTGTGGTCGCGGACCAATGTGAAGAAGGAGACCCTTGCCCTCAACCCTTTCTTTCAAATACATCAATTATGGTGGCCAAAGAAATGATCAGACATGGTTATAAACCCGGGAAGGGGCTCGGGAAGTCATTTCAAAGAATTGCCGAACCTATCACTCTGGCTGCTAGTGAGAAGTTCTTTGGGGTGGGTTTCCAACCCACATCAGCTGATGGAAAATGGGCGGAAGAAAGAGAGAACAATGCTTTGGTTTTGCCTCAGCCGATTCCGCATCTTTATAGGACATTTGTCAAGCCTAAGTACAATGAGGAAGATGAGGCCTTTACGGCCGAAGAAATTGAAGAAATCTATGGGGCTATGAGGCAGATGTTGTATAAAACCCAGATGGTCCAACCAGGGGAAGGCTCAAGAACCACTGAGGTGCTATTCATGGGACCCAGTGCCAAACTGCAAAATTGGAGGGCTACTCCGTTCCCAATCAGGAGGGAATCCTGGTAGTCCAGTCCTACCACTTTTTCTGCATCACGAGTTATTTCAGGGTGTAACTTGGATGTTTTCTTTAGTTTCCTATCTTTAATTCCCAATATAAACCCTGTTATCTTCAAATTCAAAGAAATGAAATCAATATTTCATCGTTCATCTTTCTTTATTCTTTCTGATTTTCGTTATTTTTCTCTTTATTTCTTCTTTCAGTTCTAATAATGCAGCTTTAAATAACATGACATGCTTGCAGACTTCATGCCCAGATTCAAATACGCTATCTAACTATGAAATAATGAACCAAGAATCAGAATATGATGAAGAAGAGACTTTTAGGGAAATAAATCGAGAATTGGAACAATTTGAGAATAAACATAAGCCAAACTTAGATGATACTGAGCCGGTTAATTTAGGTAGTTCTGAAGAAATCAGGGAAACCAAGATAAGCATTCACACAGATGAAAAAACCCAGGACGCAGTGATCCAACTTTTGTTTGAGTTCGAAGATATGTTTGCTTGGTCATACGATGACATGCTAGGACTAAGTGTTGATTTGGTGGTTCATAAGTTTCCAACTTACCCCGATTATCTCCCTGTCCAGCAAAAGCAAGGAAAGTTTAAAACCGATATCAGTGACAAGATTAAAGAAGAGGCCACGAAATAGTTGAAAGTGGGGGTGATCCAAGTGGTTCGATACACCACATGGTTAGCCAATGTAGCTCCAGTGCCAAAGAAAGATGGGAAAACCCGAGTGTGTGTGGATTACAGAGATCTGAACAAAGCAAGCCCTAAGGATAATTTCCCTTTGCTGAACATCCACATCCTTGTTGATAACTGCGACAAGCATGAGATACAGTCCTTCATGGATTGTTACGCAGGATATCACCAGGTGTTGATGGATGAAGAGGATGCAGAAAAGACAGCTTTTACCACACCTTGGGGCACGTACTGTTACAGGGTCATGCCTTTTGGTCTGAAAAACGTCGGGGCAACCTACATGAGGGCCATGATTGCCACTTTTCATGATATGATGCACCAAGAGATAGATGTGTATGTGGACTACGTGATCATCATGTCCAAGACCCAGGATGACCATGTTCGGGATTTGAGAAAATTCTTTGAGCGGCTGCGTAAATATGATCTAAAGCTAAACCCAGCCAAATATGCATTTGGGGTTCCATTTTGAAAACTTTTGGGATTCATAGTCAGTCAGAGGGGCATCGAGCTGGACCCAACAAAGATAAAGTCTATTCGAGATTTGCCTCCTCCAAGAACCAAGAAAGATGTTATGAGCTTGTTGGGAAGATTGAACTACATCAGCTGATTCATTACTCAGTTGATGTCTACATGTAAACCCATTTTCAAGTTGTTAAAGAAATATTCAACAATCAAATGGACAGACGAGTGCCAATAAGCTTTTGACAAAATCAAAGAATATCTGTCGAACCCGCCAGTTTTGGTCCCACCTAAACCGGGAAGACCTCTGTTCCTATATTTGACAGTCTTGGAAAACTCCTTTGGTTGTGTCCTCAGACAACATGACGTGACCAGGAGGAAAGAGTAGGCGATCTACTATTTAAGTAAAAAGTTCACAAGCTACGAGGCTAAATATACTTTGTTGGAAAGGACTTGTTGCGCTCTGACCTGGGTAGCTCAAAAGCTAAGGCATTACTTGTTGGCCTACACCACTTATCTCATCACCAGGTTGGACCCTTTAAAATACATATTCCAGAAACAAATGCCCACGGGAAGGTTAGCGAAGTGGCAGATCCTACTCCCTGAATTTGACATAGTCTATGTCACTCGCACGACAATGAAAGCCTAGGCGTTAGCAGATCACCTGGCAGAAAAACCGGTTGATGATGAATACCAACCTTTGAGCACCTATTTCCCGGATGAAGAGGTAAATTCAATTGAGGCAATATCCGAAGATACTAATGCTTGGAAAATGTTCTTTGATGGAGCGCTAAATGAAAAAGGTGTTGGAATCGGGGAAATATTGATCTCACCCACTGGTCAGCATTATCCAGCCACGGTCCGGCTTCGGTTTTTATGTACAAACAACACTGCCAAGTATGAAGCATGCATTATGGGTATGAACATGGCAATCGACCAAGATGTCAAAGAATTGTTAATCATGGGAGATTCGGATCTGATTATCCGACAAGCTCAGGGAGAATGGGAAACTCGAAATGTCAAACTTATTCCCTACAGGCAATATGTGGAAGATTTTAGCAAGCGGTTCAAGTCAATATAGTTCAGGTACATCCCTCGTTGTCACAATGAACCGGCCGATGCACTTTCTACTTTGGCCTCAATACTGCCATACCTAGGCAATGCCCACATTGATACCTTGGAAATCCAAATCCAGGAAAGACACGATTACTGTAATACAGTTGATGTAGAACCAAATATTCAGCCATGGTATCATGACTTCAAAAGATTTCTGAAAACTAAAGAATACCTCGAGCAAGCTAGTGGAGACCAAAAGAGAACCATTAGATGGCACGCAAGTGGTTTCTTCTTGAGCGGTGATATCTTGTACATAAGGACTCCGGATCTCAACTTATTAAGGTGTGTTGATGCTGAAGAGGCCGGAAGAATCATGTATGAAATGCACGCAGGAGTGTGCGAACCCCACATGAATGGTATATTTTGGCAAAGAAAATCCTTCGGGCTGGTTATTACTGGATAACTATGGAAAAAGACTACTAAAGCTTCATCCGTAAATGTCATCAATGTTAGGTGCATGGTGACTTGATTCATGCACCGCCTACAGAATTGCATCATATGTCAGCACCTTGGCCATTTGTTGCTTGGGGCATGGACGTCATTGGGCTGATTGAGCTGAAAGCTTCAAATGGACATAGATTCATATTAGTCGCTATCGACTACTTCACAAAGTGGGTCGAAGCAATTACTCTCAAATCTGTCACCAAGAAAGCTGTAGTAGACTTCGTGCATTCTAATCTCATCTGTCGTTTCGGTATTCCTACGACTATCATTACAGATAACGCTGCAAATTTAAATAGTCACTTGATGAGGGAGATACGTGAGCAGTTTAAGATCACGCATCGAAATTCTACTCCTTATCGGCCCAAAGCCGATGGTGCCGTTGAAGCAGCAAACAAGAACATCAAAAAGATTTTGAGAAAGATGATTCAAAGTTCCAGGCAGTGGCATGAAAAGTTGCCGTTTGCATTGTTGGGATATTGCACTACTGTGTGCACATCAGTCGGAGCAACACTGTATCTTTTGGTTTATGGAACTAAAGCCTTAATACCCACAGAAGTTGAAATCCCTTCTCTTCGGATCATTGTTGAAGCTGAAATTGAAGACAGGGAGTGGGTCAAAACCCGTTTTGAACAGTTAAGCCTGATCGATGAAAAGCGAATGGCCGCATCTACCACGGGCAGTTGTATCAACAAAGAATGACCTATGACTACAACAAGAAAGTGCGGTCTAGAAACTTCGAAGTGGGACAACTCGTTTTAAAGCGTATTCTTCCCCATCATCAGGAAGCAAAAGGAAAGTTTGCTCCTAATTGGAAGGGACCATACATTATCAGAAATTTGTTGCCAAAAGGGGCGTTATACTTGGGATACATCGAATGGAATGACCCTGAAATAGTTGTAAATACAGATGCAGTCAAAAGGTACTATGTCTAATCCTTCTGCAACAATAATCTTATGTGTTTGGGATGACGAAGGCTTAATTCTCGCTACCCCAAACACTCCAATATTTTGCTAACCCTTTGAGCCGGTTACCTTTCTTTCATTACCCTCTTTAGAACTCGAAGATTTTTTTAAAAAAAAGAAAAGAAAAGAAAAGAATGAAAGAAGAATCAAAACAAAAAAAAAAAAGAAAAACAACAAAACAACAAACAAAATGTTTCCCTGAACTACGTCCGACTTGATTCCGAAAGTATACGTAAGCAGCCTCTCTCTGGGGTTCAGTCACACCAAAGCAAAAATCCAATTTTCTCTAAAAGTGAAACCTGGAGCAGATGTTATAATGGTTCGGCGATGATCCCGCCTGAACGGTTCCAAAGTTGTAATTCGATCCAACCCTTTTTACCCAAACCTTGTTCAAGTCCTTCCGATCAATCGGCGAAAGGTTTTCAAAATCGGAGAACGCAGCTGTTTGGATCCGATACAATCAAGATAAGAGAAATAAAATGAGAGTCTTATTGGTGAAAACCCACGGGCACCGTAAGTCGACGGTGAGTAGAGAAATTGAAAATGAGAGAGTCTAATAAAAAAACTCGTAAAGAGCACTATAAGGCGATGGTAAGAAGAGAAATGAGAGAGGTCGAATGGCGAAAACCCGCAAAGGGCACCGTTGATCGAAAAGAAGAAACCCCTCACCACCATTGGTATTGAAAGAGGCCTGGCAAAGTTTCTCAGTTTTAAAACACGGGTCGCAATGGGTTTATGAGAAGTTGGATAGTTGTATAAATCGGGTATCTAGTCCAAGAAGCATGTCATGTCTATTGAAGTCTGCATGCACCCCGGATAAGTCCTTCTTTCCTCCCCGAAAGGGACACTTCTCCTTAAATTCATTTTCTTGTCCTTTGTTTATTTTTCCTTGAATCCCTTTCAGTCTAACTCTATTCCGAAACTAATACGAAGAAAAGGTGGCAAAATTGGTTTTACAGGGTTCTGCTTAATAAAAGCCAAGCCCAAAGAAAAGTACCCAGCCTCAGCGGGTGCATCAAGTCGATCCCGACTGGCCATGATGACTGATGCTCTGAAATCAGAGTTATTAAAAATGAAAAGAAATACAAGGTCAAAAGCCCCTAGAGGCAAAATAAGGTGAAAGGGCCAAAAGCCCCACATAGTTGAACCATCATCTGGAAAGTTTGGAAAGTTAAGTTCCTCGGCTTTAGGAGAGAGATTAATCTTCAGAAAATCCAGCAAGTAGCAGAGGTTCTCACCAAAAGAATTGGGCAGAGATCAAGTGATCAAAAACAATAACGGCCACAAAACCAACCACCGTTTCAAACTAACAATTGTTCTTTGTCTAAAAAATTGAAACAGGTGTAATCTTAAGCAACTGTGCAAGAAGTAGTTTCAACCAAAAGGGAAAAGATGAGAAAGAGCTAGAAACAGCTTCGTAGTAATAGTCAACCCGAAAGGGAAGTTTCTTCCAAATTATTTCCTGCATTTTTACTAAAGAAAGAGAAAATGCAATGGAAAATTAATTGAACTGGAAAAAAAAGATAAGAAGAAAATTCAAAAAAAGGGATAGCTTAGGATTCCTAACCTCAATCTTTTACATTTTTGCCAACATTAGGGCTCCAATCCCTAAGTTGAGATTTTTAGACATAGGTCCTCCATTCCCTAGTCGCCTTTTGCCAACATAGGGCTCCAATCCCTAGTTGAGATTTTTAGACATAGGGCTTCCATTTCCTAGTCTCCTTTTTGCTAATATTTGGGCTCCAATCCCTGAGTTGAGATATTTACACATAGGACCTCCATTCCCTAGTTGCCTTTTGCCAACATTAGGGCTCCACTCCCTAATTTGAGATTTTTAGAAATAAGAAGAAAATTCCAAAAAAAAAGAAAAAAAGAAAAAAAGGGTTAGTTTAGCATCCCCAATATCAACCTATTTTTTTGCCAACATTAGGGCTCCAATCCCTGAGTTGAGATTTTAGACATAGGGCCTCCATTCCCTAGTCACCTTTTGCCAACATTAGGGCTCCAATCCCTGAGTTGAGATTTTAGACATAGGGCCTCCATTCCCCAGTCACCTTTTGCCCACATAGGGCTTCATTCCCTAGTTGGGAATTTTTAGACATAGGGCCTCCATTCCCTAGTCGCTTTTTTTTTGCCAACATAGGGCCTCCATTCCCTAGTTGAGAATTTTAGATATAGGGCTCCATTCCCTAATCTTTCCTCCTAAAGACACACTATCCTTATTTTATCGCTTTCAAAAAAAGTTTAGATCTTAGTTAGAAATAACTTACGAAATTTTGCTAGTGAAAACTGGGGTAGAAAAACTTTGTTCGTTTGTTTGTTTTGGTGTTTGAGCAGGTCTGACCTCGAGGCACATGATTCGAGATGACCAAAAGAGTGAGTCTCAATCCAGAATAAAGAAAAGAAAAACAAAACAAAGAGAAGTGAACTCAAAGTGCAGAAGCGGAGAAAGATACGGAATGCTCAAGATATGATTGAAGTCACAAGTTTCGCATATCCCGCTTTGATCCAAAGCTGAAGAGAGAACCAGCACCTACAGCTAACGAGCATCAAGATTCAGATCGGAGTATGCAGCGAGAACTACCCAAGACTCAAGATCAAGTTTCAAGAGATTTATAGATAGGAATCTTGTAACTCGTAGCTGATAGGATTAGCTAGCTCAACCTTTTATTTTTTATTTTTTGGTGTAATAAGGAGTTCAGCAAGCAGTAGCAGCAACAATAACAGTGAAATCACAGCTTCCCGATAGTCACAGCTACCAAAACTTCAAGAACTACACTGACCTGTTTCCTTTATAGCTGAGGATATGTAGGCAACCTTTGAAGCAAGGTTCGGTCAGGCTCTTTTCAAAAAATGCTTATCATGGAGTTTCAAACGGGCAAAAATCCCTCATAATTGCTCATTTTATCTTTGCACGAAAACCCATCGTGTTTTCGAGCAAAGAGGGGCAGCTGTGAGCATGTGATTTTTGCCCTATATAAAATACTCCTACAGAATTTCAAAAATTATATTTTTTCTTTTAATTATTTGTTATTTTAGAAATTATTGTAGAATTTTTCTGATTGTTTGCATTTTGTGTGCATGTTTAATTTTTAGTTAATTCATGAAAAATACAAAAATACGTTGCATTTGTATTTAGGATTTAATTTTACATTTTGTAGATCAATTAGTAAATTAGTTTGTTTTACAAAAATGAAAAAATCACAAAAATAACTTATTTTTTGCATTTTTGTTGTTTAATTTCAAATTTTGGTAGTTTTCTTTTAATTTGGTATTTAATTAATTATGGTAAATATTATTTAGAGCTAATTAGTTTAATTTGGTAGGATAATTCGATTTAGTGATTAATTTAGGTTTTATTTTTAATCTTGAAAACAAAAAGATTTTTGAAATAAAAAAAAAAAGAAAAGGAAAAGAATGAGAGAAGGTATGGTTTTGATCCATTTTAGTTAAAAATTACCAGGCCCAATTGAATTCCCCAATTACCTGACCAAACCAGCCCAAGCTTGTCCCTTTACCCGGTCCAAACCCACTCAGGAACCAAACGACACTGTTTTGGTCTCTCATCATCTGAACTGTTGACTTTACTCAATCGAACGGACGTGAACTGGGGTCTGTGACAGTATATAACTGTCCGAACATTACCCACCCCCCCTAATCATCTCTCTCATTCACCATCTTTAGAGAACACCCTTCTAAACCCTAACACCTCCCCAAAAATCCCTACCATCTCCTGTGGCGGCGCCACCCCAAAATCGTCCCAAATCAACACCCCAAAGCCTTACACCTTCCTCTCTCCCAATCTCTAATTGTTTTCCCTCGAATCCCTCTGAAACTCATCGAATCTTAAATCAAAGTCAAACCCTAAAATCCCAAAAAACTCAAAATCGAGATTTCAGTAAGGTTTAAGGTCTAGGTTAATTTTATTCTTGTGTTCTTGATAAGAATACAGGATTAATGTCAAACTCGGCAGAAAATTTAAAGGTTTGAAGATTTTGGCAATTTCTATTGTTCGGACCACTTCTTAGGTATTTTCTTTATCTTCTATTATTTAATTTTCATTTGTAGTTCTTTTCTGAACTTCTTCTGTTTCTTTCTTTTATTTTTCTGATTTTTGTTTTTTCCATTTCTTCAAACCATTCGTGTTTGCATGTTAATTTTAGATTTGTTTAGCTAGTATTTTATTTCTTGTTTCGAGTTTTGTATGTGGTTGGATTTTCTGTCTCTACTCTTTCTTAGGAGGCTCAGGGTTTTAGAGTTTTTGGACTCTGCAAGCTTTTGGGCTGTGTGGGTTCGTCTGAGTTTAATTGAACTTGGACCCTGAAAATTCGGAGCCCAAAACCCAGATTTTGCGGACACATAACAATTTGATTTGGATCAATTTGACCCATGTCTGTTTGGTTTCTGGAGTAAATAGCAGGGGTTTTAAGAGTAGTCTAGGGATTTTAGTTTAGGGAATCTTCAGTAACTGATTTAGGAAGCTGCTAGGAAGATGTCTTTGGGACTAAATTGAAATGCTGATTTTTAAACTAATGGTACAACAGCAAAAATAAAAACTCTAAAAGGTTTAATGTGCAAAACTAAATCCATTTTAGGCTTCCCTAAGGCTTACCTATAAAGGCACTCTTTCTTCATTCACAAAAGAGATTTTTAGAGACAAAAATTTCTGAAAAATTACAAAACGGTTGAGTTCTTTCTTTCAAAAAAAAGTATTAAAAATGGCCTGAATTTCTGCTTGATTTTGAGTTCTAATTCCCTTGTGATAAGTTAGAACTTAAAGAGGTTCAGTAGAAGTTGTGCATTTGGGGGTTTTGAATGTTGAAATTAGTTTGAAATCTGAGGCTTAATTTGCTGACTTAGGCACTGTTTCATTGCTGGTGCTAAATTAATTTTTGCTGCTGCTCTCTTGCTGATTCTTCACTTCTTTGTTTCTCTTCCAGGTATTTCTTTGAACCATTGAATGGAAAGTGAAGTTGTAAATGTGGTTATATGTATGGAAAACATGGAGCTTGTTGGAAAATGCATTTGAGCTCGTTTGTATTTGAAGAGCACTCTGACTATGCTCATAAGCTATTTAGTTTCTTCTTCATTGTATTTTTAGACTCTGTTATAGTGTTGGATAAATGTTTCTTTCATTTGCTTAGTTTAAATATTTGAAGTTTTCTAATTATATGTGTGGGTGGTAGGGAATTAGTGTAGTAGAAATTTTAGAAGAGTTAAGCATGTTTGATATCTGCTTTAGTTTGTTGAAATCAGTGTTGTTGAGGGAACTTGTTTGAATCTGTTTAAGTTGATGTTCCTAAGGTCTGAAACCAGCAATTTTCATGTTGAAGTTTATCTAGTGTTGTATTTGCTATTTGGAAAACCATGTAGTACTCTACTTTGTAAAATCGTTAACGGTTTTAAAATTATTATACTGTTTACAATTATTTGGATAAGAAAAATGGTTTGAGTGATGACCTTAAGGGTCAAGATATGTACAAAATTACTATGGGTGTGATTGTAAGCATGTTTAAGTCAAGTTTGATGTTAAATTTAGATTGTTTATTTGATAATCCCTAAGATCTTTATTTGTTGTTGCATGTATGGAAAAGGGTTTAATTGAGGTTGGAAGCTTATGCAAATGTTCATTCAGTTAGCTTAAACTGATTTAAATCTGAGGGTATGTATAGTTGTGCATTGTTGACAGTTAGCTGGGTTCAATATTGGTACCCTTTTAATTTTCTGATATTGTACGCATGCCTGGAGACTCGAACTCGAGTCTCGCCCTATTTCGTCCTTGGTTCTCAAAAAGTGTAGGCCCTTTTGGGCCTAGGAACATGAGACCCCCTGAAACGGAATTGCATGGCCCTATCATGTTTGGGCCTGCCTTTTAATTTCCCCACCTAAATGTTGTTGATGGCCCAAGCCATTTTCTTTCAAATAATTGGCCATGTTCTCTTCAAGGCAATTTTCTTTTAATTAGTTTGAGCATTAGTATTAAAAGTAGAGTTCAAATTCCATTAGTGTTTAATTAGTTAGATTTCATTAAATAGATTTGGGGTGTGTCGTATTAAATAAGATTAGTTTATAGCCCTCAAAGCTTAGTTTGAGTTTCCTTTAAAATCGGAATCGAGGTGTGCCATGCCAAATAAAATCTCAAAAATGCATGGCCCTTATTTAATTAATTTTAAATATTTAGAAATTGAGGCGTGCCATTTAGTTGAATTTTCCATGCTCTCGCAAATTTGAAAGTGCGTAGTTGCTTTAGGTGCGTAATTTAAATTAATTTCCTTAAAGTTGAATGTGCATTTCATGTGACCCAAATCCAGATCTCAACAATATTAAATAAAATGTGTCGCGGACCGCGGGTGCATTTCATATGGCGTGGTTCAAAGATGTGTTTTAGATAATGTTGAATCTTCTTTAAAAAAAAAATAATTAAAAGCGGTTAATAAGTTAAAATACACCATAGGCTAAAACATGTATTAAAATCAGATAATAGGCCAATTATGATAGTTTAAGCGACCGTGCTAGAATCATGGAATCCGGGGGTGCCTAACATTTTCCCTCAGGTTAATAGAATTCCTTATTCAGAATTTCTGGTTCGCAGACTTCAAAAGGAAAGTCAAATTTCATCGATTTGGGATTTAGAATAGACCGGTGACTTGGAACACCAATTAAAATATTCCAAGTGGCGAATCTGAAATAAATAAAATAATCTCACTTCGAATAATGTCACTTTAATTTGAAAAACTCTCTTATATACCTTGTCAGGTGTTTAATAAGGAGGTGTCACACATGTAGGGGTGCCAATTGTGAGTTTGACATATTGAGCTTTAACCTAAAATTAGAGATACTTCAAAAAACAAGTGTTAAATAGTGTGTGTTATGAAAATTTGTATCAAATAACCATTATTATCCTCAGCCCCACGGTGGGCACCAAACTATTTGCCCTGAAAATCGGATAACAATTGAATTTATAAGTTATTTTAAGGATACATGAATTAAATTGATTAAAAGCGATAAATGGAATTGTAATTAAAGTGAACAATTATAAAATAAATTCAAACTGTACAACTTGGACAATTATAGTCTTGAAAAGTAAGTCTCACTTGAACTGGGTGCAATTCAAATGATATCAAATACAAGGGAACAATAGCTTACAAAAAGAAAGTAACATTATATTGTTTTGGGATGTGTGTAACCATGTGTTTTACAAATAATCAGATTTCCTTTATATAGTAGGGGAATCCTATTTTAGCTACAATTTTATAAAAGATAAAAAATTCCATGATTTACTGATTATCCGATTTCTCATTGATACGTGCTGAAATTCCCGCCGTGATACCCGAAATATTTCGGGCATCCGTTATTCGGTCTGGCGATGTTTCCTCGAGCTCATTCAGGGTCAGGGTTGATTCTGGGGTCATGGACTCGATGTTCTCAAGGACGGACATTTTGGCTTCATATCCTACTTCAGTGGAACTCGGGGTCGATCTTTAATCTTTCATATTTTAATCCCAATATGTCATGCAATGGAGGAGCCATATTTTGACCGTATACAATAATCTCTAGCGTGTTGGTACTACTTTCAATTAATTAAGATGAGGCCAGTGAGCCATTATTTGATATCTTGTTGTTGTTTAACCAAAAAATGGGATTTCGGTCAAAGCTTTAATTTGGAAGAACTTGGGTTACTGATAATCAAAAGAATATATGAAAGAAAGTAATTTGGCTAGCAATAAGATAATCAGAAGAAACGCAAGTAAATCGGTATATTCAGATAATATTTTGTGTGTTTACAATTGATCTGTTCTCTCCCTTTTATAGCTACTTTGGAGATATGCATTTTGCCTTTGTCATAATAAAGCCATTATGGGAAATTAAAGACATTAAATGCTACGTTATATAATCATTGTATTTAATACAGATTGTCTAACGTTTTTAGTATTTAAGGCTCATTAAGTACTGTATCTGTACTCCCTTGAACTGTCAGATTCATTCCCCTTGATTCTTGGACTTAAATAGGTACGGGCGCTGAGTCTTTTGAATAACCACTCGTGCCTCTTCCTTTGCCTCTGCTCGTATCTGTTGCAACTCGTGCCTCTTTGCCAATCATAACTCTTTGACCAGTCTACGTGTCATGACACGCCATCTTTATACCACTTTAATATGTAAACTCAATTTTTCCCAATACAGATAGTCCCCCAACTTGCCATTTATTCATCAATTGAATATTTGGGAAGTGGATTTCATTAAGACGAGAATTTTTGTCACCATTAATGCTATAATAAAATCAACACCTCATTTGTTACTTCCATTTAATGCTCTTCACGCGTGGCACCCTTCTACTGGATCTGCAACTTTGCAGCACTTTTTAGGGCTTTTTCACAGCTTCACTAATCACGAAGCGTCAGTTCTCATTATGACATTTCCATCATTGTACCTTTTCCTTTGATGGTTGCTTCTTAGTATAAATATAGTTTTCTTCTTTGTCTTTACCACATAAAGTTCTCTGAATATCCAATTCTCGAATCTCTGTTTGCTTCTTCCTCGTACTATCATGTTTTCATCAAACCCTAACCCTAGAAGGGTCCCCATAGTTGATAACTTCCCTGATGTCTCCAGTAGGAGCAAAAGAGGAGGTAGGCTTCGTAATTTAGGATCTTCATCCTTGCATGGTTTTTCTCTTCCTTCGCCTAGTTCTGGCCCTTCTTCTAGAACTAGAGGTTCTCTTTCACACAAATCTTCTTCTAGAGGTAAGGAATCTTCTAAACCTCTTCGTGAACCTCTAGTAGAGGAGATAGTTCCCGTGGAACTATCTTTCTATAACGACAGAGAATCTCTTAGAAATCAAGTATCTTCTTTAGATCACGCCGATATCTATCCCACTCAAATCACTGAAGGTTTGATTTCTTTAGTTCGCAGAGACTGCCATTGGAGTCATGACTTTCCTATCATTATTCCCAATCCGAATCAAAGAATTACCTCTTACTTAACCGGATTTTCCTTTGTCTATACGTACCCTTTCACATTAGGATTCAAACCTGCTATTGATCCTATTATTCTCGAGTTCTGTCATTTCTTTGATGTTTGCTTAGGTCAAATTGGCCCAATAATATGGAGGGTTGTTGCCTGTTTGAGGCATTTGACCAACATAGCCAGTGTGCCTTTTACTTTCCCACATCTAATTCATCTTTACTCCCCTAGACTCTTTCGTAATGGTGTTTTTACACTAGTTGTCAGGAGCAAAAGAGTTCTAGTTAGCCCTGAAGAGTACAAAGACCGTGGCTGGTATGCCAGGTTTGTTGCTTCCCATACTATTGGTTTAGTGGGTGATGAGAACGTTCCCTTCCCTGAGAAGTGGAATTTTGCACGTGAGTCTTCTAACTTTCTCGTACCTTTTTTTCAGTTTTGTTGATTTTTCTAATTTTACTTTTCCTTTCTAGCAACCATGGGAGTTGTGGAAGATGTTCCCAATTTCCGTGATTGGTTAGGAAAATTGTTGAGAATTGCACCAATGGATGGTAGATCTTGGAAGACCATTTCCCAACATTTTGGTTGGAAAGTAAAAACTCATGGTAAGAGATTTTATTTTATTTTACATATTCTTTTTTTCCTGAACTTAACCCAATCCTTCTTTCTATCAGGATTTGCTATTCGAGGAGTTACTGCTGAGGCAGTGCGGCTTCTCGTATCTCTTTGAAAAGGGATCAAGAAATAACTCTGGGCTCTTCATCGAAAAGAAAAGCCGTTGATGACCAAGATTCTGAAGAAGAGGAAGATAGGGGCTCTTTGGTAACAAGTCCACGGGCTCGTAGACGCATCATTTCTGATGATGAAGAAGAAGCATCCCCCCACCGTTCTATTCCTCTTACCGAGTCTGATGAGGCCCCATTTGTAATTTCTGATGATGACGTTGCTCCCGCTGCTGCTCATGATTCTGTTGAGCAGCATTTTATCAGCCCTGGCTTCTTTTTCTACACTCGTGTCTGTGACTCCTTCTTTGCCGATCTCGGCTGTTTCCATTCCTCCCCAAACTGTTTTTACTACTTCTATTGTTCCTCCTTCGACAATTCCTCCTCCAATCATTCCTCGTGCTGAAGTTGGCTCTACAAGTAGGAGTAGTGCTATGAGGCAAGTGATCATTGAAGTCCCCACTGAGGGCAATTTTTAATGAAATCGGGTCAAGAAGATGTATGGCTAAAGCCCTTAAATGGACCAATTGAGAAAGCCAAACTAGAGAGCCATAGCTCCTTAACCTTGATGAATGACATTGTGCACGCTTATTTAAAGGCATTCCCCTTCTCTTTTGTTTTTTAAAACTTTTACTTTGTAATTTTTCTATCTTTGTGGTTCTCAATTCCCTTCATTTCTCCCGTTTTTAGGCCAATCATATCGGCACGGAGATGATGAAAAGGGTTTCCCTCTCAAAGCAATTAGTGCATGATTCTCAATTAGAGACATACAATTGGAAGGAACAGTATGAAAACCTTAAGATTGATGTGGAATATTTAGAGGAAAGTAAGAGTACCTTGGAGTAGCAGGTTCGGGCCTTGACTACGGAGTTGGCAGTTGAAAAGGCTGCCTCAAGTCAAGCAGATAAAGAAAAAGCTCGTCTTGAAACTTCTTTCTCAGAGCAGTTGTCAAAAGCTAGCAAAGAGATTAGAGAGTTAAAGGCTCTCTTGGGTGAGAAAGAAGCTTATGTTGGTGAGCTCGTGCAGAATTTGACTCAAGCACAAGAAGACCTCCGAGCTTCTTCTGATAAGGTTTGTGCATTAGAAAGTTACCATACCTCTCTTCAAGCTTCTTACACGTCTGCCTTGGCTGAAAATGAAAAGTTAAAGAATGAAATTGATGACTGGGAAAGAGATTACGAAATCCTTGAGGATAAGTCTGCCATTGAAGTGAGTTGGGCGTTTTTGAATTCTTGCCGTGATACCCTAGTTGAGGCTAGCCAAGAGACTTTTAACTTGGAATCTGAGTTAGCTAAAATCAATGAAACTATTGAGAAGGCTCAACAAACTCAAGATTTTCCTTCTCCCGTGGCCGAAGCTTCCGTGAATGTTGAAGTTGATACGGGTATCCCAACTCCTTCAAGCCCAGTTGAGCCCGCTATTGTAAACCAAGTTGAGCCCACTGCTGTTGATGCACCTACTTCAGTTCCTACATCTTCTTAGTGATAAGTTTAAGTCATTTGAATTTCTTTGTGTTGTTTTGTTTTTTGGGAAAATTGTGGTAAAACCCTTGGTCTCATTTGAGGGTTTGTTTTGGAAATTCAAGTCCCCGGACCTTTCATGGGGCAATTTGTATAAATAATTCACAGCTTATGACTAAGTTCGTACTTAGTCTTAACTTTTTTAATATTAAGAAGTTTTCTCGTTACTATCTTGAACTTCTGTTTAGTTTATTTTTGCCTTTATTTATAAGGACTTATAGAATAATTTGCATTTTTATTCTTTAAAAATGCTTCTATTAACTTCATGAATATTTATATTAATCATGAATTTTATAAAAGAGGGCCCTTTTATATTCAACACTTAATGAAGAAGACGTCTTAACTTCATAATGGTGTTAACATACGATAAAAGAAATAGGAATACACATGTTTCTTTGAAATAACTTTGACAAGTTTTTATTTGAACTTTGTCTTGTTTTGAATAACACTTCACACATATTTGAATTACATCTATAACTTTCTCGTAACTGTTTTTCTTGTAACAACTTTAAAAAATAAATAACCACGAGGTTTTTATCTATAACCTGTTTCAGTACATAGCCTTTACCCTAACTATGGTAAGGTAACAAATACGAGGTTTTTATCTATAACCCATTTTAGTGCATAGCATTTACCCTAACTATAGTAAGGTTTTTCTTTGGCCTCAGCTCGTGACTTTACTCTGCACTTGACTCATTCAATGAGTGAACTTTCCAGGGCTTGATCTTCTTTGCCTTCCTTATAACATGCCCGTGTATATTATGTAGTCCCCCGAGTGTTTGAGCATTTAAGTATGATGCCTCGAGCACTTGATTGTTCCTCTTATTTGGTCCTTTCCCTGTAAAGAAAAAACATACAAGACTCGGAGGTACGATTATAGATGAAGACTGCTTAACCTATTTGAATTTCTATCAGAATAATTGTAACCCTAGGCCAGGAAGTTTAATTTATTTCACGTGCCTTGCAGGTCGTGACTCATCATTTAGTACGGGTTAGCGTTTTGCCTATCATCTAAAATTGTTAGTAAAATTTTAACAATTCAAAAACCGTGGGTATTCTTCAGAAATAGTATCTCTTCAGATGAACAACTTTCCAATGTGATGGTAGTATCTTGCCATCCATTGTTTCCAGCGCGTATGCTCCTTTACCTGCAATATCATGAATTCTATAGGGTCCTTCCCATGTTGGACTTAATTTCCCCGAGTTAGCTGCCTTTGTAGATTGAAAAACCTTTTTGAGCATGAAGTCCCCAATTTTGAAGAATCTGAGGCGTGCTTTTTGGTTGTAGTATCGTTCTATGACCTGCTTCTGTGCTACCATTCTTATTAGTGCAGCTTCTCTTCTTCCTTCAAGTAAATCAAGATTTACACGCATTTCCTCGTCATTAGATTCTTCTGTCTCCTGTGTGAATCGTGTACTCAGCTTTCCTATCTCAACTGGAATTAAAGCTTTAGCTCCATAAACCAATGAAAATGGTGTTTCTCCTATACTTGTTTTTGATGTTGTGCGATATGCCCATAAAATACCAGGTAACACTTCTGGCCAATTACCTTTGGATTCCTCTAAACTCTTCTTTAAATTATTGATAATGACTTTGTTTTTTGACTCAGTTTGCCCATTATCCACCGGATGATAAGGTGTAGACGTAATCCTTTTAATCTGCCAACTTTGAAAGAATTCTGTAATTTGAGTGCCTATAAACTGAGGATCATTATCACATACGATCTTCTTTGGTACACCGAATCGGCATATGATATTCTGCCAAATGAAATCTTTAACTTCCTTTTCTCGCACCTGTTTAAATTCTCCTGCCTCTACCCATTTAGTAAAATAATCAGTGAGTACGAGCAAAAATTTTACATGTCCTTTTGCTTGCGGTAGTGGACCCACGATATCCATCCCCCATTTCATAAATAGCCACGTTGCAATGACCGGATGTAATAACTCCGCGGGCCTATGCATATTATTACCGTACCTTTGGCATTTATCACATTTAGCCACGAAACTTTTCGCTTCTTCTTCCATTTTGGGTCAATAATAACCTGCCCTACTTAAGGTTCTTACCAATGACCTTCCTCATGTGTGATTCCCACAATTCCCCTCGTGTATTTCTCTCATTACGTATTCTGTCTGAGAAGGTCCGAGGCATCTTGCTAAGGGACCACCAAACATTTTTCGGTAAAATTGCCTTGCTTTAAGCAATACCGAGCAGCCTCTTTTCGAAGTGCATGAGCTTTTTTCTTATCTCAGGGACGGTACCATACTGCAAAAAAGCAACAATCTCGTTCCTCCAATACCAAGTTAAGTTATTAAAATTTACTTCATTCTTATCAAGGTAGAGAACTGAATGAAACAAATGAATAACTAAAGCATTTTCATTGCTTTCCACGTCTGCCACAGATGCAAGATTAGCTTGGGCGTCGGCTTCAGCATTTTCATCCCTTGGTATTTGTGTTACTTTCCAGGTTAGAAATTGCTTTATCAAATCCCGTACCTTTTCTAAGTATTGTTGCATCCTTGCTTCTTTGGCCATATAAGTCCCCAGCATTTGATTAACTATGAGCTGTGAATCACTTTTGATTATAATCTGATTTATGCCAAGTTCTCGTGTCAGTTCTAAACCTGCAATCACAGCTTCATACTCTACCTCATTGTTAGTTATAGAATGACATTTTATGGCTTGTCGAATGGTTTCACTAGTAGGTGGTACCAAAAGAATCCCTAAACCAGCACCCTTTACGTTAGATGAACCATCAGTAAACAAAGTCCAAGTTCCTGGGTTAGCTCCGTTGAACACCTGCAACTCTTTTTCTGCTTCTAATTGCATCCCTTAGCTAAAATCAGCCACGAAATCAGCTAACACTTGAGATTTTATAGCAGTTCTAGGTTGGTAGGTAATATCATATTCACTTAATTCTATAGCCCATTTAGCTAACCTACCTGACAATTCATGCTTATGTATTATATTGCGTAATGGATAAGCAGTTACTACAGTAATAGGATGACATTGAAAATAAGGCCTTAATTTTCTAGGTGCTATGATTAATGCAAGTGCAAGCTTTTCTAATTGAGGGTATTGTGTCTCCGCATCTAATAAAGATTTGCTAACATAAAATATCGGAGATTGTTTACCTTGGTCCTCACGGACTAAAACAACACTTACCGCTACTTCTGAAACAACAAGGTAGATGAGCAGTCTTTCCCCAGCTTTTGGTTTTGCGAGTAATAGTGGATTTGATAAGTATGTTTTCAAATTTTTGAGTGCCTGCTAACATTCCTTGTTCCATTCAAAGTGATCTTACTTTTTAAGAGCTGAAAAGAATTTAAAGCACTTTTCTGATGATTTAAAAATAAATCTTCCCAAGACTACAATTCTTCCTGTCAACCTCTACACTTCTTTTTTGCTTGAAAGCATATCAGTAATTTTTTCAATGGCCTTAATCTGTTCGGGATTCATTTCAATACAACAGTTAGAAACAAGAAAACCCAAAAACTTACCTGACGCGACACCAAATGCACATTTCTCCAGATTTAATTTCATATTAAATTTGCGCAAAATCTGAAATGTATCAGACAATTGTGATATATGATCTCTCGAATGCTGAGTTTTAATTAGCATATCGTCTATATAAACCTCCATGGTTTTTCCCTGATGTTCTTGAAACATTTTAGTAACCAACCTCTGATATGTTGCACCAGCATTTTTGAGACCAAAAGGCATTACTTTATAACAATAAGTCCCTCTGTCTGTTATGAATGAAGTTTTTTCTTCATCTCCTGGATCCATTTTGATCTGATTGTACCCTGAATATGCATCTAAAAAACTTAATAGTTCATGCCCTACAGTTGCATCAATTAGTTGATCTATATGTGGTAGTGGAAAAGAATCTTTAGGACAAGATTTATTAAGGTCTGTGTAATCCACATAAACTCGCCACTTACCGTTCTTCTTTGGAACTACAACAGTATTGGCGAACCAATTAGGATACTTTACCTCGCGGATGGATCTAATCTTTAGCAATTTTTGAACCTCTTCTTGAATCATCTGATTCTTGAAAGTTCCTTGCTTTCTTTTCTTTTGTTTGACAAGAGGGTACGTTGGGTCTTTATTCAATTTGTGAGTCATTACCTCTGGGGGTATTCCTGTCAGGTTAGAGTGGGACCAAGCAAAAGAGTCCACGTTAGTTTTCAAAAATTCAATTAACTTACCTCTCATACCTTGGCTTAGATTGGCCCCTACGTAGACTTTCTTATCAGGTCATTGTGCAAATAACATCACAGCCTCCAGTTCTTCAATTGTTCTTTTGATATTTTCGTTTTCTTCTGGTTCTTGAATGGTATCAGGCCTTGAATCCACATCTGTCCGCCCTTGTTTAGTTGAGGTTTGTACTATGGTGCCCTCAACTGTCTTTTGTGATTGCCATTTTTCTTATTTTTTCGTACTTGAATCTACTACAGAGTTGATTCTCCTATATGTGTGTTGATCCCCACGGATTTGACATATTCCCCATGGTGATGGAAATTTAATAACTTGATGCAAGGTTGAAGGAACGACATCCATTTCATGGATCCATGGTCTCCCAAGGATCATATTGTAAGCCATCTCCATATCTACTACTTGAAACTTTGTATCTTTGACAACTCCTTCTGCGAATGTGGTGAGTGTTACCTCTCCTTTCGTCACAACACTAGAATTGTCAAATCCAGCTAAAGTATGCGCCTTTGGTATTAATTTATCCTCAGCTTGCATCTCTCGTAATACTCTTAGCAAAATAATGTTCACGGAACTACCTGGATCAATCAAAACTCATTTCACATTAGTATTATGCACAATTAAAGATATTACCAAGGCACCATTATGAGGAGATAATACGCCATCCACATCAGCATCATCAAATGTAATGTTGTCTTCCTCTAATACATGTCGCACCCGTTTCCCTTGGGTAATTGTGACTTTGGAAATTTTATTAGCTGCAGTGTACGTTACGCCATTGATGTCTTCACCCCCGCTTATAACGTTGACGGTCCTTTTAGGAGAAGGTGGTTTAGGGGGTTCCTTTCTATTCTTCATGTAAGCTTGCTTACCTTTCTCACTGAATAACTCGGAGAGATACCCTTTTTTTTAATAAATGATCAACTTCACTTTGCAAAAATCTACAGTATGCTATTTTATGCCCGTGATCATTATGAAACTCGCACCAATGATCAGGGTTGCGCCTGTTTGGATTTGATCTCGTCTCTTTTGGTCACCGTACCTTGTCACCCATTCTTCTCAAAATAGCTACGAGCTCGGAAGTGCTCACATTGATATTGTAACCGCAAAATCTCGCCTTCAAATTTCTATCATCATCTTGTGACTCATGGGTGTTTCGATCATTCCTAAATCTTGATGAAGATCCTGATTCTCTATTCTTTGATCTATGATCATACCTTTGATTGTCCTATTTTGATTGTGAATCTTTTCCCGCAGGTCCCATGTATAGCTCGTACCTATATTTACTGGACCTTTTTCGGTTTTCGCCCGTCTCGAGCTTAGTTTTTCTTCTTTTTGGAATCATGAAACAATATCTTCTTCTATCCTTAGCTTCGTGCTATACCTATTGTAAACGTCATTCCATGTTGTAGCTGGGAATTCACGAAGACTTTCCTTGAGTCCCCTCGTAGCTTCTGAGCTCTTTTCATTCAAATTACTTGTGAAAGCTATAGCTGCCCAATTATCAGGTACACGTGGTAATGTCATCCTTTCACGTTGGAATCTGTCCACGAACTCCCTAAGCAATTCTGAGTCCCCTTGCTTGATCTTGAAAATATCTTCCATTCTTTTTTCGACTTTTTGAGCTCCCGAGTGTGCTTTGATGAAAGAATCTACAAGCTCAGCAAAAGAATTTATAGAATTTTTGGGTAAAAGAGAATACCATGTTAATGCACCCTTGGTGAGTGTTTCACCGAATTTTTTGACTAATACTAATTCAATATCCTGCTTGGTCAAGTCGTTGCCTTTTACGCCTGTTGTGAATGCAGTCACGTGGTCTCGTGGGTCTGTTGTTCTATCGTATTTTGGAATATCAGGCATTTTGAATTTCTTTGGATTGGGAGGGGAGCAGCACTTGGCTTCCAGGGTTGTTGCGAATATTTATCTGTATCTATCCCTTTGATTACGGACGGCACCCCAATTATTTGCTCTATGCGGTCACTTTGCTCCTTGAGCTGTTTCTGCAATGTTAGTACTAAATTTTGTAAATCAAAGGTGACTAAGTTACCTGATTCTCCCTCATGTGATTCGCTGGGGGTTCCACTAGTACCTGAATTAATAAGCCCGGAACGAGGGTTCTCCAAAGTGTTGTTATTTGGAGTGGGTGTGGGTGGTGCAGCAGGTAACTGGCTAGCAAAAGTCTCAAGAGCTTTATTGACCTGTGCAACAATTAGTTTCTGCAAAGCTTCATCGATAGCTTCAACATTTTCAAATTGAGCATTTCCATTTGTATGAGATCTATCAACAGAGCCTTCACGAGACCGCCGATGAGAGCCTTGTGGAGAAGGGACCGGGGTTTGATTACCCTGTGGATTTCCCTGAAGTTGTTGGTTTCCTTGAATGTTGTCATTGTTGTTCTACATGGTTGATGCAACAAGTTAAGCTAAAAGAGGATAGATTATCAGATTCCCGGTAACGGAACCAATTTGTTTAACCAAAAAATGAGATTTCGGTCAAAGCTTTAATTTAGAAGAACTCGGGTTACTGATAATCAAAAGAATATATATGAAAGAAAGTAATTTGGCTAGCAATAAGATAATCAGAAGAAAAGCAAGTAAATCAGTATATTCAGATAATATTTTGTGTGTTGATAATTGATTCGTTCTCTCCCTTTTATAGCTACTTTGGAGATATGCATTTTGCCTTTGTCATAATAAGGCCATTATGGGCAATTAAAGACATTAAATGCTACGTTACATAATCATTGTATTTAATACATATTCTCTAACGTTTTTAGTATTTAAGGCCTATTAAGTACTGTATCTGTACTCCCATGGACTGTCAGATTCATTCCCCTTGATTCTTGGACTTAAATAGGTACGGGCGCTGAGTCTTTTGAATAACCGCTCGTGCCTCTTCCTTTGCCTCTGCTCGTATCTGTTGCAACTCGTGCCTCTTTTCCAATCATAACTCTTTGACCACTTTGACCAGTCTACGTGTCATGACACGTCATCTTTACACCACTTTAATATGTAAACTCAATTTTTTCCAATACAGTTGTGTGCTAATCCGGTAGTAGCCAAAGCTTCATATTGTTGTTTTGCTTAGCATCTGCACTATGTCTCGAGCTTAACTATTCTTTTGTATATCATAAAGACTCCATTTGGAAGTCTACGTGTTTAGAAATTATAAAGTTTACGGCTTCAAAAGTTTGCAGTTTAAAAAATTTAGCGGTTCGAAAGTTTATGAAATTTGTGGGTTCGGAAGGTTGTTGTTCGAAAGTTTATGGCTTTATGTTTATTGTATATAAATTATTTATGAATACTCTTGAGAAGTCTTTTTCCTTAATGTGCGTACCAAACACCAAAAAATGAATAAGATTACTACTTATTTTCCAACACAAAAAATATTTTCCTTTATACCAAACACACCCTCTGTGAGAATTAATGTATATGTTATGGGATAGCATACTATGATGATCTCTACCTTAGCTTGTTGTTACTCATCACAACTATTGCGGTCGTACGGGTCTCCCGGAATCCCATTTGCTTGATTTGATGTTACAAAAACGCCAGATTCCCGTTCGTGTGTATGCCCGGTTGAAAAGGTTAATTTATAACATAGAACACGTGTTTGCAAAACATAAATAGCATTATTATTATTGTACTTATCTATATATAACTAAAAGGCAAGGTCGTAAAGTTATTCTTCCCGATAAAAAAGTGATAACAATAGTGTAAATATTATTTTTTTCATTTCAACATATAAAGAAGGGCATACAATCTCCACCATATTACTCCAAAAGGAGAAAGTAAGAAAATGTAATTTAAGCAAGTGATGTTGTTCGAGTTGAACTTGACTCGTCAGTAAGAATATATATAACCTGACCCACTTCAATTCGCAAATGCCATCTGGCAAGTGGAAGTACTAATTCAATATTCGTGGTATAATTTCTGAGAACTCCGATGAATTTAATTTCGATACTGTTTAATCAAAAAATAGAATTTTAGTCAAAGCTAGAATTTAAAAAAATGCGGGTTACTGATAATCAAAAGAATATGTAGAAGAGAATAATTTGAAGTAACCAGAATGTAATTAGGAGAAAAACAAGTAAATCAGAGTATATTTTAATTGGGTCTGTCCTTACAAATGACTAGATACCTCCCTTTTATAGGTGTCTTGAAGGTATGTATTTCCTTCAAATCATAATGAGACTATTATGAATAATTAAAGACATTAAATGCTACGTTACACAATCATTGTAATCAATACAAATTCTCTAACGTATACGGTACTTAATGCCTATCGAATTCCGTATATGCGCTCTTTATTATGGTCAGATCCGTTCCTTTTGATAAATGATCTAAATAGGTACGGGCGCTGAATCCTTCAAATGTCCTCTCGTGCCTCTTCCTTTGAATTTGCTCGTTTCTATTACTGCTTGTGACTCTTGACTAATTATAATTTTTTGACTATTTGACCAGTTCACGTGTCTCAACATATATAAATTCAATTTTTCCCAATACAGATAGTCCCCCCACTTTCCATTTATTCATCAATTGAATATTTGGGAAGTGGATTTCATTAAAACGAGAATTTTTGTCACCATTAATGCTATGACAAAACTGACGCTTCAATTGTCACTTCCATTTAATACTTCATGCACGTGTCGATTTTCCATTGGCTCTGCAGTTTTTGCAGCCTTTTTTCAAGGTTTTTACGGTGCCACTATTAACGAAGTGCCAGTTATCATAATTATGGTATTTCCACCTCTGCACTTTTACCTTTGGTGGTTGCTTATCGGTATAAATATAATTTTTTCCTTTGTCTTTATCACATAAAGCTTATTGAACACTTATTTCTCCAAATCTTTGTTGACTTCTTCCTTAGACCATTCCTCTTCGATATGTCTTCTCCAAGCCCTAACCCTGAGAGAGTTTCCATTACTGACTCCTTCCCTAATGCCCCTGTTAGGCATAGAAGGGGAGGTAGATTTCGTAGTTTAGGATCTACTCGAGGAGGTGGTTCGTCTATGCCTTCTTCTAGTTCTGGTCCTTCCTCTAGGACCAGAGGTTCCCTTTCTCAAAAATCTTCTTCTAGGGGTAAAGACCATTCTGAACCTTTACGCGAACCCTTAGTAGATGAGATAGTTCCTTCAGAATTGTCTTTTTACCATGATAGGGAATCTCTTAAAAACCAAGTTTCCGCATTAGATCGTGTCGATACTTACCCTACTCAAATTACAGAGGTTTTGACTCCTTTGGTTCGTAAGGACTGCCATTGGAGTAATGATTTTCCCATTATTATCCCTAATCCGAATCAGAGAATTACCTCCTATTTAACGGGGTTCTCTTTTGTTTACACTTACCCTTTTACTTTAGGGTTTAGACCAGCAATTGACCTAGTCATTCTCGAATTTTGCCATTTCTTCAATGTATGCTTGGGTCAAATTGGCCCAATCATATGGAGGGTAGTTGTCTGTTTAAGGCATTTAGCCACTAGAGCTGAAGCTCCTTTTACTTTCCCTCACTTGATTCATCTTTACTCCCCTAGGCTTTTTCGTAATGGTGTTTTTACACTAGTAGCCAGGAGTAAGATGGTTTTGGTGAGCCCTGAAGATGACAAGGATCGTGGCTTGTATGCCCGATTTGTTGTTGCCCCCACTGTTGGTTTAGTGGGCGAAGATAATGTCCCCTTTCCTGAGAAGTGGAATTTTGCACGTAGGTCTTTTATCCCTCTCATACCTTCTTCTTTCAAATTTATCAACTTTACTAATTTTACCCCCCCCCCTTGTTTTTCTTTTTAGCAACCATAGGAGTTGCGGGGGATGTTCCCAATTTCCGTGGTTGGGTAGATAAATTGCTGAAGATCGCGCCAATGGACGGTAGATCTTGGAAAACACTTTCTAATCGCTTTGGTTGGAAGGTTAAGACTCACGGTAAGAGTTCACATTTTTTTTTATGCTTATATTATCCTTTATTGTTTTAACTTTTATCCTTCTTATTGTCAGGATTTGCTATTCGAGGGGTTACTGCACAAGCAGTTGCAGCCTCTCGTGTCTCTTCGGGGACCCGTACTCCTTTGGGAACCCGTATCTCTCTAGAGAGATCCCGAGAAATAGTCTTGGGTTCCTCTTCTGCGAAAAGGAAGGCTGCTGAAGAGGAAAATTCTAAAGAAGACGAAAATGAGAGCTCGTTGGTAAAGAGGCCACGAGTTAGGAGACGCATTATTTCCGATGACGATGCTGAAGTCTTGGTTTCTTTTACCGAACCTGTTGAAACCCCAATAATAATTCCCGATGATGACGTCACTCCCTACGACACTCGTGAGTCTATCGACCAACTTTTTGTTAGTGTATTTGGTCGTGAAGATGTTGGGCCTGTTTTAGACAAAGTACCTTTATCATCTTTCTCATTACCCGTGCCTGTGATTCCTTCTTTACCGGCCCCAGCTATTTCCGTTCCTTCTTCTACTGCTCTTACCTCTTCTCCTGCTCCTCCTTTGGCTATTCCCCCCTATAGTTCATCATACTGAAACAGGCTCTTCAAGTAAGAGTGCCGCTATGAGGCAGGTAACTATTGAAATTCCTGCTGAGAATAACCTTTTGAGAAAATTAGGTCAGGCGGATATATGGCTAGAGCCTCTTATTGGCCCAATTGAAAAAGCAAAGCTGGAAAGCCATAGTTCCCTGACTTTAATGCATGACATCGTGCATGCCACTCTGAAGGTATTTTTCTTCTTTCCCACTTTGCAAAATTTTTCATCTTTGAGATTCTTATTTCTTCTCTTTTCTTTTTTAGGCTAATCTCCTCGGCGCAGAGTTGATGAAAAGAATTGCTCCTTTGGACAAGACAGCATGTGACTCTTAATTGGAAGCAACCAATTGGAAGGGGCAATTTGAGAGTGCTCAGCTTGACATAGAGCTTGCAAGAGAACAAGAATACCTTAGAGCAACGAGTACGGGCCTTAACCTCAGAATTGGCGGTTACAAAAGCTTCTTCACGCCAAGCAGAGAAAGACAAAGAGCGTCTCGAGTCCTCTTTTTCAGAGCAGCTATCTAAAGCTAGTGAAGAGATCAGAGAGTTAAAGGCTCTTTTAAATCAAAAGGAAGTTTACTTTGGGGAGCTTGTGCAGAATTTGACTCAAGCACAAGAAGACCTCAGAATATCTGCTGATAAGGTGCGTGCTTTAGAATGCTCCCACACCTCTCTTCAAGCTTCCCACAGCTCTGCCTTGGCTAAAAATGAAGAGCTAAAAAATGAGATCACTGCTTGGGAAAATGATTTTGAGATCCTTGAAGAAAAATCTGTTGTTGAGGCAAGTTGGATTTTTTTGAATTTCCGTCGTGATACCCTACTTGAAGCTAGCCAAGAAAACTTCAACCTGGAGTTAGAGTTAGCCAAAATCAACGAAACTATTAAAAAGGCTCAACAGACTCAAGACTTCCCTTCTCCTATGGATGAAGTTCCCGTGACTGAAGCTTTTATGAATGTTGAAGCTGATACGGGTGTCATGACTATTTCAAACCCGATCGAGCCCGTTGCTGTAAGTCAAGTTGAAGCCGCGCCTGCTGATGCACCTGCCCAAATTGAGCCTGCTGCTATCGATGTCCCTGCCTCAATTCCACAAACTTCTCAGTGGCCAGTTTTAATCATTCAAATGATTTTATTTTTGTTTTGACTTTAGAAGATAGTAATCAAACCCTTAACTTCATTTGAGGGTTGATTTTAGGAACGTCAGTCCCCAAGTCTTTTAATGGGGTAATCTAAACAATTTCGTAGTTTGATGATTAAGTTGGAACTTAGTCTTGGATGTTTTTTTTTACATATTAAGAAGTTTTTTATCTTAAACTTCTGCTTGCTTTATTCTCGCCTTTATTTTTAAGGACTTACAGAATAATTTGCATTTTTGTTTTATGCAAAATGCTTCTGTTAACCTCATGATTAATTTAAACATTAGTTTTATAAAAGAGGGACCTTTTATATTCCAATACTTAATGAAGAAGACGTCTCAACTTCATAATGGTATTATCATACGACAAAAGAAACAGGAATACACATGTTTTTCTGAAATAACTTGGAAAAGTTTTTATTTTTGAACCTTGTCTAGTTCCGAATAAAACTTTACATGTATTTGAATTACATCCATGACTTTCTCGTAACTGTTTTTCTTGTAACAGATTTAAAAAACAATAAATAATAGACACGGGGTTTTTTCTTATAACCCATTTTAGTACAAAGCCTTTATCCCTAGTGAGGTTTTTCTTTGGCCTTAGCTCGTGGATTTATGACTTTTACTCTACACTTGACTGGCTTTAGCTCGTGGCTTTATGACTTTTACTCTGCATTTGACTTGACTCTTTCAAGCTTGATTTTTTTTTAATCTTCTTTACCTTCTTTATACACATGTCCGTGTATATTATGTAGTCCCCCAAGTGTTTGAGTGTTGAAGTATGAAGCCTCGAGCACTTGATAGTTTCTCACATTTGGTCCTTTCCCTAAAAAGGAAAAACATACGAGACTCGGAGGGACGATTATTGATGAAGACTGCATAACCCGTTTGTATTTCTATCAGAATAATTGTAACCCTAGGCCAGGAATTTTATGTTACTCCATGTGCCTTGCAGGTCGTGACTCATCATTTAGTACGGGTTAGCGTTTTGCCTATCATCTAAAATCGTTAGTAAAATCTTAACAATTCAAAAATGGGATTTAAAATGGTTATACCTGACCGTGGATTTTCTTTAAAATAGTATCTCTTTAAATGAACAGCATTCCAATGCAAAGGTAGTATCTTGCCATCCATTGTCTCTAGTTCATATGCTCCTTTTCCTGCAACATCACGCACTCTGTAGGGTCTTTCCCATGTTGGACTTAATTTCCCTATGTTAGCTACCTTTGTAGACTGAAAACCCTTTTTAAGCACGAAGTCCCCAATTTTGAAGAACCTGAGGCGTGCTTTTCTATTGTAGTATCGTTTTATGACTTGCTTCTGTGCTGCCATTCTTATTAAAGCAGCTTCTCTCTGCCCCTTGAGTAAATCTAGATTGACACGCATCTCCTCGTCATTAGACTCTTGTGTCGCCTGTGTGAACCATGTACTTGGTTCCCCTATCTCAACTGGAATTAAAGCCTCAGCTCCATAAACCAATGAAAACGGTGTTTCACCTGTACTTGTTTTTGCAGTTGTGCGATAAGCCCATAAAACTCCAGGTAATATTTCGGGCCAGTTTCCTTTTGATTCCTCTAGCCGATTCTTTAAGTTGTTGATAATGACTTTGTTTGTTGATTTTGCCTGTCCATTACCCACCGGATGATAGGGTGTTGACGTAATCCTTTTAATTTGCCAGCTTTGAAAAAATTCCGTGATCTGAGCTCCAATAAACTGAGGACCATTATCACATACGATCTCCTTTGGTACGCCGAATCGACATATGATATTCCGCCAAATAAAGTCTCTGACTTCCTTTTCTCGCACCTGTTTGAATGCGCCTGCCTCAACCCATTTAGTAAAATAATCAGTGAGAACAAGCAAAAATTTTACCTGTCCTTTTGCTTGTGGTAATGGTCCTATGATATCCATTCTCCATTTCATAAATGGCCACGGAAAAATAACCGGATGTAATAATTCCGCAGGTCTATGCATATTATTACCGTACCTCTGGCATTTATCACATTTGGCTACAAAACTTTCTGCCTCCTCTTCCATTTTAGGCCAGTAATAACCTGCCCTAATTAAGGTTCTTACTAGTGATCTTCCATCCGCGTGATTCCCGCAATTACCATCGTGTATTTCTCTCATTACATACTCTGTTTGTGAAGGTCCAAAGCATCTTGCTAAGGGTCCACCAAACATTTTACAATATAGATTGCCTTGTTTTAAGTAGTACCGAGCGGCCTGCCTTCGAAGCACATAGGGCTTTTTCTTGTCATCAGGGACGGTTCCATACTGCAAAAAAGCAACAATTTCATTCCTCCAATCCCAGGTTAAGTTATTAAAATTTACCTCATTATCATCATGATCAAGAACTGAATGAAATAAATGTATCACTGAGGCATTTGCATCGTTGGCCACGTTAGCCGCAGATGCGAGATTAGCTAGGGCGTCTGCTTCAAGATTTTCGTCCCTGGGTATTTGTCTAATTTTCCAATCTTGAAATTGTTTTACCAATTCCCGTACCTTTTCTAAATACTGCTGCATCCTTGCTTCCCTGGCTGTATAAGTCCCCAGCATTTGATTAACTACGAGTTGTGAATCACTCTTGATTATAATCTGATTTATGCCAAGTTTCTGTGCCAGTTCTAAACCTGCTATCATAGCCTCATATTCTGCCTTATTGTTAGTTATGGAATGACATTTAATAGCTTGCCGAATGGTTTCACCCGTAGGTGGTACCAATATTATCCCCAAACCTGCTCCTCTCACGTTAGATGAGCCATCAGTGAATAAAGTCTAAGTTCCTGGGTTGGCTCCATTAAATACCTGTAATTCTTTTTCTGCTTCTAACTGTATTCCCTGACTAAAATCAGCCACGAAATCAGCTAATACTTGCGATTTTATAGCAATTCTAGGTTGGTATGCAATTTCGTATTCACTTAATTCTATTGCCCACTTAGCTAACCTACCTGATAACTCATGCTTATGTAGTATGTTACGTAAAGGGTAGGTAGTTACCACAACGATAGGATGACATTAAAAGTAAGGTCTTAACTTCCGAGATGCCATGATTAACGCAATTGCAAGTTTTTCTAACTGAGGATACCTCGTTTCTGCATCTATCAAAGATTTACTTACGTAATAGATAGGTGATTGTTTACCTTGCTCTTCTCGGACCAGAACAGCACTTACCGCCACCTCCGAAACAGCAAGGTATAGGAGTAGCTTTTCCCCAGCCTTTGGTTTTGCCAATAGAGGCGGATTTGATAAGTAAGTTTTCAAATTTCTAAGTGCTTGTTGACATTCCTCATTCCATTCAAAATGATCCTGCTTTTTAAGAGCTGAGAAGAATTTAAAACACTTCTCTGATGATTTAGAGATGAATCTTCCCAAGGCCACAATTCTCCCTGTTAATCTTTGAACTTCTTTCTTGTTTGAAAATATGTCAGGGATTTCTTCAATGGCTTTAATCTGTGCAGGATTTACTTCAATTCCACGGTTAGAAACAAGAAAACCCAAAAACTTGCCTGATGCAACGCCAAATGCACATTTTTCGGGATTTAACTTCATATTATATTTACGCAGAATTGAAAATGTGTCAGACAAGTGTGATAAGTGATTTTTTGAGTGCTGAGTTTTAACAAGCATATCATCTATATATACCTCCATTGTCTTTCTTAAATATTCCTGAAACATTTTGGTAACTAACCTCTGGTACGTTGCACCTGCATTCTTTAGACCAAAGGGCATTACTTTAGAAAAGAATCTTTAGAGCAGGATTTGTTAAGATCTGTATAATCTACACAAACCCGCCACTTACCATTTTTCTTTGGAACCACAACACTATTAGCTAACCAGTTAGGATACTTTACCTCTCGAATGGAACCAATTTTTAGCAATTTTTGGACTTTTTCTTGAATCACCTGATTCTTGAAAGTTCCCTGCTTTCTTTTCTTTTGCTTCACAAGAGGATATGATGAATCTTCATTTAGTTTATGAGTCATCACCTTCGGTGGTATTCCTGTCATATCGGAGTGGGACCAAGCGAAGCAGTCCATGTTAGTTTTCAAAAATTCGATTAACTTACCTTTCATTCCTTGGTCAACATTAGCCCCGACATAGACTTTTTTATCAGGCCGCTGAGTAAACAACACGACAGGTTCTAATTCCTCTATTGTTGTTTTGATATCTTCATTCTCTTCTGGTTCTTGAATGGTATCAGGCCTTGAGTCTACATCTGTTCGCACTTGTTCAGTTGAGGTCTGTGTTGTGGTGTCCTCAACTGCCTTCTGTGATTGCTATTTGCCTTCACTTCTCGTGCTTGTATCTGCAACGGAGTTAATAGCCCTGGATGTATGTTGATATCTGCGAATTTGACAAATTTCCCATGGAGGAACAACATCCATTTCATGGATCCATGGTCTCCCCAGAATCATATTTTAAGCCATCTCCATGTCTACTACCTGGAACTTTGTATCTTTGACAACCCCTTCAGCAAAAGTGGTAAGTTTTACTTCTCCTTTTGTGACGACACTGGAATTATCGAATCCAGATAGAGTATGCGCCTTTGGTATTACTCCATCTTCAGCTTGCATCTCACGTAGAACGCTTAGCAAAATAATGTTCACGGAACTACCTGGATCAATCAAAACTCGTTTCACATTAGTATCAGGCACAATTAAAGATATTACCAATGCATCGTTATGAGGGATTAATATGCCATATGTATCTGCATCATTGAATGTAATATTGCCTTCTTCTAGAACATGCTGCACCCGTTTCCCTTGGGTAATAGTTATTTTGGATGTTTTGTTAGCCGCAGTATATGACACACCATTAATGTCTTCACCCCCACTTATAACGTTAACAGTTCTTTGGGGAGAAGGTGGCTTTGGAGGCTCCTGCCTGTTCTTCATGTAAGCTTGCTTGCCTTTCTCACTGAACAACTCTGTAAGATATCCTTGTTTTAATAAATGATCAACTTCACATTGTAAAAATTTGCAATCTGCTGTTTTATGCACGTGATCATTATGGAACTCGCACCAATGGTCAGGGTTGTGCCTGTTTGGATTCGATCTCATTTCCTTTGGCCATCGAACCTTATCTCCCATGCTTTTCAAAACAGCTACGAGCTCGGAGGTGCTGACGTTGAAGTTGTAACCTCCGAATCTCGCTTTTAAATTTCTATCATCATCCCGTGACTCATCGTTGTTTCGCTCGTTTCTAAATCTTAATGAAGAACCTGATTCTCTGTGTCTTGATCTGTGATCGTGCCTTTGATTATCATGTTTTGACCGTGAGTCTTTCCCCGCAGGTCCCATATAAGGCTCGTACCTATTTTTACCGGATCTTTTTTCATTCTCTACACGTCTTGAACGTATACTTTCTACTTTTTGAGATCGGGGAACAGTATCTTCCTCAATCCTCAACTTCGTGCTATACCTGTTATAAAAATCATTCCACGTTGTAGCTGGGAATTCTCGAAGGCTTTCCTTTAGTCTCCTCGTAACTTCCGAGCTTTTTTCATTCAAATTGCTTGTGAAAGCTATAGCTGCCCAGTTATCAGGTACACGCGGCAATGTCATTCTTTCACGTTGAAATCTGTCCACGAATTCTCTAAGCAATTCTGAATCTCCTTGCTTAATTTTGAAAATATCCTCCATTCTTATTTCCACTTTTTGGGCTCCCGAGTGCGCTTTGATGAAAGAATCTGCAAGCTCAGCAAAAGAATTTATAGAATTTTCAGGTAAAAGGGAATACCACTTTAGTGCTCCTTTGGTGAGTGTTTTACCAAATTTCTTGACTAATACCGACTCGATCTCCTGCTTAGTCAAATCATTGCCTTTTACGCCCGTTGTGAATGCAGTCACGTGGTCCCGCGGGTCTGTCGTTCCATCATACTTTGGAATATCAGGCATTTTGAACTTTTTTGGAATTAGGAGTGGGGCAGCACTCGGCTTCCAGGGTTGTTGCGAATATCTGTCCATGTCTACCCCTTTGATTATGGGCGGCACTCCGGGTATCTGCTCTATGCGTTCACTTTGCCCCTTGAGCTGTTTCTGCAATGTTAGTACTAAATTTTGTAAATCAAAATTAATTATATTACCTGGTTCTCTCTCCTGCGATTTACTGGGGGTTCCACCGCTGCCTGAGTTAACAAGCCCGGAACGAGGGTTTTCTATAGTGTTATTATTTGCAGAAGGTGTGTGTGTTGCAACAGGTAACTGGTTAACAAGTGCTTCAACAGCTTTGTTGACCTGAGCAGTAATTAACTTCTGCAGAGCTTCATCAACAGCTTCAGCATTTTCAAATTGAGCATACTCGTTTATTTGAGATCCATCGGGAGTACCCTCACGAGATTGCCGTGGAGAGTCCTGCGGAGTAGGAACCCGGAGTAGGAACCTGAATGTTAATGTTCTGTGGGCTTCCCTGACTTTGTTGGTTCTCTTGGTTTCCTAGGGTGTTGTCATTGTTATTCGACATGATTTATGTAACAAGGAAGGTCAAGTGAAAAGAAAATAGATTATCAGATTCCCGGTAACGGAACCAATTTGTTTAACCAAAAAATAGAATTTTAGTCAAAGCTAGAATTTAGAAGAACGCGGGTTACTGATAATCAAAAGAATATGTATAAGAGAATAATTTGGAGTAACAAGAGTGTAATCAGGAGAAAAAAAAGTGAAACAGAGTATATTTCAATTGTGTATGTCCTGACAAATGACTAGATACCTCCCTTTTATAGGTGTCTTGAAGGTATGTGTTTCCTTCAAATCATAATGAGGCTATTATGAATAATTAAAGACATTAAATGCTACATTACACAATCATTGTAATCAATACAAATTCTCTAACGTATTCGGTATTTAATGCCTATCGAATTCCGTATCTGCGCTCTTTATTATGGTCAGATCTGTTTCTTTTGATAAATGATCTAAATAGGTACGGGCGTTGAATCCTTCAAATGTCCTCCCATGCCTCTTCCTTTGCCTTTGCTCGTTTCTATTGCTGCCCGTGACTCTTGACTAATTATAATTCTTTGACTATTTGACCAGTCCACGTATCTCAACATATATAAATTTAATTTTTCTCAATACAGATACACTAACTTTTCTTGTAATTTAGATATTACATTTGCTTCTATTATTTTAAATTTTTTGTAAAACATTTTCTGCTTCTTTTGTCATTGATGTAAGAAAGTACAATTTGACTAATTTACCCTTATTTTTATATTCTTTTTCTTCATTAATTTTATAAACATCTTTTACTATTAGCAGAAGAGTTACCGTTAGAGCATCTGTTAGAAAGATGCTTTAGAAGCTGAAAATAGTAAATTTATTTTACTGTTTCAGCTTAAGAATTATTTACTACAATAATTTATTTTGAATTTTATATACTTTCGAACTAGTTTTTAGGAGTGAACTAGTCTCTAGGAGTTTGTTATTTTCAGCAGATTTTGTGCTGATTTTTAGGTCTTTTAAGTTAGCATTTATCTTATAAATTGTAATCCAGATGCAGTGAAATTATGGAGACTTTTCAGCTTCAGATCCTTTTACATCTATTCCAGTATATTCTTTTTATTTTCCTGTCATTTGCCCCGATTATTTCCCTTAGTTTCTTTAATCAAGAAGCAACAATCGGTATCAGGCTGGACAATTATAGCCTTGAAAAGTAAGTCTCACTTGAACTGGATGCAATTCAAATGATATCAAATATAGAGGAAGAGCAGCTTGCAAAAAGAAAGTAACATTATATTGCTTTGGGATGTGTGTAACTATGTGTTTTACAAATAATCAGATCCCCTTTATATAGTAGGGGAATTCTACTTTAGGTACAATTTTATAAAAGGTAAAAAATCCTATGATTTACTGATTACCCGATTTCTCATTGATACATGCCGAGATTCCCGTCATGATACCCGAAATATTTTGGGCATCTGTTATTCGGTCTGACAATGTTTCCTCTAGCTCATTCGGGGTCAGGGTCGATTCCGGGGTCATTGACTCGATGTTCTCGATGACGGACATTCTTGCTTTATATCCTAGTTTAATGGAACCCGGGGTTGATCTTCAACCTTTCATGTTTCAATCTCAATCTGTCATGAAATAGAGGAGTCTGGTTTTGACTATATACAATAATCTCTAGCGTGTTGGTACTACTTTCAATTAATTAAGATGAGGCCGGTGAGCCATTATTTGATATCTTGTTGTATGTTAATCCAGTGGTAGCCTAAGCTTTATATTGTTGTTTTACTTAGCCGCTGCACTATCTCTCGAGCTTAACTATTCTTTTGTATATCATAAAGACTCCATTTGATATTTTGGGTGTGTTTGGTATGAAGGAAAATATTTTTCGGAATTTTTTTTCCAATTTTTCCATGTTTGGTTGGCTTAAATATTTTAGAAAATATTTTCCTTATGAACTCATTTTCCTTATCAAGAAAAGAGAAAACATTTTCCAAAACTCCTTCTCAACCTTCCCCACCTTATTCCCCACATTACCAACCCATCTCATCTTATTCCCCACATTACCAACCCATCTCATCTTATTCCCCACATTTTTCAAAATGTTCTTGAGTAGTTTTATGAATTTGTTGTTGAATTCATAGTTGTTGATGTTATTTTTATGATTGAATCGCACGAGCAAGTCTGTATAATATTTTAAGACTTACGTACATAATTGGTTCGGAGCCCCGAGGGCTCGGGTAAGTTTTGGATAGTCTACGGAGTGAATTTAGACTTAGGAAAATTGTTGCAGGCTCAGTTCTGGTATTTTGTCCTCTGATCTCGCAATTGCGAGATCAGGGATCGCAAATGCGATGTCTGATGGCATGGGAAATGTGAAGGGCTGATCGCAAATGCGAAATAAGCCATGTCCAGCCTAGCTTGCATTTGCGAGCATTTCTTCGCAAATGCAAAAAACCTCAGAAATTCCAGAGGCCCCAAATGCGAAAATGGTAGGAATTGTCAGGGGTCGCAAACGCGACAGTTTCTTCGCATTTGCGAAGCTAGCAGGAATTCTCAGGATTCGCAATTGCGAACCCCTGGTGGTAATTGCGACATCTGCACCTGCTAAGTGGGATTTCAGATGGGATTCTTCTTCATTTTTACAACTTTTCAAACCCTAAAACGTCTCTGGGCGATTTTTCAGGGGCACAAACTCTTCTAAATCATTAGTAAGTCATTTCTGACTCATTTCTTTCAATCTAATTCATCTTTTTACATAATTTCATTTCAAAATCAAGGGTTTTTCATGGAAAATTGGGAGATTTTGGGTAGAACTTAGTATTTTCAAATTTTGGGGATAGGACCTTGATTTGAGGTCTGATTTCAAAACTAATTACATATTTGAGTTCGTGAGTAAATGAGTGATCGGATTTTGGTTCGAACTTCGGGTTTTGACTAAGCAGGCCCCAGGTCGATTTTTGACTTTTTGGGGAAATTAATGGGAAATCTATTTTCATGCATTAGAATTGATTTATTTAGCATATATTAGTGTTATTAAGTAAATTGTGACTAGATACAAGCGAATTGGAAGTGGAACCGAGGGGTAAAGCGGTAGTTGAGGCTTAATTTGTCCGTGAATCGAGGTAAGTGTTTGGTCTAAACTTAGCTAAAGGGAATAGGATTTGTGGTCTTATTTGCTATGTGTTAAGTGGTGAGTACAACATATAGGTGTGGTGACGAGTATCTATATGTTGGTGTCAAGCATGCCTGTAAGTCTTATTCTATGATTGTTGCGACTCTGTTATGTATTGTCCATGCTTAATAAGATGATTATAAATTTTGAACAAGGCTTATGAAAGTATTCTTGCTATTTTACCATTGTTGAGCATTGACTCAAGTTGAGACCTATGTTGTGAAGTGATTGTGGAAATGAGGTGAGATATATTGTTGATGCCCTTGCCGGGATGTTACTGTTTCCCTTGCTGGGATGTTATTGTTTCCCTTGCCGGGATGTTATTGCTTATGATATTGTTTTCCTTGCCGGGATATTATTGTTATACTATTGTTCCCTTACCGAGATTCTTTTATTATTGGTGTTGATTTGTATATTGTGATCAGGTTGTATGCCGCAACAATATTAAATGGGATCAGGTTTCGCACCGTAACAATATTATATGGGATCGGGTTGCATGCTTCAACAAGGAGTGATAAGGGTGGACAAGTGGGGTGGGGTTGCACGCCGCAACATTATTATATGATTGGGATCGGGTTGCACGCTGCAATAGTATTATATGATTAGGATCAGGTTGCATGCCGCAACAAGAAAGAATAAAAGTGAATATTGATTCGTTACTGTTTTCCTTATTCTTGCTGATATGAAATTATGGTGTTCTTTATGCTTCTCTATTGAAATTCTGTTAGTACTTGATATTCCCCGTAGTATATTCCCCTTTTCCATCTTTAACTGCTAGTTCAGTTATCATTATTTGTCGTATATGATTTAACTGTACAAGTTTATTTGATAGTCTAGTCCTAGCCTCGTCACTACTTCGTCGAGGTTAGGCTCGACACTTACCAGCACATGGGGTAGGTTGTGCTGATACTACACTCTGCATTGTGTGCAGATCCTGGTGCTGGAGCATTTGGACCATAGTGAGATTGCTGCCTTCAGTCCAGCGGAGACCCGAGGTAGTCCTGCAGAATTACGCAGGCTTTAGCGTCCCCTTCTATCCTATTTCCTTCTGTTCTTACTTAATTCAGAGACAAACCAGTATTTTTCTTTGTTCAGACCCTATTTGTAATATTCTTAGATAGTCCGTGACATTGTAACACCAGTTCTCGGTGGAGTTATATTTTGACTTTCATACTAGTATTTAGTTAAATTGTTGAATTTCATCTTCCGCACTATTTATTCTGATATTGATCAGATGTTAACTTGTGAAATTGTTAAAAGATAAGGAAAAAGGATTATAAAATCTGTAATTGTCGGCTTGCCTAGCTTTCACTAGTAGGCGCCATCACGACTCCCAAGGGTGGAAAATCCGGGTCGTGAAAAGTTGGTATCAGAGCACTAGGTTGCTTAGGTCTCACAATTCACGGACAAGCTTAGTATAGTCTGAGGGATCGGTACGCCGAAAAAAATATATTTTTTTTATATATTTTTAGTTTTAGTTTTTTTATCTTTCGGTTTACAGGTTCGAAATTTTACAAGTTTCAAAGTTACGAGTTCGGACGTTTATGTGTTTGGAAGTCTACGTGTTTAGAAATTATAAAATTTACGGCTTCGAAAGTTTGGGATTTCAAAAATTTAGCGGTTCGGAAGTTTATGAAATTTGTGGGTTCGAAAGGTTGTTGGTTCGAAAGTTTATGACTTTATGTTTATTGTATCTAAATTATTTATGAATACTCTTGAGAAGTCTTTTTCCTTAATTTACGTACCAAATACCGGAAAATGAATAAAATTACTAATTATTTTTCAAGAAAATATTTTTTTGGAAACTATTTTCCCTTACGACAAACACACCCTCTGTGAAAATTTATATACTCCCTCCGTTCTGATTTATATGAATCTGTTTGACTGAACACAGAGTTTAAGAAAAAATGATGACTTTTGAAATTTGTAGTCCTAAACAAGTCAAAAAAGGGTCCAGAATATTTGTGTGGTTATAAAAGCTTCTCATTAAGGATAGAATTGAAAGTTTAAACTAAATTATTTTCAAATTTAAAAAGGAGTCGTTCTTTTTAGAAAGGAGTATATGTTATGGGATAGCGTTCCTGGGATAGCATACTATGATGATCTCTACCTTAGCTTGTTGTTACTCATCACAACTATTGCGGTCGTACGGGTCTCGCGGAGTCCCATTTGCTTGATTTGATGTTACAAATACACCAGATTCCCGTTCGTGTGCATGCCCGGTTGAAAAGGTTAATTTATAAAATAGAACACATGTTTGCAAAACATAAGTAGCATTATTATTATTGTACTTATCCATATATTACTAAGAAGGCAAGGTGTTAAAGTTAATTTTCCCGATAAAAAGTGACAACAATAGTGTAAATATTATTTTTTCCATTTCAACATATAAAGAAGGGCATACAATCTCCTCCATATTACTCCAAAAGGAGAAAGTAAGAAAATGTAATTCATGCAAGTGATGTTGTTCGAGTTGAACTTGACTCGTCAGCAAGAATATATATAACCTGATCCACTTCAATTCGCAAATGTCATCTGGCAAGTGGAAGTACTAATTCAATATTCTTGGTATAATTTGTGAGAACTCCAATGAATTTAATTTCGATACACTAACTTTTCTTGTAATTTAGATATTACATTTTCTTCTATTATTTTAAATTTTTTGTAAAATATTTTCTACTTTTTTTGTCATTGATGTAAGAAAGTACAATTGTTTAACCGAAAAATGAGATTTCGATCAAAGCTTTAATTTTAGAAGAACTCGGGTTACTTATAATCAAATGTATATATGAAAGAGAGTAATTTTATTAGCAATGATATAATCGGAAGAAAGCAAGTAAACCAGTATATTCAGATAGTTTTTTGTGTCCCTACAATTGATCAATTATCTTCCTTTTATAGCTATTTGGGAGATATGTGTTTTGCCCTTATCTTAATAAGGCTATTGTGAGTAATTAAAGATATTGAATGCTACGTTACACAATCATTTTATTTAATATAGATTCTCTAACGTATTCAGTATTTAATGCTCATTAAATACTGTATCTGTACTCTCATATATTGTCAGATTCATTCCCGTTGATTCCTGTACCTAAATGACTTAAATAGGTACGGGCGCCGAGTCCTTTGAATATATGCATGTGCCTCTTCCTTTACCTTTGCTCGTATCTGTTGCAACTCGTGTCTTTTTGCCAGCTGTAACTTTGTGACTAGTCTACGTGTCTTGATACGTCATCTTTATTCCACTTTAATATGTAAACTCAATTTTTCCCAATACAGATAGTCCCCCCACTTGCCATTTATTCATCAATTGAATATTTGGGAAGTGAATTTCATTAAAACGAAAAATTTTGTAACCATTAATGCTATGACAAAATTGACGCTTCAACTTCTATTTAATGCTCTTCACACGTTCACCTTTTTATTAGTTCTGCAATTTTGCAGCACCTTTTAAGGCTTTTTCATGGCTCCACTATTCACGAAGCGTCAGTTATCATTATTATGGTACTTCCTTCATTACACTTTTTCCTTCGGCGGTAGCTTATCAGTATAAATATAACTTCTTTATTTGTCTTATCCACATAAAGTTTACTGAATATTCAACCTCTCAAATCCCTGTTTGCTTCTTCATCGTATCATCCTTCTTCATCATGTCTTCTTCAAATTCTAACCCTAGAAGGGTTCCCATAGTTGATACCTTCCCTAATGCCCCCATTAGAATCAGAAGGGGAGGTAGGCTTCGTAATTTAGGATCTGTTCGCGGTTCTTCCACTCCTTTACCTAGTTCTGGACCTTCTTCTAGAACTAGGGGTTCACTTTCACAAAGATCTTCTTTAAGAGGTAAAGAACCTTCTGAACCTCTTCGTGAGCCTACAGTAGAGGAGATAGTTCCTATGGAACTATCTTTTTATCATGACAGAGAATCTCTTAGGAACCAAGTCTCTGGCATGCTGATATTTATCCCACTCAAATTACAGAAGGCTTGATTTCTGTAGTTCATAGAGACTGTCATTGGAGTAGTTATTTTCCTTTTATCACCCCTAGTCCAAATCAAAGAATCACTTCTTGCATAACCGGGTTTTCTTTTGTTTATACATACCCTTTCAACTTAGGGTTTAGACCATCTATCGACCCTGTTATTCTTGAGTTCTGTCGTTTCTTCGATGTTTGTTTGGGTCAAATTAGCCCAATCATATGGAGGGTTGTTGCTTATTTGAGGCATTTGATCAACACAGCCGGTGTTCCCTTTACTTTCTCTCATTTGATTCACCTTTACTCCCCTAGACTCTTCCACAATGGTGTCTTCACACTAGTAGCCAGGAGCAAGAGAGTTTTGGTGAGCCCTAAGGATGACAAAGACCGTGGCTGGTATGCCAGGTTTGTTGCTACCCCTACTGTTGGTTTAGTGGGTGATGATAATGTTCCCTTCCCTGAGAAGTGGAATTTTGCATGTAAGTCTTTTTAACTTTCTCGTACCTTTTTTCTTCAAGTTTGTCAACTTTTCTAATTTTGCTTTTTTTTTTGCAACCATGGGATTTGTGGAAGATGTTCCCAATTTCTGTGATTGGGTAGATAAGTTATTGAGGACTGCACCAATGGATGGTAGGTCTTGGAAGACAATTTCTAACCGTTTTGATTGGAAAGTAAAAACGCATGGTAAGAGCTTTTATTTCATTTCATCTTTTCGTGTATATTTTTTTTATTGCACTAATTTCAATCCATCTTTTTATCAAGATTTGCTATTCGTGGAGTCTCTGCCGAGGCAGTCGCAGCTTCCCGCATCTCTTTGGAAAGGGCTCAAGAAATAATCCTGGGTTCTTCTGCAAAAAGAAAAGTCGTTATTGTTGAGGAACAAGACTCTGAAAAGGAGGAAGACATGGGCTCTTTGGTGACAAGGCCACGAGCTCGAAGACGCATCATTTCTGATGATGAAGCAGAGGTATCCCCCCGTCGTTTTGTTCCTCTTACCGAGTCTGCTGAGACTCCGGTACTGATTCTTGATGATGACGTTGCTCCCGCTGCTGCTCATGATTCTGCTAAGCAGCTTTTTATTAGCGGGATTGGTAGTGAAGGCTTAGGCCCTGTTATAAATGAAGTACCCTTGGCTTCTTTTTCGACACCCGTGTCTGTAACTCATTCTTTGCCAGTTTCAATTTTTTCTATTCCTCCCCAAACTATTTTTACCACCTCTTCTATTTCTCCTTCAACAATTCCTCCTCCAAACATTCATCGCACTGAAGTTGGCTCCTCAAGTAGGAGTGCTGCTATGAGGCAAGTAGTCATTGAAGTCTCTACTGAGGATAGTCTCTTAAGGAAATCAGGTCAAGCGAATGTATGGCTAAAGCCTTTAATTGGCCCAATTGAAAAAGCTAAGCTAGAGAGCCATAGTTCCTTGACCCTGATGAACGATATTGTGCACGCCACTTTGAAGGTATTCCCCTTCTCTTCTTTCTTTTACTTTGTAATTTTTTTATCTTTAAGGATTCTTATTTCTTTTTCCCCTTTTTAGCAACCTTATCGGCACAGAGATGATGTAAAGAATTGCCCACTCAGATCAATTAGTGCGTGATTCTATGATAGAGGCGTGCAATTGGAGGGAACAATTTGAGAGCTTGCAAATTGATGTGGAATATTTAGAAGAGAGTAAGAGTACCTTGGAGCAGCAGGTACGGGTTTTGACTTCGGAGTTGGTGGTTGAAAAGGCTTCCTCAAGCCAAGCAGATAAAGAGGAAACTCGCATTGAAACTTCCTTCTTAGAGCAGCTATCCAAGGCTAGTGAAGAAATCAGAGAGTTGAAGACTCTTTTGAGTAAAAAAGAAGCTTACGCTGGGGAGCTCGTACAAAATTTGACTCAGGCACAAGAAGACCTTCGAGTTTCTTCTGATAAGGTGCGTGCTTTAGAAAGCTCCTATGCCTCTCTCCAGACTTCTTACACATCTGGCTTGGCTGAAAATGAGAAGTTAAAGAACGAGATTGTTGACTGGGAAAGGGATTATGAGATCCTTGAAGATAAATCTGCTATTGAAGTAAGTTAGGCATTTTTGAATTCACATCGTGATACCCTAATTCAAGCTGGCCAAGAGAATTTTAACTTGGAATCTGAGTTGGCTAAAATCAATGAAACTATTGAAAAAGCTCAACAAACTCAAGATTTTCCTTCTCCCATGGCCGAAGCTTCCGTGAATGTTGAAGTCGATACGGGTATCCCTACTATTTCAAGCCCAGTCGAGCCTGTTGCTGCAAGTCAAGTTGAGCTCGCAACTGTTGATACTCCTACTTCAGTACCTTCACCTTCTCAGTGACCAGCTTTAATTGTTTGAATACCTTTGTTTTTGTTTTATTTGGAAAATTATGATCAAACCCTTGGTTTCATTTGAGGGTTTATTTTGAAAACGCAAGTCCCCAGACCTTTTCATGGGGCAATTTGTATAAACAATTCATAACTTTACAACTAAATTCGTACTTAGTCTTAAGTTTTTTAAATATTAAGAAGTTTTCTTGTTATTATCTTGAACTTATGTTTACTTTATTATTGCCTTTATTTCTAAGGACTTACGGAATAATTTGCATTTTTATTCTTTAAAAATTCTTCTGTTAAACTTATGACTAATTAATTTAAACATAAGTTTTATAAAAGAGAGCCCTTTTATATTCGACACTTAATGAACAAGACGTCTCAACTTCATAATGGTGTTTAACATACGATAAAAGAAATAGGAACACACATGTTTCTTTGAAATAACTTTGACAAGTTTTTATTTGAACCTTGTCTAGTTTTGAATAATACTTTACATGTACGTGAATTACATCTATAACTTTCTCGTAACTATTTTTCTTGTAACAGATTTAAAAAAATAAAAATAATAAACACAAGGTTTTTATTTCTAACCGTTTCAGTACATAGCCTTTAACATAACTATAGTAAGATTTTCTTTGGCCTTAGTTCGTAACTTCGTGACTTTTACTCTACACTTGACTTTTTCAGGCTTGAACTTTGATTCTTTGATTTTTCTCAATCTTCTTTGCCTTCTTTATACACATGCCTGTGTATATTATGTAGTCCTCCATGTGTTTGAGTGTTGAAGTATGAAGTCTCGAGCACTTGATTATTCCTCTCATTTGGTTCTTTTCCTGAAAAAGGAAAAACATACGGGACTCGTAGGTGCAATTATAGATGAAGACTGCTTAACCCGTTTTAAATTTCTATCAGAATATTTGTAACCCTGGGCCGGGAAGTTTAATGTATTCCACGTGCCTTGCAGGTCGTGACTCATCATTTAGTACGGGCTAGCTTTTTGTCTATAATCTAAAATCGTTAGTAAAATTTTAACAATTCGAAAATAGAATTTTAAAATATAGATACCTGACCGTGGGTATTCCTTAGAAGTAGTATCTCTTCAAATGAACCACATTCCAATGTGATGGTAGTATTTTGTCATCCATTGTTTCCAGCTCATATGCTCCTTTACCTGCAATATCATGAATTCTATAGGGTCCCTCCCATATTGGACTTAATTTACCCGCATTAGCTGCATTCGTAGATTGGAAAACCTTTTTGAGCACGAAGACCCCAATTTTGAAGAATTTGAGGCGTGCTCTTCGGTTGTAGTACCGTTCTATGACTTGCTTCTATGCTGCCATTCTTATTAATGCAGCTTCTCATCTTCCTTCAAGTAAATCAAGATTTACACGCATTTCTTCATCATTAGACTCTTTTGTTGCCTGCATAAAACTCGTACTTGGCTCTCCTATCTCAATGGGAATTAGAGATTCTGCTCCATAAACCAACGAAAATGGTGTTTCTCCTATGCTTGTTTTTGCGGTTGTGCGATATGCCCATAAAACACCAGGTAATACTTCTAGCCAATTACCTTTTGATTCCTCTAAAAACTTCTTCAAATTGTTGATAATGACTTTATTTGTTGATTCTGCTTGCCCATTACCCACCGGATGATAAGACATAGACGTAATCCTTTTAATCTGCCAACTTTGAAAGAATTCCATGATTTGAGCTCCTATAAATTGAGGGTCATTATCGCACACGATCTCCTTTGGTACACCGAATCGGCATATGATATTCCGCCAAATGAAATCTTTCACTTCTCTCGCACCTGTTTGAATGCTCCTACCTCTACCCATTTAGTAAAATAATCAGTGAGTACGAGCAAAAATTTTACCTATCCTTTTGCTTCTGGTAATGGACCCACGATATCCATTCCCCATTTCATAAATTGCCACAGTGCAATGACCGGATGTAGTAATTATGCAGGTCTATGCATATTGTTACCGTACCTTTGACATTTATCGCATTTAGCCACGAAACACTCTGTTTCTTATTCCATTTTAGGCCAATAATACCCTTCCCTAATTAGGGTTCTTACCAATGATCTTCCTCCTGCGTGATTCCCACAATGCCCCTTGTGTATTTCCCTCATTACGTACTCCGTCTGAGAAGGTCAGAGGCATCTGGCTAAGGGACCACAGAACATTTTTCGATAAAGATTGCCTTGCTTTAAGCAGTACCGAGCAGCCTTTTTTCGAAGCGCATGAGATTTCTTCAGGGACGGTACCATACTGCAAAAAAGAAACAATCTCATTCCTCCAATCCCAAGTTAAGTTATTAAAATTTACCTCATTCTTATCGGGGTCGAGAACTGAATGAAATAAGTGAATAACTGAAGCATTTTCATTGCTTTCCACATCTGCCGCAGATGCAAGATTAGCTAAGGCGTTGGCTTCAACATTTTCATCCCTTGGTATTAGTATTACTTTCCAAGTTTGAAATTGCTTTATCAAATTCTGTACCTTCGCTAAGTATTGTTGCATCCTTGCTTCCCTGGCTGTATAAGTCCCCAGCATTTGATTAACTACGAGTTCTGAATCGCTTTTGATTATAATATGATTTATGCCAAGTTTTTGTGCCAGTTCTAAACCTGCAATCTCAGCTTCATACTCTGCCTCATTGTTAGTTATAGAATGAAATTTTATGGCTTGTCGAATGGTTTCACCCGTAGGTGGTACCAAAACAATCCCTAAACCAGCACCCTTTACATTAGATGAACCATTAGTAAACAAGGTCCAAGTTTCTGGGTTAGCTCCGTTGAACACCTGCAACTCTTTTTCTGCTTCTAATTGCATTTCTTGTCTAAAATCAGCGATAAAATTAGCTAACACTTGAGATTTTATAGCAGTTCTAGGTTGGTAGGTGATATCATATTCACTTAATTCTATAGCCCACTTAGCTAACCTACCTGACAATTCATGCTTATGTAATATATTACGTAATGGATAATCAGTTACTACAGCAATAGGGTGACATTAAAAATAAGGCCTTAATCTTCTAGATGCCATGATTAATATAAGTGCAAGCTTTTCCAACTGAGGGCACCGTGTCTCTGCATCTAACAAAGATTTGCTAACATAGTAGATCAGAGATTGTTTACCTTGGTCCTCACAGACTAAAACAACACTTACCACTACTTCTGAAACAGCAAGGTAAATGAGAAGTTTTTCCTCAGCCTTTGGTTTTGCCAGCAATGGTGGATTTGATAAGTATGTTTTCAAATTTCTGAGCGCCTGGTGACATTCCTCGTTCCTTTCAAAATGATCCTGCTTTTTAAGAGCTGAAAAGAATTTGAAGCACTTTTCTGATGATTTGGAAATGAATCTTCCCAAGGCTGCAATTCTTCCTGTTAATCTCTGAACTTCTTTTTTACTTGAAAACATATCAGGGATTTCTTCAATGGCCTTAATCTGTGCGGGATTCACTTCAATACCACGGTTAGAAACAAGAAACCCTAAAAACTTACCTGATGCAACATCAAATGCACATTTCTCCGGATTTAACTTCATATTAAATTTGCGCAGAATTTGAAACGTATCAGACAAGTGTGATATGTGATCTCTCGAACGCTGAGTTTTAACGAGCATATCATCTATATAAACCTCCATGGTTTTTTCCAAATGTTCTTGAAACATTTTAGTAACCAACCTCTGATATGTTGCACCAGCGTTTTTGAGACCAAAAGGCATTATCTTATAACAATAAGTTCCTCTATCTGTTACAAATGAAGTTTATTCTTCATCTCCCGGATCCATTTTGATTTGATTATAACCTGAATATGCATCTAAAAAGCTTAATAGTTCATGCCCTGCAGTTGCATCAATCAGCTGATCTATATGTGGTAGGGGAAATGAATCTTTAGGACAAGCTTTATTAAGGTCTGTGTAATCTACACAAACACGCCACTTACCGTACTTTTTTGGAACTGCGACTGTATTGGCTAACCGATACTTTACCTCGCGGATGGATCCAATCTTTAGAAATTTTTGAACCTCTTCTTGAATCACCTGATTCTTGAAAGATCCTTGCTTTCTTTTATTTTGCTTGACAGGAGGGTGTGATGGGTCTTCATTTAATTTGTGAGTCATCACCTCCGGTGGTATCCCTATCATGTCAGAGTGGGACCAAGAAAAACAGTCTACATTAGTTTTTATGAATTAAATTAACTTACCTCTCATGCCTTGGCTAAGATTGGCCCCTATGTAGACTTTCTTATCAGGCCATTGAGCGAATAACACAACAGGCTCCAATTCCTCGATTGTTGTTTTGATATTTTCTTTTTCTTCTGGTTCTTCAATGGTGTCAGGCCTTGAGTCCACGTCTGTTCGTCCCTGTTCAGTTGAGGTTTGTGTTGTGGTGCCCTCAACTATCTTCTGTGATTGCTATTTTCCTTCATTTTTTGTATTTGAATCTGCTACAGAATTGATGCTCCTGGATGTATGTTGATCTCCATGAATTTGATATACTCCCTAGAGTGATGGAAATTTAATGACTTGATGCAAGGTTGAAGGAACAACATCTATTTCATGGATCCATGGTCTCCCAAGGATCATATTGTAAGCCATCTCCATATCGACTGCTTGAAACTTTGTATCTTTGACGACTCCTTCTGCGAATGTGGTGAGTGTTACCTTTCCTTTTGTCACAACACTAAAATTGTCAAATCTAGATAGAGTATGTGCCTTTGGTATTATTTTATCTTCTGCTTGCATCTCACGTAATACTCTTAGCAAAATAATGTTCACGGAACTACCTGGATCAATCAAAAATCGTTTTACATTAGTATCATATACAATTAGAGATATTACCAGTGCATCGTTATGAGGGGTTAATACACCATCTGCATCTGCATCTGCTTCTGCATCTTCATCATCAAATGTAATGCTTTCTTCCTCTATGACATGCCGCACCCGTTTCCCTTGGGTAATTGTAACTTTGGAAATTTTGTTAGCCACAGTGTATGATACGCCATTGATGTCTTTACCTCCGCTTATAATGTTGACGGTTCTTTTTGGAGAAGGTGGCTTCGGGGGCTCCTGCCTGTTCTTCATGTAAGCTTGCTTACCTTTATCACTGAACAACTTGGTGAGATATCCTTGTTTTAATAAATGATCCACTTCACTTTGTAAAAACCTACCATCTCCCATTTTATGCCCATGGTCATTATGAAACTCGCACCAATGATCAGGGTTGCGCCTGTTTAGATTCGATCTCATCTCTTTTGGCCATCGTACCTTATCTCCCATGCTTCTCAAAACAGCTGCGAGCTCAGAAGTGCTCACGTTGAAACTATAACCGCTAGATCTTGCCTTCAAATTTCTATCATCATCACGTGACTCATAGGTATTTCGATTGTTTCCAAATCTTGATGAAGAACCTAACTCTTTATTCCTTGATCTGTGATCGTACCTTCGATAGTCTTGCTTGATCGTGAGTCTTTTCTCGTAGGTCCCATGTATGGTTCGTACCTGTTTTTACCGGATCTTTTTTCGGTCTCCGCACGTCTCGAACTTACCTTTTCTTCTTTTTAAAGTCGTGGAACAGTATTTTCTTCTATTCCCAGCTTCATGCTATACCTGTTGTAAACGTCATTCCACGTTGTAGCTGGGAATTCACGAAGGCTTTCTTTGAGTCGCCTCGTAGCTTCTGAGCTTTTTTCATTCAAATTGCTTGTGAAAGCTATAACTGCCCAATTGTCGGGTACACGCGGTAATGTCATTCTTTCACATTGGAATCTATCCACGAACTCTCTAAGCAATTCTGAGTCCCTTTGCTTGATCTTTAAAATATCTTCCATTCTTTTTTCGACTTTTTGAGTTCCCGAGTGTGCTTTGATGAAAGAATCTGCAAGCTCAGCAAAAGAATTTATAGAATGTTTGGGTAAAAGAAAATACCATGTTAATGCTCCCTTGGTGAGTGTTTCACCGAATTTTTTGACTAATATTGATTCAATCTCCTGCTTAGTCAAATCGTTGCCTTTTACGCCTGTTGTGAATGCAGCCACGTGGTCTCGCGGGTCTATTGTTCCATCATATTTTAGAATATCAGGCATTTTGAATTTCTTTGGAATTAGGAGGGGAGCAGCACTTGGCTTCCAGGGTTACTGTGAATATTTATCCATATCTAACCCTTTAATTACGGGCGGCACCCCAGGTATCTGTTCTATGCGGTCACTTTGCTCCTTGATCTGTTTCTGCAATGTTAGTACTAAATTTTGTAAATTAGAATTGACTATGTTACCTGGTTCTCCCTCCTGTGATTCGTTGGGGGTTCCACCACTACCTGAATTAACAATCCCGGACCGAGGGTTCTCCAAAGTGTTGTTAATTGGAGTGGGTAGGGTTGGTGCAGCAGGTAACTGGCTAGCAAAAGCCTAGAGAGCTTTATTGACCTGAGCAACAATTAGTTTTTGCAAAGCTTCATCGATAGCTTCAACATTTTCAAATTGAGCATTTCCATTTGTATGAGATCCGTTAGGAGTGCCTTCACGAGACCGCCGAGGAGATCCTCGTGGAGAAGGGACCGGGGTGTGATTACCCTATGGATCTCCCTGAAGTTGTTGGTTTCCTTGATTTCCTGGTATGTTGTCATTACTATTCGATATGATTGGTGCAACAAGGAAAGTTAAACTAAAAGAGAATAGATTATCAGATTCCCGGTAACGGAACCAATTTGTTTAACTAAAAAATGAGATTTTGATCAAAGCTTTAATTTTAGAAGAACTCGGGTTACTGATAATCAAAAGCATATATAAAAGAGAGTAATTTTACTAGCAATGATATAATCGGAAGAAAGCAAGTAAACCAGTATATTCAGATAGTTTTTTGTGTCCCTACAATTGATCAATTATCTTCCTTTTATAGCTATTTGGGAGATATGCGTTTTGCCCTTGTCTTAATAAGGCTATTATGAGTAATTAAAGACATTGAATGCTACAATACACAATCATTGTATTTAGTACAAATTCTCTAACGTATTCAGTATTTAATGCTCATTAAATATTGTATCTGTACTCTCATATATTGTCAGATTCATTCCCCTTGATTCCTGTACCTAAATGACTTAAATAGGTACGGGCGCCGAGTCCTTTGAATATCTGCCTGTGCTTCTTCCTTTACCTTTACTCGTATCTGTTGCAACTCGTGTCTTTTTGCTAGCTGTAACTCTGTGACTAGTCTACGTGTCTTGACACATCATCTTTATTCCACTTTAATATGTAAACTCAATTTTTCCCAATACAACAATTTGACTAATTTACCCTTATTTTTATATTCTTCTTCTTCTTCATTTATTTTATAATCATCTTTTTCTATTAGCAGAAGAGTTGTCGTTAGAGCCTCTGTTAGAAATACGCTTTAGAAGATTAGTAAACTTATTTTAATGTTTCAACTTAAGAATTATTTATTGCAGTAATTTATTTTGAATTTTAAATAATTTTAAACTAGTCTTTAAGAGTGAACTAGTCTCTAGGAGTTTGTTATTTTCAGCAGATTTTGGGGAGAAATTCAAAAATAGTCTGATTTATAACTGGTCGTTCAAAAATAGCCTAGTTTCAAAAGTAATCGAAATTTAACCACTTTTCATGCAATGATAAATCTGAGCAAAAACACTGTTCAAAACCCGAAAAATACGCCAGTATATTATACTGAAGTTCTAGCATAGTTATGCTTGAACTCCAACATATTATACTGGAGTTCCAGGATAAGTATGTTGGAACGCCAGCATAATATGATGGAGTTCCAGCATAAGTACACTAGAACTCCATCATAATATACTGGAGTTCTAGCAAGTATAATTGTCTGGTATAATATACTAGAGTTTGGAGCACTGGTGCTCCAGTCTTCAGTATATTATACTGGAGTCAGCAAAGTATACCGGTCCAGTATAATATGCTGGAGTTCATACACAGGTGCACCGAACTCCAGTATATTATGCTGGACCGGTCTCTGTTGCAGCAAAATAGTGGCTATTTTTCATTGACTTCGTAAACGTTGGCTATTTTTGAATGACCAGTCCGAAAACTGGCTATACCGTGCTATTTTTACAACTTTGTAGCATAGCTAGGTGAATTTAAGTTAACATTTATCGTATAAATTGTAGTCCAGATATAGTGAAATTATAGAGCATTTTAAACATGAATTCCTTTTACATCTATTCCAGTATATTCTTTTTATTTTTCAGTCATCTTCCCATGTTATTTCCCTTATTTTCTTTTATCAAGAACCGACAATTGGTATCAGGAGCCATTTTCTTAAAGGACCTAAATAAAATCTTTTCTTGAGTGATATAGAGACTTACTTAGAGGCTTTAGATCTTTGGGAGGCCGTGGAAGAGGATTATGATGTTCTTATGCTGCCTACCAATCCCATGGTGGCCCAGATCAAGTGTCACAAGTAAAAGAAAATCAGGAAATCAAAGGCGAAAGCAATTTTATTTGCTAGTGTATCTGCAACAATTTTCACAAGAGTTATGGCTCTCTAATCAGCAGAAAAAATCTGGGATTATCTGAAGGGAGAATATACATGAGATGAAAGAATTTGAGGCATGAAGGTGCTGAATTTAATAAGGGAATTCGAGTTGCAGAAAATGAAAGAATTTGAGAGCGTCAAAGAATACTCGATTGGTTTCTTGGCATTTTTAACAAGGTAAGGTTGCTTGGCACTAAATTTAAAGATTTAAGAATTGTTGAAAAAATTCTTCTTACGGTGCCTGAAAAATATGAAGTATCCATAACTACCTTGAAAAATACAAAGGATCTATCCAAGATTACCTTGGCAGAATTGTTAAATGCATTGCATGAACAAAAGCAAAGGAGCCTTATGAGGTAAGATGGTATGGTTGAAGGAGCCTTGGCAGCCAACCACAGAACTCAAAGCAAGGATAATAACGCAAAGAAAAATTACACACCTTTGTCAGCATTGTGGCAAAAAAGATCATTCACCGTTCAAATGTTGGAAGAGGCCAGATGCAAAGTGCAATATCTGTAACCAACTTGGTCATGCAGATGTAATTTGTAAAGGCAAATATCAAAAGCATGAAGCATATGTACAAGTCGCCAATGAAGAAGAAGAAGATCACTTGTTTGTGGCAACTATTCTATCGATCAAGAAATCTAATTTTTAGTTGATTGATAGTGGTTGTACAAACAACATGACATATGACAGAAATATTTTCAAAGAGTTCACATATATGGGAAATAAGAAAGTCAGAATTTCGAATGGTGATTATATTCTTGCTAAGGTAAAAGGAATTGTTGCAATACGAACAAAGTCGGGCACTATGAAAATTTCATATGTTTTTTATGCTCCTGATATTGATCAAAATTATTGAGTGTTGGACAACTAATGCAAAAAGGATTTAAAGTATCCTTTGAAGATAAACATTGTTACATTTATGATGCAAGTGAACTTGAGATTTTAATGGTTAAAATGAGAGGTAAAAACTTCTCATTTAATCCAACAGAAGATGGAAAATGGAGCCAAAAGAATCTACAAAGTGTCTAGAATCCTCCAAATGAGGACATATGTGAAAATGTGGCAAAAAAGAAGTTGTCAATATTTCAGAAAAATAAAATTTGGAAGAAAGTTGATATGCCTCAAGGAAAAATACAAATCCGGAAGAAAGTTGACAACCCTCAAGGCAAGATGCAAATCCGGAAGAAAGTTGACAACCCTCAAGGCACGATGCAAATGAAGCCAAAAGAAGAGCCAACTTATTTCATTGATAATCATGAGATGCAGTAAAATAGAAAAGTGAACTCAATTTACTGCAAGTCCAAAGATCAGTTGGCAAATTTACGTACAAAGTCGCTTCCAGTTATAGGTTTACAAGGCATAAATTCAGAATTTGTAGCTTCAAAAGGAAGGAGGTGTGTTAGAAATATGCTTGAGAAGCTGAAAATAGTAAACTTATTTTACTATTTTAAATTATGAATTATTTACTGCAGTAATTTATTTTGAATTTTAAATAACTTTGAACTACTCTTTAGGAGTGAACTAGTCTCTAGGATTTTGTTATTTTCAGCAGATTTTGTGCTGATTTTTAGGTCTTTAAAGTTAGCATTTATCTTATAAATTGTAGTCCATATGTAGTGAAATTATAGAGAATTTTCAGCTTCAGCTCCTTTTACATCTATACCAGTATATTTTTTTTTATTTTCCTATCATCTTCCCCTATTATTTCCCTCAGTTTCTTTTATCAAGAACCAAGAGCATCAAATATTTCAACGATAGACACAAAAATTTGCGACTTGACCTAGTAGTTAGCTGTGTCCACCATTTCTCGTGGCCGGTATACTTTCAAATATCTAACTAGATTTCATGGAACGCTTCCTTTTGAACATAGAACTTGATAAATATATCATGTTGCCTATTTGGTTCAAGTCATTTCTTCTTTTTCCTTTTTCCTCTTTAATATTTGTTTCTCTTCTCTTGAATTAATTATCTTCTAATAACTAGTAAATATTTTTCGATGTTTCAAAATATGTTTGAACAATTTTACGTGCAAAAGATTATCGTTTTTCGATGTGCATGCCATTTCGAATTATTTCATTACATTTTCAAACAACAACGTTTATTTCTACCACGTTATCGATCATAATATCGGTAAAATTAAATATCAAACGGCATAAATGTCACGACCCAAACTGATGGGCCGCGATGGTCACCCGATGCCTTACTCAACTGAGTACCAACGTAATATATCTTTCTTATCATACTATCAGTGGTAGTTGGGCCAACATGGCCACAACTCGTAATGTATAACTATAAGTGGGAAAGCACTGTATCAATGAACCATCTTTCTTATATGAATACATATGGGTCATCAAGACCTCTGACATACTGTACAAAATGAACCTCTATCTACAAAGCCTCTAAGAGTATTAGACATCAAATGGGATAGGGTACCAGCCTACCCATAAGTCTGTAGCAAAATTTTGACACAATGACTCATAGACTCGGCTGCACTACAAATGAGGTGGACTCTTACTGATCCTTCACTGAATGCTAACTACATTTACTACGAGAGCTCGTCAAACTTATTGTCTATACCTGCAGACATGAATGCAACATCTCAAACAAAAGCACGTCAATACAAATAACGTACCGAGTATGAAAGACACATAATCAGTATATAAAAGACATAGAAGAAACATGAAATAAATGACTCAACCTGTAAGTCTGGATAACTCTGTAAATCATGAAATACTCATAGTGTCACTACCATAAATCCGGACACGGTCGTGATGGCGCCTCTCATGAAGACAAGGCCAGCCGACACTTTTCCATTCCAGTTTTAAGCAATTAAACAATAAGAATTAAGTCTAAAACATAATAAATAACCCAAAGGTAAGAAGTTAACCGAACAGCTTGCGGAAAATAAACCCAATAAAGCCCGATACCGGGGTGTCACTAGTCATGAGCATCTATCAATAAACTACAAGTCTGAAATGCCTACAAGCTATTACATCATAACTGAAAAGAGATAGAAATGAGATAAAGGGGGGAGAAACAAAGGACTGCAGACGCCAAGCAGCTACCTTGTGAACTCCGAAATCTGTCGGGAGCTCTCAACCCTTGCTAGCAGGATCAGCAATGCCTGAATCTACACACGGAGTGTAGGAGTAAAGTGAGTACTCCAACTTAGTGAGTAATAATCATAAATAAAGACTGAGAAGTACGAAATCATGTAAGACACATAACAGGCTATAAGGAAGCAGTAAAAGCCAGTAAAAATAGTGAGACAGTAAAGATGTGTAAAAGTCACTAAGTTCAGTTTAAACTTCATAAAATGACTTTTTAACAATTAAGCAAGTCACTGACAGGCAAATAGGAAAGATAAACACATAAAGGATCGCCCCTTGGGCACAATGTCAACAATCAGCCCCTCGGGTAATATCTCACATCACAATGGGTACCCGCGCTCACTGGGGGTATGCAGACTCTTGGAGGGGCCCCTTACGGCCCAAGCGCAATATCAAGTCATATTGTGGTATTATCACTAGGCTCTCGGCCTCACATCAACAAGACAACTCGTGGCGTACAAATCTCAGGCCCTCGGCCTCATAATCATAATCAGTGTTTCCTCACAACATAGGACCTCGGCCTTACTCAGTCAGAATCTCACAAGCCACTCGGGAAATAGTAAAACATGATACTTAGCCCAGAATATCATTTAAAATGTCACTTAAGTATTAAAACAAAGTAAACATGGCTGAGTTATGAAAAAAATAGAATATAGCATGACTGAGTTTAAGTATAAAGTCAAAACAATGAGAAAATATCAGTAAAAATCCCCTAGGGTTCAAATAGTTGGCACGAGGCCCAAATATGACATTCAGCTCAAAACATGATGATCGCAAATAGTTTTCAGTCAAATACGTGATAGAAAAGTCATTCGGGCGGACTAAGTCACAATCCCCAATAGTGCACGACCGCACGCTCGTCATCTAGCGTGTGCATCACCTCAATATAGCACAACGATGTGCAATCTGGGGTTTTATACCCTCAGAACAACATTTACAATCATTACTCACCTCAATCCGGTCCAAACCCTAGCCCGCGATGCCTTTACCCCTCGAATCTGACTCCACTCGCGTCGAATCTATCCAAAATCAGAACCACAATGTCAAAAATATGCTAAGGGAATGAAGCCCAAACAAAAATATTACAACACAAATCCTGAAATTACCAAAAACCGACCCCTGGGCTCACGTCTCGAATTCCGATAAAAGTCACATCAATGGATTCCTTATCACTCTCGAGTTCATACATAGAAAAAGCATCAAAATCCATCCACAAACAACCCCTCAAATCCCAAATTCTACGTCTCCAATTTCAAGCCCTAGTTCTTCAATTTTAGGGTTAATTCTCATGATTAATTAGGTAGATTTCACAATAGAATCGAGTTTTAAGTCCATGAATCTTACCTCCAAGTGATTCCCCTTGAATCCATCTTCAATCCTGTTCAAAAAGCTCCAAAAGCGCTCAACAATGGAGGTAATAAACCCCAATATCGCGGACAAGACGACTATATAAACATTCTGCCCAGGCCTGAAATCTTTCTTCGCGAATGCGGTCAACGCCTCGCGTTCGCGAAGCACAAACCAACTTTGACCAAACATTTCCTCTTCGCGATCGCGAACGTGATGCTTTCCTCAGACCACTCCCCGTGATCGCGTTACCTCTCTCGCGAATGCGATGAATAAAAATACCATGAAGCTCAGCTGCCAAATTCCTCTACGCGAACGTGGTCCCCTTCACGCGAACGCGATGCTCAATCCCTCAGCCCTTCGCGAACGCGAAGCCTTCCTCATAAACGTGAAGGCAAAAATTCCAGCCTTCACCAGCTAACCCTTCGCGAACGCGACGGCCTACTCCCGAACGCTAAGGCCATTTTCTCTGCAATACTGATAAGCAATTTTTGTGATTCCAAACATCATGAAATGGACCGATTGACCACCCGAAACTCACCCAAGGCCCCCGGGACCTCAACCAAACATTCCAACATATCCCATAACCTCATTCAAACTTGTTCCAACCTTCGGAACGCTCAAAACAACATCAAAACACCAAATTTGCATCGGATTCAAGTCTAAGAATTTCAAAATTTTCTAAATTACACTTGTTATCAAAAACTCAACCAAATCATGTCCGAATGACTTGAAATTTTGCACACACATCCCAAATGACACAGGGAAAGTACTGCAACTCTCGAAATTCCATTCTGACCCCTATATCAAATTCTCACCTATCAACCGAAAATCGCCAAAAAATCCATTTTTGCCAATTCAAGCCTAAATCTATTCCGGACCTTCAAAACTCATTCCGATCACACTCCTAAGTCCCAAATCACCTCCCAAAGATAACCGAACCATCAGAACTCACATTCGAGCCCTCTAACACATAAGTCAACATCCGGTTGACTTTTCCATCTTAAGCTTCATTAAAAGAGACTAAGTCTCTCAAAACTTACCAAATCCTTTCTGAACCCAAGCCAACCAACCTGATCAAGTATAGAACCAATAGGCAAAGCAATAAGAAGCAAAAATGGGGGAAATGGAGCGGCAACTCATGAGACGACTGGCCGGGTCATCACATCTTCCCCCTCTTAAACAAACGTTCATCCTTGAACGAGTCAAGAAACATACCTGAAGCCTCAAATAGGTGAGGATATCTGCTCCGCATCTCCTGCTCGGTCTCCCAGGTAGCCTCCTCCACGGGCCAACCTCTCCATTGCACTTTCACTAAAGCTATATCCTTTGACCTCAACTTTTGAACCTGACGCTCCAAAATAGCTGCTGGCTCCACATCATAAGTCAAATGACCATCCAACTGAACTGTGCTGAAATCTAGAACATGAGACGGATCCCCAATATACTTTCGGAGCATAGAAACATGAAATATCGGATGCACACTCGACAAGCTAGGTGGCAAAGAAAGCCACCTCCCCAATCCTCCGAAGCACCTCAAAAGGACCAATGAATCGAGGACTTAATTTACCTTTCTTCCCAAATCTCATGACACCCTTCTTGGGCGAAACCTTCAACAGAACCTTCTCGCCAACCATGTTGGACATATCTCGAACCTTCTTGTCAGCATAACTCTTTTGCCTAGACTGCGCTGCACGAAGCCTCTCCTGAATTACCTTCACCTTTTCTAAAGCATCCTGAACCAAGTCTATCCCCAACAGTCTAGCCTCACCCGACTCAAACCAACCAACTGAAGATCTATACTGCCTCCCATACAAAGCCTCATATGGAGCCATCTAAATACTCGACTGGTACCTGTTGTTATAAGCAAACTCTGCAAGCGGTAGAAACTGATCCCATGACCCTCAGAAATCAATGGCACACGCATGCAACATGTCCTCCAATATCTTAATAGTGCGCTTAGACTGCCCATCCATCTGAGGGTGAAAAGTTGTGCTCAACTTAACCTGAGTACCCAACTCTCGCTGCACAGACCTCCAAAACTGCAAAGTAAACTGAGTGCCCCTATTTGAAATGATGGAAACTGGGACACCATGCAAACGAACAATCTCCCGAATATAGATCTTTGACAACCGCTCTGGAGAATAAGTAGTACATACAGGAATGAAGTGCGTGGACTTGGTCAGCCGATCCACAATCACCCAAATAGCATCGAACTTCTTCAAAGTCCGTGGAAGTCCAACTACAAAGTCCATAGTGACCCGCTCCCACTTCCACTCAGGAATATCCATTTGCTGAAACAAGCCACCCGGTCTCTAATGCTCATATTTCACCTGCTGACAATTAAGATACCGAGCTACAAATCTCACAATGTCTTTCTTCATTCTCCTCCACCAAAATGCTGCCTCAAATCCCGATACATCTTCGCGGCACCCGGATGAATAGAATACCGCGAGCTATGGGCCTCCTCCAGGATCAACTCCCGAAGTCCATTCACATTGGGCACACATATCCGGCCCTGTATCCTCAACACCCCATCATCACTATTGGTCACATCTCTGGCATCATCATGCTGAACTATGTCCTTAGGGACAAGCAAATGCGGATCATCATACTGGCGCTCTCTGATGTGATCATATAAGGAAGACCAAGAAACCACACAAGCCAATACTCGACTGGGCTCCGAAATATCTAACCTCATGAACCAATTGGCCAAGGCCTAAACATCAACTGCAAGAGGTATCTCCCCAACTGGAATATATGCCAAACTCCCCATACTCACCGCCTTTTGGCTCAAAGCATCGGCCACCACATTGGCCTTTTCTGGATGGTACAATATAGTGATATCATAATCCTTTAGCAACTCCAACCATCTCCGCTACCTCAAATTAAGATCCTTCTGCTTGAACAAGTGCTGGAGGCTACGATGGTCAGTAAACACCTCACAAGACACACCATACAAGTAATGCCTCCAAATCTTCAACGCATGAACTATGGCAGCCAACTCCAAATTATGAACAGGGTAGTACTTCTAATGGAGATTCAACTAACGAGAAGCATAAACAATAACTCTACCCTCCTGCATCAGAACACAACCAATACAAACTCTCGAAGCATCACAATACATGGTATATGAACTTGAAGCTGATGGCAAAACTAACATTGGAGCTATGGTCAAAGCTGTCTTGAGCTTCTGAAAGCTCTCCTCACATTCATCCGACCATACAAATGAAGCATCCTTCTGAGTCAACTTGGTCAAGGGCGATGCGATGGATGAAAATCTCTGCACAAACCGTCGATAATAGCCTACCAGACCAAGAAAGCTGCGAATCTCTGTGGCTGAGAATAGTCCGGGCCAACTCTAAACCGCCTCTATCTTCTTTGGATCAACCTGAAACTGAGCCAAAACTCACACTTGGAGAATTTTGCATAAAACTTCTCCTCACTCAATCTCTGCAACACAACTCTCAAATGCTCTACGTGCTCCTCCTGACTACGCGAATACACCTGAATATTATCAATGAAGACTATGACAAATGAGTCGAGATAAGGTCGAAACACATTGTTCATCAAATGCATGAATGCTGATGGGGCATTGGTCAGCCCAAAACACATCACCAAGAACTCATAATGACCATATCGGGTCCTGAAAGTCGTCTTAAGAATATCCGAGTCCTTGATCTTCAACTGGTGATAATCCGAATGGAGATCAATCTTGGAGAACACTCTCGCTCCCTGAAGTTGGTCGAATAAATCACCAATGCGAGGAAAATGATACTTGTTCTTCATTGTTACTTTGTTCAATTGCCTATAATCAATGCACATCCTCATAGTGCCATCCTTCTTCTTCACAAATAAAATCGACGCACCCCAAATTGACACACTAGACCGAATGAACCCCTTATCAAGGAGTTCCTAAAGCTACTCATTTAACTCCGCTGCTGCCATACAATACATCAGAATAGAAGTGGGCTGAGTGCCCGACACCAGGTCAATACCAAAGTCAATATCCCTGTCCAGTGGCATACCCGGCAGGTCTGCAGGAAACACATCGGGAAAATCCTTCACAACTAGAACTGAATCAATACTGGGAGTCTCTGCACCGACATCCCTCACAAAGGATAGGTATGTAAGGCAACCCTTCCCAACCATACACTGGACCTTCAAGAACGAGGTTACCCTACTAGAAACATAATCAGTCGAACCTCGCCACTCAATTCGTGGCACACCCGCTATAGCCAATATGACTGTCTTAGCATGACAGTTCAGAATATCATGACACAGAGATAACAAATCCATGCCCAAAATGACATCGAAATCCACCATACATAATAATAAAAGATCCACTCGGGTCTCCATACCCCCAATAGTCACCACACACGACTGGTAAACATGGTCTACAATAATAGTATCGCCCACCGGGGTAGATACATGAACAGGTGAAGCAAGAAACTCACGGGTCATACCCAAATAACGAGCAAAGGTGGAACCAGGATCAAATAATATAGAGGCATCTCTATGGAAGACTAAAACAATACATGTAATAACAGTATCAGAAGCAATAGCATCGGGTCTAGCTGGAAGTGCATAGAAACGGGCCTGACTGCCACCTGATCGACCTCCCCCTCTAGGGCGACCCCTAGCTGGCTGGGCGGGTGGTGGTAAAGTAACTGGTGCTAAAGCTGATGACTGACCCCTCTGCTGAGATGAACCCGTAAGACGACGAGGACACTACCTCCATATATGGCCCATCTCTCCACACTCATAACAACTCCTAGGTTCTAGAGAATGGTACTGAAGGGAACCCCTACCACTGGAATGACTAGCAGATGCACTCGGCATAGAAAAGCCCTGAACTGATAGAGCACGGGACGAACTCTAAGCTGGAAGGGCACTAAGTGATGACTTGCCCTGATGAGAACTGTGAGAACCATGACCCGATGACGCCCCACGATAACCTCGGTGAGCTGGCTGAGCATGCCTGAATGGACAGCCTCTGCCGTGCTGAAACTGACCTCTCGAAGGAGCACCACTATAACTACCAGATCCTCGAGTCCTCTTGGCCTCCCTCTCTTATCGCTCCTGGCGTTGAACAGACTCAATCTCACGAGCAATGTCTACAACCTCCTTAAAGGTAGCACCAGTCACCCTCTCTCTGTTCATGAGAATACAAAGCTGATAGGTGAGGCCATTAACAAACCTCCTAATCTTCTCTCTATCTGTCGGAACCAACCAAATAGCATGACGAACTAACTCAGAAAACCTCATCTCATACTGCGTCATAGTCATCTCTCCCTGACGCAACCACTCAAACTGCCTGCGCAGCTCCTCTTTGCGAGACTATGACACATACTTCCCCAAAAAGAGAACGGAGAACTATTGCTAGGTAAGAGGTGTTGTACCAATAGGCCTACGCCTTTCAAAAGTCTCCCACCAAGTGAAGGTAGCTCCAAAAAACTGATAAGTAGTGAAAGCGACCCCACTGGTCTCTAGAATACCCGTTGTATGAAGCATCCTCTGACACATATCCAAGAAACCCTGGGCATCCTCACCCTTAGCACCACTGAAGGTCGGAGGCTGAAGTTTACCAAACCTCTCCAACCTACACTGCTCGTCCTCTGGAATAGCAGGAACTATATAGTCCTGAGCAGCTGCAACCAGCTAGGCTGGATGTGCCACCAGTGTCTGAAGTCCCTGCACGACTTGCTCAGGTGTGCGAGCAGCAAGAGTCTGAGTGCCTCCCCTGGCCTGAGAAGTAGCTTCCGCTGTAGTGACTGAAACCGCCTGAGCTAGGCCAGTGCAAACTGATAGAATCTGAGCCAAGGCCTCGTGAAGACCCGAAATCACAATGGGCACAACTGGTGCTGCTGGAGCATCCACAACTGGGACCTGATCCAGAACTGGAGTGGCTGGTAGATCTGCAGGTGCTGCCTTAACTGTTGTGCGAGCCACATCTTTGCCCCTACTGCGACCACGACCGCATCCTTGGCCTATAGTGGCCATAACTGGTGGTACTGGTGCTCGTGCATCCTGACCGATAGCGCGTGTCCTCACCATCTGTGAGAGAATAGAATAACAGAGGTTTAGTACTCGGATCAACAAATTCGCATGACAAGAATTTAAAGAATATGAAGTTTTCCTAAAGGTTTTGCAGCCTCTCGAGGATAAATACAGACATCTCTGTACCGATCTGTGAGACTCTACTAAACCTGCTCATGACTCATGAGACCTATGTGTCACGCTCTGAAATCCGAGGAGCGCGACCGGCACTCGACCGGGTAGCCCCGGCCAAGCGGACCTGGGTGCCTTTCCTATTCCACGTGTTACCCCGCATTTTCATTGTCCATTAATCAAGGAAAATAGTCATTTGTAAATTAAAACACCCTTTTTACAAAACGTACATAGCCACTTAATGAAGTTTACAACTTACATCGCCCCATATACAAAATACATATTTACATAAGTTCGCAACCCACATTTACTGTCTACGGAGCCTCTAAGGATACAAAAGGATGATACGATACTTGCCGGCAACAAGGCTCCAGCTATACCTTACACAACTACCATAATAAGACTCCGGGAAGGAAAGCGGCATGAGCCACGCAAGGCCCCCAGAGGAAAAGGGCTCACCAATGCTTCTGGAGGAAAGTGAAGGGGAGCTACGGACGGTGGACTAGAGTACCTGCTATGGATCCACCTACAATCATAACACGAATGTAGCGCCCCCGGCAAAAGGGACGTCAGTACATTTGAATTGTACTGGTATGTATGAACAAACTTGCCCTGAGTAAACTCAACTATACACAAAATACAAGTAACAAGTAGTAATGAAATCACCAATCAAATACACCTAAAAGAAAACAATCAAGCCAAACAAGTTACAAACTCTCCATTTCCCCTTCAACATTTTCATATCAATGATTTCACAATTTTCTCATATTTTCATTTCAATAGTGATTTCGATCACTTTCCATCCTTATTACCTCGGCCACCCTTATCACCACAACCCACACCTTATTACTTAGTGTTGCGACGCGCAACCCGATCCCACCGTACAATTACAATTCATAAACAACACAACAACAACAACAATAGTTCACAAAGAACAACCACAATAATTTCTCAAAGAATTTCCACAACCATCAATACTATTTCCATCATGTTCAACAAATCATATGCATTTTATATCACCGCGATAATTGCCAATACAAGCCATATATGTTATGAACAATAATAATAATTTCTCAAAGGATTTGCACAACCATCAATACTATTTCCATCATGTTCAACAACTCGTATGCATTTTATATCACCGCGATAATTTCCAATACAAGCCATATATGTTATTACCACAATTTGTCCAAGTTCATTATTCACGATTTCCTTCTATCATTTGTTTCTCAACTCTTACCACATAACACATTCACAACCACACATTTGGTTTATTGCCAATTACGGACACCATTATATCAGGAGATTTATCCACGAACAATCAAATCATACCAAACACAGTAATTACACAAGTAATTCACGTAGATATTACATACCAGATATTCGTGCACCAAATAAAGTGACTTTACAAAGGTCAAAGTTAGCCATAAGTACCTGATTTTAGCTTTCCTTAAGTTACTACGATATTCCGGAAATTCTAGCAACTTCAATCTATTTTGAGACGTAACAAAATTAACACAAATTAGGAAGGTAATCATGGTTTCAGCTTATTGGAGCATTTTATCAAACACAAGTTGAGCATCATAAATATTAACTTCCTTTTACAAGATTTCCTTCATTCCCCAACCCAATCTTTACCTATTTATGTTCATCAATCTTCCCACAACCCTATTTGCACATGCATGCATACATAATACTATTATACCAAGAATCGTACCTCAATGACCCATCTCACAATCTCTACAATACCAACACAACCTATGTTAGACACTTATGGCTCCCAATCACCATCACATGAGTTCTAAGGTGTATATCATACATAAATAATTACCATAGAGTAGTTAGAGATGATAGGCATACCTCTTGTAGTAAGAATTTTTAAGAATCCCACTCTTGGTGTTCTTGAAAAATTCAAGGATTTGAAGGAAAATATAAGGATTTTCAAGATTAATCCTTGTTAGTAAAGGTGTTTACGGGGTAGAAATCACTCAAAGTATTCTAAAAACCTTACCTTGGATCATAGGGATGAAGTTTGGGACGAAATCCCCTTGGGAGAGCAAGTCTTAACCCCAAAAATGACTTGGGAACTCTCTAGACCAGTCTTGAGGTATTTAGGGGCCTGCTACTAGCGCACCCGCGCATAGGCCGCGCTAACGAGGAAGAAAGAAACTCAATTGACGCTGGCTACGCACTCCCGCGCTAAGGTCGCGCTACTGACACATGCCTAGTAAAATGATCATAACTTTCTGTATACAACTTCAAATGACAAACGGTTTGTTGCTTTGAAAACTAGACTCAAAGGGATTTAATTTTATAGGTTGTGCATCATACAGCTCCTTATAAAACTGGAGATATGATCGTCCAAAGTGAGGTCTTGTGCGCACTTATTTACAACTTTCGTCCATTATGAAATTTTCCAACTTGGCTTAGACTTAGGCCTCTCCTTAGACCCCAATCCATCTCTAATATGAATTATATGTTTATTAACATATCCAATTGATACCCATTATATCATGAATCCTCATTTGCACACAAAATGAAATAATTAACCAACTTTGGCACGACGAAATCTCAAATTACTTGGAAAAACTTTTCCGAGGCCTTACATTCTCTCACGCTTAGGATCATTCGTCCTCGAATGAGGATCGAGGTTCATTCATTAGCCATCCTTATGTAACTTCAGCTTGTTCAAATCATGAAATATATCAACATCCCCGAATTTGGCTAACTCCCTAAATTTCCGAAAGTTTCGCCAGAGTTTCCTTTGTAATTAGGCCTATCTACCTGTCAGAGAGCCCCCGAAACGTATTTCCAAGTACCATTACACAGTTTCTGTCATCCCTACAACTGGTATACAATTCATTACCTCAACAACTTATACATATTCATACACTTTAAAGAACTTACACTTAGCTCATTCTCTTTACACCGCAAATTGCACATGGTTCAACCAATGCCATTTACTGCACAAAACTGGGTTACTTCAACGAGCCCCATACAATTCAATCACTTTAACATGTCAAAAACGCTTCAATTAATCATTTACCTCAAGGGTTGCACATTACCCTAATAGCATCAACATTTCAAATTTGGCACACATTAAGAAGTTACAGCAATAAGGTAATTTGGGGAAAATGGGGTGTCTTGCACAAATCTAAACACTACCTCAAATTGCTTAAAGACAACCGTTCGCACGATCCCTACTAGACTTGTTCGAACAGATGGGGATATTTCTCTTTCATTTCTTTTTCTGCTTCCCATGTGGCTTCCTCGACTTGTTGACTTCGCCATAATACTTTAACTGCAGCAATTCCCTTGTTCCTCAATTTTCAGACTTCCCTATCAAGAATGGAAAATGGGATTTCTTAATATAACATCTCTTCACTAACCTCGATAGTTTCAACCGGCACAATAGCGGATGGATTTCCCACTACTTTATTTAACATGGACACATGGAATACCGGATGTACTAATGACATCTCAAGGGGCAATTCCAGCCTATAAGCCACCTGTCATATCCTTTGAGCGATCCGATAAGGCCCGACATACCTTGGGCTCAATTTCCTTTTCTCCCCAAACCGCATGACTCCATTCATGGGAGATACTTTCAAGAACACCCAATCATCTACTTGGAATTCCAATTCTCTTTGACGCACGTCTGCATAGGATTTCTGACGACTCCGAGCAGTTTTCATCCTCTCCTGAATGACTTTAACTTTTTCCATAGCCTGATGCACAAGATCTAGCCCTAACAGTTCTTCTTCACCAACCTCAAACCACCCAATCGGAGATCTACACTTCCTTCCATACAATGCCTCAAATGGGGCCATCTGAATACTAGCATGAAAGTTGTTATTGTAAGCAAACTCAACAAGCGGCAAATGGTCATCCCGACTTCCTTTGAAATCTAGAACACCAGCTCGCAACATATCTTCGAGCATCTGAATAGTTTGCTCTGTCTGCCCATCAGTTTGTGGATAAAAGGCTATACTAAGATTTACTTGAGTACTCAAACCTTGCTGAAATTTCTTCCAAAAGTTTGTTATGAATTGAGCCCCTCGATCGGAAATGATTTAGGCTAGAGTGTCATGCAACATGTCTATTTCTTTGATATACAGTTGAGCATACTGCTCCACCACAAGCAACGATTCAGCCCTATTTTGCACATTTTCCCTACCTTCATTAGACTTTACAAGACAAACTTTCAAACTAGCCACTAGTGAACCTCCATGGCCAACTACCTTTGACATATTGCCCAGTGAGCTAAACTACCCATAGATTTCCAGCTAAGAGCATCCGCCACGACATTGGCCTTTCTCGGGTGATAGAGAATCTCAATGTCATAGTCCTTGACTAACCCGAGCCATCCTCTCTGTCTCAGATTCAACTCCTTTTGCTTGAAAATATATTGAGGCGCTTGTGGTCCGTAAATACATCAACGTGGACCCCATACACATAATGTCGCCAAATCTTTACACAAAAACTACCGCCACAAGTTCTAAGTCATGTGTTGCAGGGTTCTTTCCATGATTCTTGAGTTGCCTAGAGGCATAACTATCACCTTTACATGTTGCATCATTAGTGGAACATCTTTATCACATTTCTCTTACATATGACCTCCTAGGATTTGAGTTCTTCAATAATTTCCTTGATATGGTTACAATCTTTTGTGAATATATGCAACTTGCTCTTCCAAATTCTCAACAAAAGACATTACTGGATGAGTTTTCTTATAGAACCTTCTATTTCAAAGGAATAACATCTTCTAGCATGCGCACACACCTTCACATCATCGACATGCACGACATTACATCAAATGTAATGTAACACTGTGCTCAGACCTTTCCTAGACAACTTTTTTCCTCCTTACATGACTTATAGAATTTAAGAAACCACTCCACTTTCCCTTGTGAACATTTTCTTGATCTCTCTTTACTGTTCAACACCACCCAAAACGCATATCAATACCCTTCATACATATTCAATTCAGAAAGTGCCACTGGCCCGAACAATATATGCTGGTACCATCTTTTCTTTCTAACTGGAATATTCATTCCCATTCTATTTCACTCATAGTGCATAATTGATAGCCTTATTTTGCCACACACTTGTCTACCTCCCGTGAACTTGTAATATCATTGTGCCTGATTTAATGTGTTTATCATACCACAACTTCACCACTATTAGTCTCACTTTCCATTATATGTATACATGAACTATCTTTAGCTCCTTTAGTTGCCATTCAGTGTCACCCAAGTCGATTGCATTACAGTTATTCCTTTATAACTTTTATTAACACTTATACGCTAAGCGAGTCCACCATTCTGATACAAGATATTTTATGATACCCGTGATCATCTCAATTTATAGGTTTTCTCCCCATTTCTTCTCACCTCATTCTTCCTAGATAGTGAATAGCCATGCATTCTTCCACATGTTACGTGGTCTTTTCCCTTAGTTATTTCATCCCTCTCACCTCTTAACTCTTGTTAGGATATCCGTGGGAAAGTGTGTTCATCTGCATATCACTTAGCACTTCTTTGCTTGTAAGATTCTTTAGAGGCCCTCCATCAAGCCCAAATACCCTCGTGGGTTATTATAGCATCACATTTATTTCTCCCACTCATTTCTCCTTTCTTAACGTCTTGAAACTTTGGTTTAATCGCAATTCCATGATTAACCCATTCTAAAAACTCGCAAAATTTTCACCTTTGATCTATAGTACTTACTTGGGATGCATTGTCCCTAGCCCTCTAACAAGTATAGAACCCCTTTACAAACCTACTCTTAGTTTCTAGGATCGTTGACCATATCATTCACATTGCCATGTATGAAGAATTTACCTTCCTTAACCTTCCACTTTTTTTGGGGTACTAGTGGTCTATCATTAGCATATCCTTTCAGATAATCACATTATCCATTATCACTTTTCTAGACTACGCATGTCTTCAACAAAATATTCAAACATCAAAGCTACATGGTCTTACTCTTGTTTCATTATATTTAAGTGGCCTCACTATGGCCCTTCCTCCCCCACTTGAGGCGAATGTCCCGGATTTTGACACAAGTCTTGAATTTTGCAACTTCATGGACATATGTTTCATTTCTCTATCCCTCACATATATGTTCGACTATTAGGGAGATTGAAGTCACAATGGTATTAACCTCATAAGTTCTCGTCTCTTATTCAGCCACACGGGCTTTGGGATCCCAATTCCTCATGTCAATATCCTTTAGGAGTGTAATATCACTTCGTACACTTTTGGATTTTCTATAAAGTTCGTTGTACATGAGTCTTCTCATCATGGGTTCAATTTACTCTCCTTTCATAACTTCTTGTCTCCCATAAGCGACCTACATGTTTTTCATTACTCTTAGTCATGTCTTACATATACCATATGCTTATCTAATAAATTTTCTTTTACACCTTAGGATCATTTACATACTTCTCACTCTACCCACAGGTGCTATTCAAGCTTACATAGCACTTATCAATTCAATGTTTCTTCAGAGGTGGGTGATCAATTTTTAACACTTTTCTCATATAAAGTATGCTTCTGGTACTATGTACGTACCTCATATATTCGTACCACTCGTTCAACATGATACATATGCCATCTCCTTAATATTCATGCCTTTTCCCATTGGTCATGTCATATGACAACACTACTTGAAATAGATGAAAGAGCGTTTAAACTTACCTTGAATCTCAACGCACGAGTTAGAAAACAATCTTATAGTCACGCTTTATCGCACGATCTGGAGTGTTGAAGAAGGGTAACATTCCTAAATGTTCGTGTAGCCTCCAACTTATGGATGTGGTCGACAACACACCGATAAGAAGGACTCTACTAGACACGGCTCCGAGACATCCTAGGACACTTTAAAACCTTAGGCTCTGATACCAAGTTTGTCACGCCCCGAAATCCGAGGAGCGCGACCGGCACTCGACCGGGTAGCCCCGTCCAAGCGGACGTGGGTGCCTTTCCTATTCCACGTGTTACCCCGCATTTTCATTGTCCATTAATTAAGGAAAATAGTCATTTGTAAATTAAAACACCCTTTTTACAAAACGTACATAGCCACTTAATAAAGTTTACAACTTACATTGCCCCATATACAAAATACATATTTACATAAGTTCGCAACCCACATTTACTGTCTACGGAGCCTCTAAGGATACAAAAGGATGATGCGATACTTGGCGGCAACAAGGCTCCGGCTATACCTTACACAACTACTATAATAAGACTCCGGGAAGGAATGATCCATGCAAGGCCCCGAGAGGAAAAGGGCTCACCAATGCTTCTGGAGGAAAGTGAAGGGGAGCTACGGACGGTGGACTGGAGTACCTGCTATGGATCCACCTACAATCATAACACGAATGTAGCGCCCCCGAAAAAAGGGACGTCAGTACATTTGAATTGTACTGGTATGTATGAACAAACTTGCCCTGAGTAAACTCAACCATACACAAAACACAAGTAACAAGTAGTAATGAAATCACCAATCAAATACACCTGAAAGAAAACAATCAAGCCAAACAAGTTACAAACTCTCCATTTCCCCTTCAACATTTTCATATCAATGATTTCACAATTTTCTCATATTTTCATTTCAATAGTGATTTCGATCACTTTCCATCCTTATTACCTCGGCCACCCTTATTACCTCGGCCACCCTTATCACCACAACCCACACCTTATTACTTCGTGTTGCGGCGCGCAACCCGATCCCACCGTACAATCACAATTCACAAACAACACAACAACAACAACAACAATAGTTCACAAAGAACAACCACAACAATTTCTCAAAGAATTTCCACAACCATCAATACTATTTCCATCATGTTCAACAACTCATCTGCATTTTATATCACTGCGATAAATGCCAATACAAGCCATATATGTTATGAACAATAATAATAATTTCTCAAAGGATTTCCACAACCATCAATACTATTTACATCATGTTCAACAACTCGTATGCATTTTATATCACCGCGATAATTGCCAATACAAGCCATATATGTTATTACCACAATTGTTCCAAGTTCATCATTCACGATTTCCTTCTATCATTTATTTTTCAACTCTAACCACATAACACATTCACAACCACACATTTGGTTTATTGCCAATTACGGACACCATTATATCAGGAGATTTAACCACAAACAATCAAATCATACCAAACACAGTAATTCCACAAGTAATTCACGTAGATATTACATACCAGATATTCGTGCACCAAACAAAGTGACTTTACAAAGGTCAAAGTTATCCATACGTACCTCGTTTTAGCTTTACTTAAGTTACTACGATATTCCGGAAACTCTAGCAACTTCAATATATTTTGAGACGTAACAAAATTAACGCAAATTAGGAAGGTAATCATGGTTTCAGCTTGTGAGCACGTGATTTTTGTTTTCGCGACAATCACTCCAAAAAAAGAAAAAATAATAGCAATTGGTCTTGCTGTACAATTTTTTGGATTTTACGTGGCATTTTTGGTGGTTATTTGTGATCTTGTCCGTTTTATTTTTATCAAACAAAAAAATAATAAAAATATATGTCGTGTGTAGTTGAACCGTAATCCGGTTATTAAAGGAAAATCACAAAAAAAAAATTGTATCTTTCATTCTATTTTGTCATTAAGTGGTGTTATTTTAATTGTGTGTTAATTATGGTTTAATGTTTTTATAGCATTATTTGGCATTTTAATTAAGAGATTAAAAAAAAGAGTTTTCGGACTTGGGCCAGTCCAATTTGAAACAAACAGGCCCAAACAACCCAATCCAGAATCTCTGTTTACCCGGTCCAGTTGAGCTGGCCACACAACCGTCCAAACGACGTCGTTGAGCCACTTTCAATCTGGACCGTTGATCTCAGAATGATCAACGGCCAAGATCATATCCCCGTACCTACATACGAACCCGACCCATTCAACCCCGGACCAACCCTGACCCTAATACTAAGCCAAACGACATCGTTCGTTTAAACCTTCAGATCCATGCCGTTGATCTCGATTGATCTAACGGCCGAGATCAACCCATCCACCCCATATATAAGCTTTCCTCTCGTACCTCGCCCCCTATCCAAACACCCCTCCTTCGTCCTCATCCCCCTCACCTAACCCAAGCCACCACGGAACCCTAGAGCCGCCCCCTTTTCCCCTCACCAAAAACCCGGCGGCATGGACGCCGGTGACCCCCACCTTAACACCATAGGACCGCCTTACCACCCTGAACATGGATCTGTTGTCCCTTTGCCTCGAATCAACCCCTAGGTTCTCGAATCTTCATTTGAAGATTCGAACAAAAACTCGATCTACACCAAATCACCCCAGGTTCATACCAGACACTCCTCTGACCTCCCTCGTGACCAAACCATGCTTGGTTTGGTCCGAATCTAACCAGGGAAACCCAAATTCCAAATCTGCCCCTTAGGAACCCTAGAAACCCTGAGCCCGATCTGTGTCCGTTTGAACTAGATGATTAGGGTCTAATGGACCTTAATCGAAGTGTTCTCAGTAGAGAACACTTCGATTAAAGTCCGTTCAACCCCAAGAAGTTCGATTCAAATCCGAGCTAGGGCTTTCTGATTTTTCAAGTCTTTAAGGTAATTTTGTTTTCTTTTTCTTTATCAGTTCATCTTGTCTGTTGTAATTGAATGTCTGTTCATATGCCCTAATGTTTTGTTTAATTTATGTTTTGAATTTTTGTCGACTGTGTTGTCCACCTTGCCCAGATTTCTGTATTTAGTCAAGTTTCTCTTCATCTATTGATCGTGTTTGTGTGTATAAGCTGTACAATCAATTGAATTTAAATTTGGTTGATTAATTAGCCCCAGTACAACCTTGTTCAGTCAGTACAATTTGAATCACACGTTGATACTGTTGGATTTCTGATCATTGGCTTCGATTGTGTGTGTTACAACTAGTATAGTCGAGTCGATATACGTCGTTAATAAGTTTAAATTTGAATGATAATAATCTGATTCAAATTATGGTTTTTGTGTGAAGTTCTGTCTGAATCCAGCTGGGAACTAAGTATAGCTGTTTGAGGATTTGAATCAGAAACATTTATAGTTAGTTTGTGGTTTCAGTTCAGCTTGAGTTCTGAATTGATAGCATGTGCACTATAGTGCTTTAATAATTAGAGCAAATGGGACAGCATGGGCTGTCAGGCCATCTTCAGGCTGCCCATACCGTGGTTTTAATTTAAATAAAATGATAAAGGGATGGCAGGGGAATATCATGGGAAGGGTGTTACTTTAAATAGTTGAGTGGAAACTGGAAAGGAGGAGGCCACATGGGAGGGAATCTGAATAGGTATTACAGATTGTAAAGGGGCTGATACTAGGCTATAAAAGAGAGGGAGGCATAGAGAAATAGGGATAGACACGGAGAGAGATATACACATATATAGACTGGATTTTGGAGAGGCAGAGACAGTTAGAAAAACACAGATAGAGAGAGAGCAAGAAATAGAAAACATACAGACAAAAATCAGAAACTGTTCTTCCTATTGTTGTTTGGATTTCACTTGTTTTCAACCTGTTTAATCAATACTGATTCTTCCAAGTCTTTAACTGAGGTTACTGGTTGTGTGTTTCATTAGTTTATTCCTGGATTTTGTCTGTCTGGAGTTCTGTTTCTACTACACTGCTTGCTGCTGTCATTTTGCTACTTTTTCCATCGGCTATAGTTGCATCTTGCACTGGAATTTGTTCTGCTGTTACCAGTTGTTACTGCTACTGTTTCGTTTGCCATTGCTACTCTACTGATTTCTCTTCTTCTTAAAATTGTAAACACTTCCAGGTACATACTTCTAAAACCATGCGTTGTTGAAAGCCTGAAGTTTTGAAGTATAAATAATGAACGTCATTTGCTTCACAGTACTCATGTTCAAGACATAACAATAGTTTGAATGATAGTTAGCTTGTATTTGTTAAGCTCATTTCCACTACATTAGTTCTGTATAAATGAATACATATCCCAACTGAGATGAACTGCAAAATAACATGTTGTTAGATCAGGCGTATCTCTATGTGCACAACAATTTAGTTTTGATTTAGTATAACATAGAATCATGGCAGGCATCTGTATGTATTCCTGTACGGGCCTTTGAACTGTCAAACTTGTTATATCCTGTCCAATTTGATTTCAAGAAAACGTATTTAAGATAGCCATGTACGTCAGTTCTCTTGTTGGATCCCTTGTTTCGATATAAGTTTGATAATAACTGATATTTGGCATCGGCACACCATTTAGACAAAGTGGCTATTAATAAGATTAGCAAGTTCTTTTTTTTTACCTATTTTTTGAAGCACGAAATAATGCAACAATTTTGAGGAAAACTAATTTAATAGGCATGAGTTGGGTAAGATGGTTTGGTGCTTAGATCAAATAAACTCCCAAATGAGCATTAATAATTAAGGTTAATCCCAGTACTAATAGTTGCGGACGATTATCCATTTGTTCACATAATCACGGGAAGCTAATTTAGCTATAGGATGATTAATCATGTTTGGATATATTATTTCATCGTCCTCGATTTGGTTCATAATTTCTAGTAACGTTCCTTTCAATAAATGCGCGTCTCAACCTAGCATTTAATATGGTATGCCTCTTTTAAGCTTGTAACGATTTAGGATTTTTCTTATTTATTTTGGGAAAACAAAAAATATAGAAATGTAGTTGTGCTAAGGTTGCCCTTTTTAAAAAATAATGAGACGAGCCTCGCCAAATAAAAATGCAAACGGCGGGGCCCTCAATAGTTGATCATAATAAATATTTAGAATTTGGGATGGATTGTTTAGTGAATTTCACTGCCTTCCCCAAAGATAATAACGCGTAGACTCTTTAGGCGCGACTTAATTAAATTACATTCTTAAATTCGGGTGCACATTTATGTGACCCAAATTCAAATCTCAACGGAGTCGGAATGTGTTAACAACTACGGGTGCATTGATGTGACGTGGTTCGAGATGCATTTTCACGACGTTGCAATTCTATAAAAATAAATGATAATAATAAAAGCGTTTTAAACTTAATAAAAGAACATAAGTCACAACATGTATTTAAATCAGATATGTAGCCATTATAACAATTTAAGCGACCGTGCTAGAACCACGGTATTCGAGGGTGCCTAACACCTTCCCTCGGGTCAACAGAATTCCTTACTTAGAATTTCTGGTTCGCAGACTTCATTTGGAAAAGTCGAATATTTTCCTCGATTCAGGATTCAAGATAAACCGGTGACTTGGGACACCAAAAGCCAAACCTTTCCCAAGTGGCGACTCTGAATTAAATAAATAATCCCATTTCGAATATTGTCACTTAAATTGGAAAAACTCCCTTCGCGCATTTAACCCCTCGGGTAGGCGCGAAAAAAGGAGGTGTGGCATAGCTTATTGGAGCATTTTATCAAACACTAGTTGAGCATCATAAATATTAACTTCCTTTTACAATATTTCCTTCATTCCCCAACCCAATCTTTACCTATTTATGTTCATCAATCTTCCCACAACCCTATTTGCACATGCATGCATACATAATACTATTATACCAAGAATCGTACCTCAATGACCCATCTCACAATCTCTACAATACCAACACAACCTAGGTTAGACACTTATGGCTCCCAATCACCATCCCATGAGTTCTAATGTGTATATCATACATAAATAATCACCATAGAGTAGTTAGAGATGATAGACATACCTCTTGTAGTAAGAATTTTTAAGAATCCCCACTCTTGGTGTTCTTGAAAAATTCAAGGATTTGAAGGAAGATCTAAGGATTTTCAAGATTAATCCTTGTTAGTAAAGGTGTTTACGGGGTAGAAATCACTCAAAGTATTCTAAAAACCTTACCTTGGATCATAGGGATGAAGTTTGGGACGAAATCCCCTTGGGAGAGCAAGCCTTAACCCCAAAAATGACTTGGGAACTCTCTACCGGTCTTGAGGTATTTAGGGGCCTGCTACTAGCGCGCCCGCGCATAGGCCGCGCTAACGAGGCAAAAAGAAACTCAATTAGCGCTGGCTACGCGCTCCCGCGCTAAGGCCGCGCTACTGACACATGCCTAGTAAAATGATCATAACTTTCTGTATACAACTCCAAATGACAAACGGTTTGTTGCTTTGAAAACTAGACTCAAAGGGATTTAATTTGATAGGTTGTGAATCACACAGCTCCTTATAAAACTGGATATATGATCGTCCAAAGTGAGGTCTTGTGCACACTTATTTACAACTTTCGTCCATTATGAAATTTTCCAACTTGGCTTAGACTTAGGCCTCTCCTTAGACCCCAATCCACCTCTAATATGAATAATATGCTTATTAACATATCCAATTGATACCCATTATATCATGAATCCTCATTTGCACACAAAATGAAATAATTAGCCAACCTTGGCACGACGAAATCTCAAATTACTTGGAAAAAAATTTTCCGGGGCCTTACACTATGTAACCTTGGCTCTGATACCAACTTGTCACGACCCTAAACCCGAACCCGGTCGTGATGGCGCCTCTCATGAAGACAAGGCCAGCCAACACTTTCCCATTGCAGTTTTAAGCAATTAAACAATAAGAATTAAGTCTAAAATGTAATAAATAACCCAAAAGGTAAGCAGTTAACCGAACAGTTTGTGGAAAATAAACCCAACACAGCCCAATACCGGGGTGTCACTAGTCATGAGCATCTATCAATACACTACAAGTCTGAAATGCCTACCAAGCGATTACATCATAACTAAAAAGAGATAGAAATGAGATAAGAGGGGAGAAACACGAGACTGCGGACGCCAAGCAGCTACCTTGTGAACTCCGAAATTTGCCTGGAGCTCTCAACCCTCGCTAGCAGGATCAACAACGACTGAATCTGCACACGGGGTGTAAGAAGTAAAGTGAGTACTCCAACACAGTGAGTAATAACCATAAATAAAGACAGAGAAGTATGAAATCATGTAAGGCACATAATAGGCTATAAGGAAGCAGTAAAAGCCAGTAAAAACAGTGAGGCAGTAAAGATGTGTAAGTCACTGAGTTCAGTTTAAACTTCATAAAATACATTTTTAACAATTAAGCAAGTAACTGACAGGAAAATAGGAAAGATAAACACATAAATGATTGCCCGTTGGGCACAATGTCAACAATCCGCCCCTCGGGAAATATCTCACATCACAATGGGTACTCGCGCTTACGGGGGTATACAGACTCCTGGAGGGGCCCCTTACGGCTCAAGTGTAATATCTAGCCATCTCGTGGCATCATCACTAGGCTCTCGGCCTCACATCAACAAGCCACCTCGTGGCGTACAAATCTCAGGCCTTCGGCCTCATAATCAAAATCAGTGTTTCCTCACAACATAGGCCTTTGGCCTTACTCAGTTAGAATCTCACAAGCCACTCGGGCAACTGTAAAACATGATGCTTAGCCTAGAATATTATTTAAGTGTTAAAACAGAGTAAACATGACTGAGTTATGAAAATAGTAGAATATAGCATGACTGAGTTCAAGTATAAAGTCAAAACAGTGAGGAAATATCAGTAAAAATCCCCTAAGGGTTCAAATAGTTGTCACAAGGCCCAATATAGCATTCAGCCCCAAATATGATGATAGTAAATAGTTTTCAATCAAATACGCGGTAAAACATCATTCGGGACGGACTAAGTCATAATCCCCAATAGTGCACGACCCCACGCTCATCATCTAGCGTGTGTGTTACCTCAATATAGCACAACGATGTACAATCTAGGGTTTCATACCCTTAGGACAACATTTATAATCATTACTCACCTCAATCCGTTCCAAACTATGCCTTTGCCTATCGAATCGGCCTCCACTCGCGTGGAATCTATCCAAAATCAGAACCACGACATCAAAATATGCTAAGGGAACGAAGCCCAGGTGAAAATAATCAATTTACAATACAAATCTCGAAATTACCAAAACCCGACCACCGGGCCCACCTCTCAGATTCCGGTAAAAGTCACGTCAATGGATTCCTTATCACCCCCCGAGTTCATAGATACCAAAAAGCATCAAAATCCATCCACAAATGGCCCCTCGAATCCCAAATTCTAGGTCTCCAATTTCAAGCCCTAGTACTTCAATTTTAGGCTTAATTCCCATGATTAATTAGGTAGATTTCACATTAGAATCGAGTTTTAAGTCCATGAATCTTACCTCCAAGTGATTCCCCTTGAATCCCTCTTCAATCCTCTTCAAAAAGCTCCAAAAATGCTCAACAATGGAGAAAATAAACCCCAAAATCGCAGACAAGACGACTATTTAAACATTCTGCCCAGGCCTGAAATCCTTCTTCGCGAACGCGGTCAACGCCTCTCATTCGCGAAGCACAAACCAACTTTGACCAAAAATTTCCTCTTTGCGATCGCGATCTTCCCATCGCAAATACGATGCTTTCCTCAGACCACTCCTTGCGATCGTGTTACCTCTCTCGCAAACGCGATGAACAAAATACCCTGAGGCTTAGCTGCCATATTCCTCTATGCGAACGCGGTCCCTTTCACGCGAACGCGATGCTCAATCCCTCAGCCCTTAGCGAACGCGGAGCCTTCCTCGCAAACACGAAGGCTAAAATTCCATCCTTCACATCTAACCCTTCGCAAACGCGAGGGCATACTCGCGAACGTGAAGGCCATTTTCTCGGCAACACTGATCAGCAATTTCTGCAACTCCAAACATTATGAATGGTCCGATTGACCACCCGAAACTCACCCGAGGCCCCCGGGACCTCAGCCAAATATGCCAACATATCCTATAACATCATTCAAACTTGTTTCAAACTTCGGAACGCTCAAAACAACATCAAAACACCAAATTTTCATCGGATTCAAGCCTAAGAATTTCAAAATCTTCTAAATTATGCTTTTGATCAATAACCCAACAAATCACGTCCGAATGACCTAAAATTTTGCAAACACATCCAAAATGAAACAGAAGAGCTACTACAACTCTCGAAATTCCATTCCTACCCCTATATAAAAATTTCACCTATCAACCGAAAATCTCCAAAAATCCAATTTCGCCAATTCAAGCCTAAATCTACTCCGGACCTCCAAAACTCATTCTGATCACACTCCTAAGTCCCAAATCACCTCCCGAAGCTAACCGAACCATCGGAACTCACATTCGAGCCCTCTAACACATAAGTCAATATCCGGTTGACGTTTCCAACTTAAGCTTTCTTAAAAGATACTAAGTGTCTCAAACCTTACCAAATCATTTTCGAACCCGATCCAACCAACCCGATCACATATAGAACCGATAGACAAAGCAATAAAAAGCAGAAATGGGGGAAATGGAGAAGCAACTCATGAGATGACTGGCTGGGTTGTCACACATAGTGTCATACATATGCTTATGAATGCCATGTCGTGCATAGGTACATGTGTTCATAACATCATCAAGCCTCTGAGGGCATCCCATCATATCATATCGGCCACTGTGGGCAAAATCATCAACGTATACTAGCTGATCAGGTGGTGGTACGTATATAACGTCGTAACCTTTTTTCATATCCCATATACATATATACGTGTATATAACGTCATCTGGTCATGGGTCAAGATGCATGTTAATTGAATGCAGTGCATGAGAAGTACGTTAATAAAATCTCTCGGAATGTCATACGACCATTATACCTTTGATTAGTGTCATGAAGTAAACTTTATCAATTTACGTATTTTCTGAGACCAATGAACATATGATAAAATAATAGGACATTTGGAGAATCAAGAACATAGGTATCTCTAGCATTTCTACGAATATGGTCATTTATGGAAGTTGTACATTTTCTCGTTTCGTTTGTATCATATGGATCATGCCAAAAAGAAAGAAGGGATAGCCTTAACATACCTGAACCGATTCTCTTTTATGAAAACATGTAATGGCGAATCGAAGTAGCGAAAAATCTGTATGATATTCTTGAGAAAGATTAGGGTGATGCTGTAACGATATTGTGAGGAATAATGCACGAAGGGTAATGCAGTGCCATGATTATGAGAGGTAATGCACGAAGGGTGATGTCGTGTTGTTTCTATTGTTTCATATGGTGAGGATGAGAGTAAAAGCATGAAGGGTGATTCCGTGCACGTGTTACAGTTTCATTATTTTTGTTTATTTAGATATGATGTTAATTATGCTCCTTTATTGATGTTTCTTTATTGGCTTATTGTTAGAATCTGATACTCCCCGTAGCATGTCCCCTTCCCACCTTATTTTGTTGATTCATGTTACTATGATTTTGTTTGTACATGATTTAACTGCACATGTATATATAATTGTCGTGTCCTAGCCTCGTCACTACTTCGCCGAGGTTAGGCTCGACACTTACTCAGTACATGGGGTCGATTGTACTGATAATACACTCTACACTTTTTTGTGCAGATTTTGATATTGGACCCGATAAGTAGCTGAGGTAGCTACCTTCAGTCCAAGGAGACTAAGGTAGATCTGCTGGCGTCTGCAGAGCCTAAAGTCCCCCTTCCCTGTTTTAGCTTTCTACTATCTCTTTTCATTCCGAGAACAGTTGTACTTTTCTTTTCAAACCAGTGTTTGTAGTAATTCGTAGATGTTCGTGAATTTTTTATACCAGATTCATGGGTAGACATGTGTTGGTTTACTTGAATATGTTATAACTCTTCCGCACTTTTTGTCTGTTTAACTGTAGTTATTGTTTATATCTGATTTGGGTTAATTGCTAATGGGTTAAAACCTTAATAGTTGGCTTGCCTAACTTTCAAGAGTAGGCACCATTGTCACACCTCCTTTTTACCCGCGCCCGCAGGGGCACAGAGGGGGGGGGGGGGGTTTTCCAATTAAAGGACAATCGAAACGGGATTTTATTTAAAGATTCAGAGTCGCCACTTGGGAGATTTATGGTATCCCAAGTCATTGGTTGAATCCCGAATCGAGGAAAGGATTGACTCTGTATTACAGTCCGCGAACCAGAAATCCGGATAAGGAATTCTGTTAACCCGGGAGAAGGTGTTAGGCATTCCCGAGTTCCGTGGTTCTAGCACGGTTGCTCAACTGTCATATTCGGCTTATTTATCTGATTTCAATACATGTTGAACCTATGTGCAAATTTTAACTGTTTACCGCTTTTTATTATAGAGAATTGCAACGTCATAAAAACGCGTCTCGAACCATGTCACATCAATGCACCCGTGGTTATTGACACATCTTGACTCCGTTGAGATTTGGATTTGGGTCATATAAATGTGCACCCGAGTTTAGGGAGGTAATGTTATTAAAATATGCGCCTAACGAGACTAACACGTTATTATTTTGGGGAAGGCCGTAAAATTCACTAAATAGCCCGTCCCGAATTCTAAATGTTTTATTTTAACCATTTATTGAGGGCCCCGCAAAGTTACATTTTTATTTGGGCGAGGCTCGGCTCATTTTATTATTTAAAAGGCAATCCTAAAGTTACTATGATTTTCTATTTTTTTCTCTAATAAAAAAAAGTCCTAATTGATTAACATTGATAAAAGGCCAAATCCTTATGATTCACTTTCAAATCAATTCAAGCCCAGTAACTTACGAAGTAAAGTCGAAGCATGCTTAGCAGGTTGTTCAAAACATGAAGAATTGGACAGTTTGGGCTTTGTTGTAGCGGAAACCAGGCCCAAGAGACATTATTCAAGTTTAGTTGTGCAGCTGAACCAAAGTTGTCTGGGTCTCACTTTTGAGCCCAAAATCAAAGGTTGAATTGAAGCAAGATGTAATATTGATGATAGAATCAAAATTGAATTTAATTAATATGCTACAACCATTTTTGAATTGTCTGGTTAACGCTTATGTTCTGCTAATTGATGCCCAAAATTGCCCGAGAGGACACTTATGAAATCCGAATGTTCAAAAGGCAAACAACAAATTGTCATGCTGAGACCTCACCTTACTAGAATTCAAATCAGTTCTAAGTAGTTCAGCACATCCCTACTTAATCACAGCTTGAAACATTTTTTAGACAGATTTATGAAACACAAGAAATTAACTAAAACTAATAGGAACTATTCAGTTTAATTAGTACTTAACTAAAAACTCATATGCATTTCTAAGTACACAAACATACACAGCTAACGGTTCAATATGAATATACCCACGCTTAATAATTCATCATTCCAGTACGGTTCATTACAAATTAATGGTTCGGTCAGTCCAATTATACAACACAAATCAGAAGTAAATCTAAACAATTACTAATCATCTAGTATCTATTCTAGTACAACAACTTAAATGCGCGCACTTCAAGAGGTGAATAGGTGAGCCGTTTATTTCAGCAATCCAATTCAAAAGCTACATCAAAGCGATCTAGAGAATGTGTACCTGGGATTTACAACAATGAAGAAGGAGCAGTCAGTAGTAGCAAACAGCAGGTATAACAGCAGATTTGGAGTTCGAACAGCCACGAACACAACCTGTTCAGCCCAGAACACACTTAAACACAGTAGGAATGAAGTGTGAAACAACAATCATAGCAAATACCCAAACAAACTCAAAACCCCTCTAATCACACAACAGTATCAAGCGTAATCCATTTTCTAGTCTCAACCTACTCGACAAAGCATTTCAAGAATTGAAAAGAAAACTAAAAGTTCACTCAAAATGCCATGAAACAGTAGTTGTATCTGTATCTTGTTACCCTCTCCCCAGCTCTTAAACTCTCTTCCTCTCCTTTAACTCTCTCTTTTCAGATTGTCTTCCCTCACTCTGTGTGTGAGTTTAAGTTCTCAAAGCTGATTCCTTACCCGAACACTCCCCCCACTCTCTCTCAATGTTGTTTTCACTGATTAAAGAAGAACCAAATGTAGAACCTAAGAGGACTGATCGTCTTTTTTTCTATGTGTTTTTGACTCTAACCACTTCCTCTCAATTCTAGTCCCCCTCTTTAACTCTGTCCAGGCCCTCTTTATACCAAAACCTCAGCCCCTTTTACAGCTCTAAGGAGCACTTAGACCCATTAATCAAGCATTTTTTCTCATAATATTCTCTAGAACTCCACTAGGGTCTGTTTTGTCCCCCATTAACCCTTGTCTTTTCTTTATTTTATTCAATGGTTATGGGTAGTGCATACTTTAATTAAATCCCCATTAGGTCTCCCCATGCTATTATGTTTTGTTCCCCACTATTACTAAACAATTCATTAGTTTAATGGTACTTTAGTACCCTACTGTCAGACCATTCAACTTAAACCATTTTCAAACATTTTACATCCCAAAATACCCTCCTAAAGTCCCTGAAATTACTGTCTTACCCAATCCTTTTTACCTCATCAGCTATAACCAATCCTTAATCAGATAACTAAACTGATTCCTAATTAATCAGCAAACTACAGCAGCTATAACCAATTTAATTCAATTCACCTAATAGTTCGAACTTAGAACTCAGATTAGATCAAATAGCATACTGATGCAAAGCTGCTAAGATGCACATGTACATGGGATTAACTGTCTGCATTCACAATTCTAAATCAAACTTAGGAAAAATGAATGAAGTATTGTAATATCACAAATTCATATGCAACAAAACTGATTGGCAACGGAGAGGAAAGAATTAAACATAACATAATAAGACAATTTGAACCAACAGTAATATCAAACGATCACAGTTTTATACAATCACTCACTGAACTTGCCTAAACCGAGATACTCAACAATGTAAAGAAGAAACTAATCCAGAGGGAAAACAACCAGACAGGGGTTCGAGCGATTTCAGACAAAACCAATTAACTAGAAAATCCAATTAATACAGTGATGAAAATTTCGATCGGAAAAAGTTTCGAAAGAGGGGGAAGAAGTAATTGACAATCACAACAATGAAATTAGGCAAACACAAACAACAATCAAAAAGGAAAAAGGAAAAGTGAAGAAATACCTCAGAAACCACAGGCTAAAATCCAATCCGTTCCAATCGAAACTTCGGCTTGAGGTTTGAAGCCGAAACGGACCTTAATCGAGTGTTCTCGACTGAGATCACACAACTAAGGTTGATTACGACCTCAGTTTTCTACTATATCGATCCCCTGGCTAGGTTCTTTTAGGGTTTGTCAAACTCACGATTTAACTCTGATTTGAAATTCGACCAGTTTCGAAGGGAAATGAGTATGGGATTTGGGGTGAGGGAGTCAAGGAGGTTACTGGGTGTTAGTTAGGGATGGCTTGGGAGGTGGCGCCGCCACCAGAGAATCTTGTGGCGGCGCTAGGGTTTGGACCTTCGAATGAATATTCGAAACGCTTGGGCTTGATTCGAAGGGAAATGAGTATGGTACTGGAACGAGGAAGTCTTGGGGAAGCTGTGGTGTGAAATTGGAGGCCATTGGACGAGATAGGGTTCCGGCTTGATTTTCGATCTAATATTCGAAGCACACGGCTAGGATTCGAGGGATAAGAGTTAGGGATTCGGAATGGGGAGGTCAAGGGGAATCAGTGGTGAAAAGATGGGGTCGTTTGGACCACCGGAACCGCTGTGAAGCGATTCCCGGTGGGCGGAGCACGGTGGTAAGAGGCGGAGGGTCTGTTGGGTCTCTAAAGCTTAGAGATGGAATGAAAGGGTTAGGGTCTCTGATTTGGGGTTTGGTATATTGAAATGGGGTGATTAATGTGGTCCATTGGATCAGTGAAGATCGACGGTCCAGATTAGGTTAGGGGGTTAAACGGGGTCGTTTTGGTTAAGTACTGAGGCGGGTTTGGTTCGGGGTAAACGGGTCGAGTTCGGTTCTTGGATACGGGTATTGATCTGTGACCGTTGGATGTGGCTTGGTTGAATGGCTGAGATTTTTGCCATTGAAACGATGTAGTTTGGTCCCTATACTACGTCGTTTCACCATCCTGTGAGAGGAGCTGCCTGGACCGGGTTTGGGACATGCCATTGGGCCAGGGATTTGAGCCCAATCCGATTTTCCTTCCTAGTTTTTTGTTCTTTTCATTCATTTTGCTTTCTAAATTATTTTCTAAAATTATAAACCAAGTTAACTTATTAAAAATACTAATTATCTTCTAATAACATTTATCACATATAATTAAATGCCAATTAACAATAAAATCACACAATTCCACATTAAATGCTAAAAATGCAAAGTACATTATTTTTTATGATTTTCATTTTCGTAAAACAAATCACAGGTTAATTAATCCTAAATTGTAAATGCAAATGCAACACATATATTTTTGTATTTTTCAGTAGTATAAATAGAATAAATATGCACAGACAAATACAAATAAATCACAAGCAACACACAACTATTTTATTTTGAAATTTTGTGGGAGTAGTTCTTGTAGGGCAAAAAATCACGTGCTCACAGCTGCCCCTCTTTGTCCGGAAACACGAAGAGTTTTCGTGCAAAGATAAAGTGAGCGGATACGAGCGATTTTTGCCAGTTCGGTTACTCCATGTGAAGCATTTTTTAAAGATTTGACCGAACCTCTGCTTCGAAGGTTTCCTACATATCCCTGGCTAAAAGGGAATCAGCTCAATATAGTTCGGGAAGTTTTGGTAGCTGGGACTACCCTGGGGCTGTGGATTTACTGTTACTGCTGTTGCTGCTGCTGCCGCTACTTACCGACCTCCTTGTTACACCTTGATAAAAATAAAGAAGTTATACTAAGCTATGGTCTATGAATTACAAAGATTTATTCTCAAACTTGGTCATATGACCCTTGTTGCCTTGCTGTCTTGCTGTCTTGTGTTTCCTCTGATGTTTCTTTGCTTCTGACTTGACTCGTATTCTCTCTTGATTGCCGAATTTGAACTCCTTATTTCCTTCTTGTGAGCTTCGAATTATTTTTCCTTCGATGCTTGAACTGCCTTCTTCTGACTAGTGTTGCCTTCCTTCCGACTTCTGAACTTTAATTTATGCTGGGGATCTTTGTTGCAACCTTCCGCTCTCCGTGTGGGCTCCTGTCTTCTGCTATGACTTAACAAGATAATACCTCCATTCTCCAGGTGGGCTCCTGACTTCAATAAACCTTAAAATATAACACCTTCATTCTCCAGGCGGGCTCCTGACTTCAACAACTTCTTAAAAATATAACACCTCCATTCTCCAGGCGGGCTCCTGACTTCGACTATTCCTTAAAATATAATACCTCCATTCTCCAAAAGGGCTCCTGACTTCAATAAAATATAACACCTCCATTCTCCAGGCGGGCTCCTGACTTCAAAAAAATATAACACCTCCATTCTCCAGGCTGGTTGCTGACTTCAACTACGACTTAAAGATATAATACCTCCATTCTCCAGGTGGGCTCCTGACTCCAACTACAACTTAAAGATATAACACCTTCATTCTCCAGGCGGGCTCCTGATTTCAACAACTTCTTAAAATGCGTTCTATCGCCGTGGTTCCTTCCTGCCTCTTGAACCATTTTCCTTCTAACTTGAATCATCTTCTTTCAGAACTGCTTCCCTCAAAACTGGTGTTTCATTCCTCTGAAAACTGCTGGGGATAACACCCGTGTTTTAAGAGTACGTTATTCTCCTCCTTCAAGGATTACTTCCCTTAAAGCTGGTGTTTTCCTTCCTCTGAAACTACTTCCCTTACGACTTATGTTATCTTCCTCCTGAAATTGCTTTCTTTAAACTTGTTTTGCCTTCTCCCGAAAACTGCTGGGGATACCGCTTCCCTCAAAACTTGTGTTTAGACTTCCAGAAAATTTTCGAAACGAGAGAAAATTTTCTGCCCCAGTTTGACAATCTTTCTTGTGGCATGTCTTCCCGTCATCAATAACATTTCCTGTCCCTGCTTCAAATCAAAGAAAATTTGTTAGTTTAAAATGTGGGGGACGTTCCTGCTGAGGATGGTTTTCCCCTTTTCTTTTTCCCATGCTCTGCGTTGTTCGACCGTCTTGAAACTTGGCCGATAACTTTCAACCTTCTTGATGCTTCTGTTATTTGCCAACTTCTCAACCGTTGTTTTTCCACTTTTACTCCATACTTTCCACGACATCTTAGATCAATCCATCATTTGGTCTTATAATGACGTCTTTCTTGTCCCGTCACATTATCTTCGGCCTGTCTTATCCCCATCTACCTTGTCCCATGTTGGTGACTGGTAGTTGGCCTTGAAAATCCTTCTTAAAAACAAACTACTATAAAAATCTTTAACCAAAAGAAATGAAAGATGATGACTTCAAAAGATAAAAAGAAAAATCTTCCTAAAGAATTGTTTGAAGAGAAAAAGGAAAAGGACTTATCTGAATGGTATAACCGATCTCAATGATCATGTCATGCATTTCGGTTTAATCAACCCGGTCTATTATATCACTCAATCTTTCTGATGACCTTACTTTGCATTTCAAAAGGTCCCGCCACCCAACTTTTTTGCCGAATCAACATTTTTGTTCTGCTTGATGCCTCGACGGATCATTTCTGTCAACCTTACCTCATTTTCCCACTTTCAATTCCTTGTCGCCTTATAGTGCCCTTCAATGGGTTTTCACTAATAAGACTCTCTTGTTTCTCTCAACTTCCGTCGCCCTATGGTGCTTGTGAAGGTTTTCACTGATAAGACTCTCTCATTTTATTTCTCTCAACTTCCGTCGCCTTATGGTGCCTGCGAAGGTTTTCACCGATAAGACTCTCTTATTTTATTTCTTTTCAGCTGGGGATTGCGGTGTTACTGATAAGATTCTCTCATTTCATTTCATTTCTGCTGGGGACCAGAATGTTACTCCAGACTTCCATTTGCCCGACTTGGCACTTCTCGGATACTGATCGGGAGGTCTTTTGGACATCAATATGGGTTTCTGGTATATGGCTAAAAAATTTAAAGTAATTTCGATGGGTAAAACATTACAACTCTTTGGAATCAACTTTCCTTCCCCAAAATTATAAACACAACTTTTGCCCTAGTTTTTCTTGCTTGGGTATTTTTGATTCTTATTACACTATGACAGAGCCGTGAGGCGCCTACGTATCCTTTTGAGGAATCAGGTCAAACGTAGTTCCCAATTCCTTTATTTTTCTTGTGACTTTTCTTTTGTCTTTATTATCATTATTTTTCTTTTCTCCCTTTTCATTTTCATGACTGATTCCAAAAGATGGGTATGAAAGAATAAGTAAGGCTCAAAAGGGGAAGCAAAGGTTGAAGTGTTTGGATGGAAGAACAAATTGCCTCCGTCATTTCATTCTCCGATATCATGCCAAATGCAAACAAACAACAATTACAATTAAAAGAAATCATACATAATATCTCTTAACTGCGTCAGAGTTGATAGCCATGTCGATGCATTTTCCTTCGATATCTGTTAAACATAAAGCACCATTGGACAACACTCTGGTTACAATGAATGGCCCTTGCCAATTCGGGGCGAACTTGCCTTTTGCCTCAACCTGATGTGGAAGGATGCATTTCAGCACTTGCTGGCCCACTTCAAACTTCCAGGGACGCACATTTTTGTTGTATGCTCTTGCCATTCTCTTTTGATATAACTGGCCATGACACACAGCTGCCAATCTTTTTTCATCAATCAAGTTCAACTTCTCCAGACGAGTTTTGACCCACTCATCGTTATCAATCTCAGCTTCAGCGACAATCCGAAGGGACGGGATTTCAACTTCCGCAGGTATTACGGCTTCAGTTCCATATACCAACAAATAAGGAGTTGCACCTACTGAAGTACGGACAGTGGTGTGATAACCCAACAATACAAATGGTAATTTTTCATGCCATTGCCTCGAACCTTCTACCATTTTAGAAGTATCTTCTTTATGTTTTTGTTGGCTGCCTCAATTGCTCCATTCGCCTTGGACGATATGGGGTAGAATTGCGGTGTGTAATCTTAAACTGTCGGTATACCTCTTCCATCAATTTACTGTTAAGATTAGCACCATTATCTGTGATGATCACCTTCGGGATTCCAAATCGATAGATGATATTTGAGTGAACAAAATCGACCACTGCTTTCTTGGTCACAGATTTGAAAGTTTTGGCCTCAACCCATTTGGTGAAATAATCAATGGCTACCAGAATGAACCTATGCCCGTTGGATGCTGCTGGCTCAATTGGTCCAATGATATCCATACCCCAAGCGACGAAGGGCCATGGCGCTGACATTGTGTGTAATTTCGATGGCAGAGAATGAATCAAATCTCCGTGTATCTGGCAGTGATGACATTTGCACACAAACTAATACAATCTCGCTCCATGGTGAGCCAATAATAACCTGCTCGGAGAATTTTCTTCGCCAACACATATCTGCTCATATGTGGTCCGCAGACTCCTGAATGTACTTCGGACATGACAGCCATAGCCTGTCTAGCATCTATGCATCTTAACAATCCCAGGTCTGGTGTTCTTTTATACAGAACTCCTCCACTCAGGAAAAATCCACTTGCCAACCGTCGAATTGTTCTCTTTTGATCCCCCGTGGCTTGCACTGGGTATATCCCCATTCTGATGTATTCCTTGATATCGTGGAACCATGGTTCACCATCCAGTTCTTCTTCAATCATGTTACAATAAGCATGTTGATCTTGGACTTGAATATGCAAAGGATCGACATAAGCCTTGTCCGGATGGTGTAGCATTGATGCTAGGGTAGCCAAAGCATCGGCGACCTCATTATGGACCCTTGGAATATGCCTGAACTCCACTGATCTAAACCATTGACAAAGATCATGCAAGCATTGTCGGCATGGTATGAGCTTCAGAACTCGCGTTTCCCATTCTCCTTGAATTTGATGTACCAGAAGGTCCGAGTCTCCCAAGACCAAGGCATCCTGGACATCTATGTCCGCAGCTTACCTTAAACCCAAAATGCATGCTTCGTCTCAGCCATATTGTTGGTACAATAAAAACGAAGCTGAGCCGTAACAGGATAGTGATGCCATGTTTCAGAAATAAGCACGGCTCCTATTCCAACTCATTTCATGTTAGCAGCCCCATCAAAGAAAAGTCTCCAGCTTAGTTCATCGGCCTGTTCTAGTTCATCAATATGCACCACCTCTTCGTCAGGAAAATAAGTTCTCAGCAGCTCATATTCTTCATCGACCGGGTTCTCGGCCAATGCTTGGGCTTTCATCGCAGTCCGAGTCACATAGATTATGTCAAACTCTGTGAGCAAAATCTGCCATTTTGCAAGTCTTCCTGTCGGCATAGGCTTTTGAAAGATATACTTCAATAGATCCAAGCGTAAAATGAGGTAAGTAGTGTAGGATGACAAATAATGTTTCAACTTTTGTGCCACTCAAGTTAGGGCACAACATGTCCTTTCTAGGTGAGTGTACTTAACCTCATAAGTCGTGAACTTCTTTCTAAGATAATAGATGGCTTGTTCTTTCCTGCCGGTGACGCCATGCTGCCTCAGTACACAACCAAATGAATTTTCCAAGACTGTCAAGTAAAGAATCAAAGGTCTCTCTGGTTCTGGCGGAACCAACACAGGTGGGTTTGTCAAGTAACCTTTTATCTTGTCAAACGCTTCTTGACACTCATCAGTCCACTTGATCGCAGCGTCCTTCCTCAACAACTTGAAAATAGGCTCACAAGTTGTCGTGAGCTGAGCAATAAACCTGCTGATGTAGTTCAGCCTTCCTAACAGACTCATCACTTCAGTCTTGTTCCTCGGAGGTGGCAACTCTTGTATGGCTTTGATCTTTGATGGGTCCAACTCGATGCCTCGCCGGCTGACTATGAATCCCAACAGTTTTCTGGATGGGACACCAAATGCACACTTGGTGGGGTTAAGCTTGAGGTTGTACCTGCGAAGCCTCTAGAAGAATTTCCTCAAATCCTCGACGTGGTCGGCCTAATGCTTTGATTTTATGATCACATCATCTACGTATACCTCAATCTCCTTGTGTATCATATCATGAAATACAGTAGTCATCGCTCTCATATAAGTTGCCCCAGCATTCTTCAACCCAAATGGCATTACTCGGTAGCAATAAGTTCCCCATGGCATGATGAAGGCCGTATTTTCTGCATCTTCTTCATCCATTAGAATCTAATGATATCCGACATAGCAATCCACAAAAGATCCAATATCGTGCTTGGCACAATTGTCGATCAAAATGTGGATATTGGGTAGTGGGAAGTTATCCTTCGGACTTGCTTTGTTGAGATTGCGTAATCGACGCATACTCTGATCTTGCCATCCTTCTTCGGCACAGGCACGACATTAGCCAACCAGACAGGATATCGAGTGACCCGAATAACCTTTGCATCCAACTGCTTGGTAACTTCTTCTTTAATCTTCACACTCATATCAATTTTGAATTTCCTCAACTTTTGCTTGACGGGTGGGAACGCTGGATCAGTGGGCAATATGTGGACCACTAAATCAGTGCTTAAACCTAGCATGTCGTCATATGACCATGCAAAAACATCTTTGTACTCAATGAGTGCTTTAATTAATTCCTCCCAGATTTTTGGCTCGAGGTGGACACTTATCTTAGTCTCTCGGACATTGTCTGTGTCTCTTAAATTGACGGCTTTTGTGTCATTCAAATTGGGTTTGGGTTTTTCTTCGAAGTGAATTAACTCCTTACTAATTTCTTCGAAGGCTTCATCCTCATCATCATATTCTGATTCGTAATCACAATCTACTTCTTGAACTATCATTTCGGAATCAGATTGATTTTTAAGACTGGGCTGAGGATTCCTTATGCACGCCATGTCATTAAGACCAGTATAAAGAGAACTGTACAGAAAAAGAAAAGAAGAAAACAAAATTAAAATAAAATAAGGAATGAAGAAGAAACTTTTTTATTTTATTGAATTACGGGATAACAAGGTTTCACACTTGATGAACACAACAAAAATAAAAGAAATCCGGACTACAACCCTGGAATAATCCAGAAAACAGGAAGGAAAATCAGAGCCAACTACCAAGACTCCCTCCGAATGGGAAAAGAAGTAGTCATCCAATTGTTGATTTTTGCCTTTGGCCCCACAAACTGCACATCCGCCTTGCTGGACCCCTCTCCGACTTCTACCATGTTGATTTTGGTGAATAATATTTCAAAGCCCTCATTTAAGTCTCCATCTGCACCAATCAATGGCCCTGTAACCTTGGATAGCAATTGGTTTTTGATGCTCGGCCTGACAAAAGATCTGGACAGGCGCAGGATTGGCTTGGGAAGGACCCAGACTCTTTTCTTCAACTTGCGGGCCCGTCTCATATCCGCCACTATAGGCTTGAACCCCAGCCCAAAGGTATCCAGATTTTTGGGCAAAGAAATCGGTTGAACAACACCCTGAAGATTAGCCCCTAAACCTTTGCCTGGCACAAACCCGTTTTTCAACATCTCCGAGGCTACCATGACAATTGCAGCTGCTATTTTAGGAAGTGGGATACTTTCACCCTCGGGAACTTTGTCCACTGAAACCGTATCGAAAACTTGGTAAACCCACGGCCCCTTGTCATCGTCAGTCTCTATAAAGGGTACGATGGCATCACTTACGGCGCTTGTATTGTCTTCCCCATGTACTACGATCTCTTGCCTATCCCACTCGAATTTGACCATCTTATGTAATGTAGAAGGCACTGCTTTGGTGGCGTGAATCCAGGGTCGCCCCAACAGAAGATTATATGACACTTCCACGTCCAACACTTGAAACTCCATGGTGAACTCGACCGGACCAATTGTTAATTCAAGTACGATGTCACCCACTGTGTCTATACCACCTCCATCAAACCCTCGAACATAGATGTTGTTCTTGTGAATTCTGTCACCATCGACCTTTAGTTTGTTCAATGTGGTCAAAGGACAGATATTGGCACTGGACCCATTATTAATCAGTACTCGAGTGACTCTCGAGTCTTCACACTTCACGGTCAAATAGAGGGCTCTATTATGTTCTGTACCCTCCACGGGCAACTCATCATCTGAAAAAGTGACCCTGTTGACCTTGAAAATCTTGTTTTCTATTTTCTCCAGATGGTTCACAGAGAGAGATCTTATCCGGAACATGGGCTTCCTTCAGAATTTTCATCAATACCCGGCGGTGCTCATCTGAATGGATCAACAAGGATAACAATGAGATCTGTGTCGGGGTCTTCCTCAACTGCTCCATAATGGAGTAATCTTGCGCCTTCATTTTCTTTAAAAATTCTTCTGCCTCTTCCTCGATAACTGGATTCTTTGTCGCTACTGGATTGGCCCTTCTTAACTTTGTGGGAGCAAAACACCTTCCCAAACGAGTTAGACCTTGGGCTTCACACACTTCTCCTTTGACTTCTTTCCCTTTGTAAATCACCGTCACCCGTTCATAATTCCAAGTAACAGCCTTGCTGTTGATCACTGGAAGCTGAGTTACCGGTTTTATAATAACAGGCTCTATGCGAGCACCCTTCACGACCACAACAGGTTTACTTGCAACCCCTGGCACTACCACTTTAGCTTTCTCAAGATTCACTGCAACAAGGCTCGATAACCCTCTCTCGGCTACCACGGCTGGCTTATCATCTACCCCTCTCAACTGGACCACTGATTTCCCACTGGTTACTTTTTTCTTTGAGCTGATTTCGCTGAACTGATCATCATTACCGTCTATGAGGGCTTTCTGGGCTCCCCCTCTTTATGTATCAACTCAATCATGTGTGTCTCATGGTGAGCTGGCAGTGGATTCTGATTAATATTTGGTGCTTCTGGGGCTTGAACCTTGATCCGATGAGTATCGATAAGCTCTTTCACAGCTGTTTTCAGCTTCCAATATTTCTATGTATCGTGCCCTAGGGCCCCTGAACAGTACTCACAACTCACTAAATGGTCAAGATTTCTAGGGGGAGGATTTGGCATTTTAGGCTCAATTGGATTCAACATTCCCAACTGCCTCAATCCGTGGAAACGACTGGTATATGATTCCCCCAGGGGAGTGAAAGTCTTTTGCTTCTATGACCTCTCATTCTTGAGGGCTGGGTTTGGTCGGAAACCTATCCCGGGGGGATTTATGTATGCCCTTGGGGGTGGATATGTGTTTAGCGGAGCTGGGTATGGATTTTGTAGAACCGGCGCATGCCATGGCACGTGTGTCGGAGTTTGGGTATAGGTTTGTGCATGATAGACGGAAAAATGGGGATCTGATGGTGGATAGTAATGTTGTGGAGGGCTATATGGAGTATGGGGGTAATTTTGGTGGTAGGGTCGTGGCTGGCCATAGTAGGGTGACGGGCCTCTAGATCCGAACCAGGCTCCGGACTCAACAGTCGTGACATCTTCTTTCTTCTTCTTTCCAAGTACACCCCCAGTGCCGCTTTGGACGGCCTGAGTGGTTGCCTTGATCGCTGAATAGCTCATGATTTTGTTGGACTTAAGCCCCTCTTTGACTATGCCTCCCATTTTTACAACCTCGTTAAAAGACTTGCCAATTGCGGACACCAAATGACCAAAGTAAGTTGGCTCCAGAGCCTGCAAAAAGTAATCAACCATCTCGCTCTCTTTCATTGGGGGATCTACCCATGCTGCTTGCTCCCTCCACCAGAAACCATACTCTCTAAAGCTTTCATTGTTCTTATTTTCCAGTTTGGTCAGGGACAGTCGGTCCGGAATGATCTCAAGATTATATTGAAAGTGACAAGCGAATGCTTGGGCCAAATCGTCTCATGTGTACCACCTGTTATGATCTTGCCTGGTGTACCATTCTAGCACCGATCCACTCAAACTTTGGCTGAAATACGCCATCAGTAATTCATCTCTTCCGCCCGCTCCCCTCATCTTGCTACAAAAATTTCTCAGATGAGCCACCGGATCACCGTGTCCGTTGTACAAGTCGAACTTGGGCATTTTGAACCCTGTCGGTAGTTGTACATTTGGGAATAAACACAGATCTTTGTAAGCCACGCTTACCTGACCTCCTAGCCCTCTCATATCCCTGAAAGATTGCTCTATGCTTTTCATTTTTCTGAACATCTCTTCCTGTTCAGGATTTCTGTCCGGTTTTTCTGCTTTCTCCGGTAGGTCAAAATGTGGATCATGTGGATAGGCTCCAAGCGCTTTGAAGGTAAGCTCCGGGGGATAATACTGGTTGTCCTGTGCTTGGAACACAGGTTCACTCGGGGATTTATGGAGTGCAGTTGGTGGAGATGCCACAAAGATAGGGGTGATTGGCGGAGGAGGGATGGAATTGATTTTGGTGGTGGAGCTTATGGCGTATGAGAAGTGGTGCCATGGTAGTGTTGATAAATGGGAAAGCCTGGATCGGTGGAGAGATGATCCTGAGACTGAGCTAATGGTGGGGTAAAAGCCGGGTTGGCTGGATAAGCTGGCGGTGATTGCCCTTTGGACCAGGCCTGGTACATTTCGGCCATTTGTTGCTTAAGCTTGAGCATCTCCTCTTTCATTTTATAGACGTCCAACTCCTCTACCTCAACACTAGTGTCGACATTTGGGCTAGACATGATTTCCGGTATTGGTCCCTTTGATCTGGTTTGGTAATGGTAATGTGCCAGTATCCTCTAAATAAACTAACTGCTTGAATTCTCTGGAAATCAACAAACTTGTTAGTTTTTAGAGTTTAACACATATGCAATTACACATTGGGATGCAATGCACCTAGGCAATTAACCATTTCTATCATGCATTTGCTTCGGTTGCGTGTGTCATTCCGGCCTCTCATAATTGTGCCCCTTTTTTAAGCTTCCTTTATTCTATCCTTCTTTATTTATTTTTCATTTTCCCTTTTTTCCTTTTTTAGTGGTGGTCGAATCCTATAGAGATTGCCTACATATCATGTCCCCGCATGAATCAGACCGTGCGTAGTTCTGCCTAAAAAAAATCTCCAGCACTTGAGCGTTGTAAAAGAGTTGATCCTGAAACTCATTCATCTGTTTCTTCATTCGGGCCACCATATCATAGTAGTGCTTCTTATCTGTTTTGGCATCTCAGGCTTGTCTGAAGATCCGCTCTTCGTAGTCCCTCTTCATTTGTTGCATGAACCGCACTTGCTCTTCTGTCTTCTTTATCCATTTCACTTGGATTCTCACTAGACCAGCTTTAGATTTTTCCAGGTCTTCTTGATACTCGAGGACTTTGTTCTTTAGACCGTTTATGAGCCTTTTATCAGCCTGGCTTCTCTCCTGGCTTTTGGAAGCTATTTTCATTTCCTGGATTTGAGTTCTGAGGACCTCGTTTTCCTGAGCTAGTTTTCTCCTTTCTCCCTCATCTGCAGCGATATGCAAATCTTTCTAAAATTTCAAATCCATAACTTGCTTCTCCAACTTACCTATTGTCATCCTATACTCGTGTTCTTTAGCCAACCAATCCCATTGTTCTTGCGACGCCTTGACGAACTTTTGGAGATGTGGTCTTTTAGCCGGCCTTTCGTGCTTAAGTTCTCTCTTGTACCAAGCAAGGTATCCTGGCGCCACTTCGCCTTTGGCCCGATCCTGCACGCAAGATTTGCTTTTAAATATTGGCATTCATTTCAGATCTGACGGACTCTTACTTTAGGAAACGTCCGTCAGGGCTAATCTCAATTACTTGAGCACTAAGATCTTCCTCTTGTGGCACTGTTTGGCATCTCCCGAGTTGTCTCAAAACCTGATATGGCGCGTAGGGCTGAATACTCTTGATCCCCATCAATAGAAAGTGGGTCCTAGCTGCCGGCATATATATGACCTCATCAACGGGCAGCCATCCTAGCATCCACTGTATTTGGCTGGTGGTGAGGGTCCGAAAGAATGATGTCCATGCTGTAACTCCCTCGGGTAGACTGACCCCCTTGATTCTTGTGTAGAACTCTTCTATGCAAGTTTTCTTCGAGGAACCATAACTCAAGAGCTGGGAACGGTGGCAGAGATACTCAGTCATCCATATTTGTAGCAACAAGTTACACCCCTCAAAAAAGTTCCCTCTGGCTTTGCAGGCTGTGAGAGCTCGGAAGATATCAGATACTATCATAGGTGCAAGAGTGCTTTCATCTTGAGTGAGCAAGGTACTGACGACCCCGGCTATTTTCAAATCAATGTTTCCGTCTTTCCTTGGAAACACCAAAAGGCCCAAAAAGGTTATCATAAAAGCCACTCGTCTATGCTCATCCCATTTCTGACGGTTACTTGTGCTGCATAACTTGTTACCCGGATTGTTGAATCCTCCGACATGACCGTATCTGTCGTATATGAAGCGCGGATTACAAAAACCCGCGGCCAAATCTGGGTTATGGACCGTCCTGGTTATCTTTAATGAATCTAAAAACCGGTGTGCGGTGACAGCTCTTGGAGCAATCAGGTATTTTTGCCTTATCGGAACTTCAGCATTTCCGATGTACCCGGCTATTTCCTCCAAAATCGGGGTGAGTTCAAAATCGGGAAGTGGAAGACATTGTGTGTCGGGTCCCAGCAGGTGACCAAAGCTCTTATGATATCCCCCCGAGGCTGGATTTCCAATAAACCCGTAAGACCTTTTAGATATTTCTTGACCTCATCTTACCCCTTACCACCTAAATCATCCCACCATAGCCGCAACTCGATAGGGATTTTAGTCATTATTGAAAAAGGTTCATTTTGCATCGTGCTCATCCTGCACATTTATTAAGGTGATTAAGAAATAAAATTCATTTGACTCAACAAATTGACTATTTTTAATTTTTCACAGATTAAAAGTTTCGGTTCCGAAAACGGATTTTCAGCACTTCGGGAACGAAGATTTTAAAGCTGGGTGAGTCAACCGATCAAAAATCCAAAAATTCCTAAAAGTGGCCGTTTATGCAAAGTCAGCCTTCCGGCGTCCCTTTCGGGAACATTCGGCTATTTTTGCCAAAAACGGCATTACTCGATTTATTATTGACTCTTTTCTTCTTTTTTTCAAATTGAAATAAAAGCCCCGGTTGAAAACACGACCTTTCAGCGCTTCCGGGAGGAAGATTTTAAGGTTGTGCCCGCAAACCATTTTAAAAATGACTCAGGGTGGCTGTTCTTGCGAAAACAGCCTTTTGATGCCCTTTTGGGGACATTCGGCTTATTTTAAGCAAGAATGGCGTCACCCGACTTATTTATGACAAAAATTTTGACATTTTTGTAAAAAGGAGGTTGGACCCGATGAGGGTTGCCTACGTATCCCGCACCCTGTGAGAATCAAACCGGCGTAGTTCGGGACGCTAAAACAAACTTCTTTTGAAAAACCAGACTTTTTACTTTTCTTTTTTTTTCAAAAATTCGACAGAGTTTCGACACTATTTGGACATTGGTTTTTTCAAAACAGGCGATTAACTCTCTTTAACCCTCATACTGCTATTTCTTTTTCCTCAAAATATTCAAAAGTCGGTCGGCATGCAAGTCCGAAGCAAATAAATGCTCAAGTAGCAAGTAAGATGCATCAGGATGGTCGTTTTTATTTTTGGTACACCTGTCCTAGACAGACCCAACCCTTGTGTTGAGCCTCCAAAGTTAAATGCACGTGATGCAAACAAACGTTCCTACTAGGGATCCGGCATGAAGTCACGTTATTCTAGGTTCAAAGCCTAGGTATTTGTTATAGACTGTGTACCCGAGCGGACAACTCGAGTCGAGGAGGGGGCAACGTACCGGGGACCCGCGAGATCGTCCGGCTTTGTAACTTGTCCGGCCTCTTTCTTATTTCAGGGTATGACACTAACAGAATAGGGAGTCTCAACTAGTAAGCATATCCCCGGAGGTGAGAAGAGAAGGGTTTCGGCACAGTTTATATACAGTTCAGATAATATCAAAGTGGTAAAGCATTTAGTACATTTAGCACGAAATATGTAGAAAAATCAGATAAAGCCAAACATAACAATTATTTTAAGCTCGAATTCTTAAACTCTGAACCAGTACAATCCCCAGCAGAGTCGCCAGAGCTATCACACCTCCTTTTTACCCGCGCCCGCAGGGGCGCTGAGGGGGGAGTTTTTCCAATTAAAGGAAAATCGAAACGGGATTTTATTTAAAGATTCAGAGCCGCCACTTGGGAGATTTATGGTGTCCCAAATCACGGTTGAATCCCGAATCGAGGAAAGGATTGACTCTGAATTACAGTCAGCAAACCAGAAATTCAGATAAGGAATTATGTTAACCGGGGAGAAGGTGTTAGGCATTCCCGAGTTCCGTGGTTCTAGCACGGTCGCTCAACTGTCATATTCGGCTTATTTATCTGATTTCAATACATGTTGAACCTATGTGCAAATTTTAACTATTTACCGCTTTTTATTATAGAGAATTGCAACGTCGTAAAAACGCGTCTCGAACCACGTCACATCAATGCACCCGTGGTTGTTGACACATCTCGACTCCGTTGAGATTTGGATTTGGGTCATATAAATGTGCACCCGAGTTTAGGGAGGTAATGTTATTAAAATACGCGCTTAAAGAAACTAACGCGTTATTATTTTGGGGAAGGCCGTAAAATTCACTAAATAGCCCATCCCGAATTCTAAATGTTTTATTTTAACCATTTATTGAGGGCCTCGCAAAGTTACATTTTTATTTGGGCGAGGCTCATCTCATTTTATTATTTGAAAGGCAATCCTAAAGTGACTATGATTTTCTATTTTTGTCTCTAATAAAAAAAACGTCCTAATTGATTAACATTATAAAAGGCCAAATCCTTATGATTCACTTTCAAATCAATTCAAGCCCAGTAACTTACGAAGTAAAGTCGAAGCATGCTTAGCAAGTTGTTCAAAACATGAAGAATTGGACAGTTTGGGCTTTGTTGTTGCGGAAACCAGGTCCAAGAGTCATTATTCAAGTTTAGTTGTGCAGCTGAACCAAAGCTGTCTGGGTCTCACTTTTGAGCCCAGAATCAAAGGTTGAATTGAAGCAAGATGTAATATTGATGATAGAATCAAAATTGAATTTAATCAATATACTACAACCATTTTTGAATTGTCTGGTTAACGCTTATGTTCTGCTAATTGATGCCCAAAATTGTCCGAGAGGACACTTATGCAATCTGAATGTTCAAAAGGCAAACAACTACTGGAATTCAAATCAGTTCTAAGCAGTTCAGCATAGCCCTACTTAATCACAGCTTGAAACATTTTTTAGACTGATTTAAGAAACACAAGAAATTAACTAAAACTAATAGGAACTATTCAGTTTAATTAGTACTTAACTAAAAAAACTCATATGCATTTCTAAGTACACAAACATATACAGCTAACGGTTCAATATGAATATACCCACGCTTAATAATTTATCATTCCAGTACGGTTCATTACAAATTAATGGTTCGGTCAGTCCAATTATACAACACAAATCAGAAGTAAACTTAAACAATTACTAATCATCTAGTATCTATTCTAGTACAACAACTTAAACGCGCGCACTTCAAGAGGTGAATAGGTGAGCCTTTTATTTCAGCAATCCAATTCAAAAGCTGCATCAAATCGATCTCGAGAATGTGTACCTAGGATTTACAACAATGAAGAAGGAGCAGTCAGTAGTAGCAAACAGCAGGTATAATAGCAGATTTGGAGTTCGAGCAGCCACGAACACAACCAGTTCAACTCAGAACACACTTGAACACAGTAGGAATGAAGTGTGAAACAACAATCACAGCAAATACCCAAACAAACTCAAAACCCCTCTAATCACACTACAGCATCAAGCTTAATCCATTTTCTAGTCTCAACCTACTCGACAAAGTATTTCAAGAATTGAAAAGAAAACTAAAAGTTCACTCAAAATGCCATGAAACAGTAGTTGTATCTGTATATTGTTACCCTCTCCCCAGCTCTTAAACTCTCTTCCTCTCCTTGAACTCTCTCTTTTCAGATTGTCTTCCCTCACTCTGTGTGTGAGTTTAAGTTCTCAAAGCTGATTCCTTACCCGAACTCTCCCCCCACTCTCTCTCAATGTTGTTTTCACTGATTAAAGAAGAACCAAATGCAGAACCTAAGAGGACTGATCGTCTTTTTTTCTATGTGTTTTTTACTCTAACCTCTTCCTCTCAATTCTAGTCCCCCTCTTTAACTCTGTCCAGACCCTCTTTATACCAAAACCTCAGCCCCTTTTACAGCTCTAAGGAGCACTTAGACCCATTAATCAAGCATTTTTTCTCATGATATTCTCTAGAACTCCACTAGGGTCTATTTTGTCCCCCATTAACCCTTGTCTTTTCTTTATTTTATTCAATGGTTATGGGTAGTGCATACTTTAATTAAATCCCCATTAGGTCTCCCCATGCTATTATGTTTTGTTCCCCACTATTACTAAACAATTCATTAGTTTAATGGTACTTTAGTACCCTACTGTCAGACCATTCAACTTAAACTATTTTCAAACCTTTTAAATCCTAAAATACACTCCTAAAGTCCCTGAAATTACTGTCCTACCCAATCCCTTTTACCTCGTCAGTTATAACCAATCCTTAATCAGATAACTAAATTGATTCCTAATTAATCAGCAAATTACAGCAGCTATAACCAATTTAATTCAATTCACCTAACAGTTCGAACTTAGAGCTCAGATTAGATCAAATAGCAGACTGATGCAAAGCTGCTAAGATGCACATGTACATTGGATTAACTGACTGCATTTACAATTCTAAATCAAACTTAGGCAAAATGAATGAAATATTGTAATATCACAAATTCATATGCAACAAAACTGATTGGCAACGGAGAGGAAAGAATCAAACATAACATAATAAGATAATTTGAACCAACAGTAATATCAAGCGATCACAGTTTTATACAATCACTCACTGAACTAGCCTAAACCGAGATACTCAACAATGTAAAGAAGAAACTAATCTAGAGGGAAAACAAACAGATAGGGGTTCGAGCGATTTCAGACAAAACCAATTACCTAGAAAATCCAATTAATACAGTGATGAAAATTTGGACCGGAAAAAGGTTCGAAAGAGGGGGAAGAATTAATTGACAATCACAGCAATGAAATTAGGCAAACACAAACAACAATCAAAAAGGAAAAGGAAAAGAGGAGAAATACCTCAGAAACCACAGGCTAAAATCCAATCCGTTCCAATCGAAACTTCGACTTGAGGTTTGAAGCCGAAACGGACCTTAATCGAGTGTTCTCAACTGAGATCATACGACTAAGGTCGATTACGACCTCAGTTTTCTACTGTATCGATCCCCTGGCTCGGTTCTTTTAGGGTTTGTCAAACTCACAATTTAACTCTGATTTGAAATTCGACCAGTTTCGAAGGGAAATGAGTATGGGATTTAGGGTGAGGGAGTCAAGGAGGTTACTGGGTGTTAGTTAGGGATGGCTTGGGAGGTGGCGCTAGGGTTTGGACCTTCGAATGAATATTCGAAACGCTTGGGCTTGATTCGAAGGGAAATGAGTATGGGACTGGAACGAGGAAGTCTTGGAGAAGCTGTGGTGTAAAATTGGAGGCCATTGGACGAGATAGGGTTCCGGCCTGATTTTCGATCTAATATTTGAAGCACATGGCTGGGATTCGAGGGATAAGAGTTAGGGATTCGGAATGGGGTGTCAAGGGGGAATCAGTGGTGAAAAGATGGGGTCGTTTGGACCACCGGAACCGCCGTGAGGCGATTTCCGGTGGGCGGAGCACGGTGGTAAGAGGCGGATGGTTTGTTTGGTCTTTAAAGCTTAGAGATGGAATGAAAGGGTTAGGGTCTCTGATTTGGGGTTTGGTATATGGAAATGGGGTGATTAATGTAGTCCGTTGGATCAGTGAAGATCGACGGTCCAGATTAGGTTAGGGGGTCAAACGGGGTCGTCTTGGTTAAGTACTGAGGCGGGTTTGGTTCGGGGTAAACTGGTCGGGTTTGGTTCGGGGTAAACGGGTCGGGTTCGGTTCTTGAATACGGGTATTGATCTGTGACCGTTGGATGTGGCTTGGTTGAATGGCTGAGATTTTTGCCATTGAAACGACGTAGTTTGGTCCCTATATTACGTCGTTTCACCATCCTGTGTGAGGAGCTGCCTGGACCGGGTTTGGGACATGCCATTGGGCCAGGGATTTGAGCCCAATCCGATTTTCCCTCCTAGTTTTTTGTTCTTTTCATTCATTTTGCTTTCTAAATTATTTTCTAAAATTATAAACCAAGTTAACTTATTAAAAATACTAATTATCTTCTAATAACATTTATCACATATAATTAAATGTCAATTAACAATAAAATCACACAATTCCACATTAAATGCTAAAAATGCAAAGTACATTATTTTTTATGATTTTCATTTTCGTAAAACAAATCACTGGTTAATTAATCCTAAATTGTAAATGCAAATGCAACACATATTTTTGTCTTTTTCAGTAGTATAAATAGAATAAACATGCACAGACAAATACAAATAAATCACAAGCAACACACAACTATTTTATTTTGAAATTTTGTGGGAGTAGTTCTTGTAGGGCAAAAAATCACGTGCTCACAACCATCATGACTCCCGAGGATGGGAAATCCGGGTCGTGACAACCCCTCCTCTGACTCGCCATGGGCAACCTCTCGCACCTCCTAACCGGGGCATCCAAGTCTCTCCACTTCACATGTCCGAACCATCTCAGTCTTGATTCCCGCAACTTATCTTCCGCGGGAGCCACACCCACCTTGTTGTTCCTGATATATTCATTCTTAATCTTGTCTTTTAATGTAGAAATTTTATTGGGCTTTACGCAAAACACTTTTGTAAACCATCATTTTATGCCAAACGATTACACTTGTGTGCTTCCCTCAAACATGCATTATTATATAGGTTCAAACTTTGACTCGATGTAATCTCCAAAAAAATCAACTTGATTCATAATTTGCCTTGGAGGTTGCAGTACGATTTTTAAACGTCGGGTAAAAAACCCAGAAAGAGTAAATATTTATTAAAGCAATTACTCAATTGTCAGGCCGTAAAAGGCAACGTAGTGGGAGATTCCAAATGATATATTATGTAACCATGACCATTGATCTTAAGTGAAAAGTTAATAAATAATTCTAGAGGAATTAACAGCCTGCATCATGAATACTTAACCATGGTTATTTTACTGTTTTAGTTAGTTGTAACAGTGTTAACTAACTTAAGAGGTCGTTAGTCTTAGCTATAATCTAGTTGTCATTAGCTTAGTTATAAATAGTTTAGGCTCTCATATATAAAGGACTTGTAGCTCCACATTTGTAAAATACAATTTAGTTTATCAAATATTCCTTTCTGCTCTTAGCTTATTCTTCATGATTCTCTCTTCTTCTTCTTCATTTTTGTGTTCAATTGAATTGCCCAGTTCATTAGAACTAACCCTTATACAGGCACCCGACCGGAGCTGTCATAACGCTAACACTGCCTGAAGACCTCAAGGCTCTAAAAATGCACCCGTTGCACTCTTTTCCTTCGACCGAGTTTAAGTCCCAAAAGAAAGGTTTTACTGGCAAGGTTTTTAACAAGGCAACGTCTGCGAGCTGCTCAAGGAAAACTCCGTAAGCACCTATGACAACATCAGTCTTCACCCCTGAGCATTATTCACAAATCCTCAATTTATTGAACAAAACTTCAGTTGGAGAACCTAGTGCACACATGGCAGGTATATCTTTGTCGGCTTCTGATTCTAGTCCTACTTGAATAGTAGACACAAGGACTACTAATCATATGATAGGTAATGAACGATTTTTGGTTGATGCTACTAAAGTAGGAAACTCATGACATGTTTAAATGCCTACCGAAAATTGCCACTTGATAGGAGGTGATCTGATTAAAGATGTATTGTATGTACCAATATTTAAATTTAACTTATTGTCAGTTTCAAAGTTGACTAAGGGCTGGCAGTGTTTTGTTAGCTTTTATCGTGACTTCTTTTTCTTTCAGGACCTCTTCACTGGAGGGTGAAAGGGACTGGTAAAGAAGAATAGGGACTTTACATTTTGAGATTAAAGGGGACTGCTGGAGTTAAGGAGCATATGAGATATTTGACAGTAAGAGGGATGGCAGATTCAGAGTTATGGCTCAAGAGGAATGGCCATGTACCTATGGCAGTTTTAAGAAGAATTTCTATTTTGAAGAATAAATATAGTCTTAAATTGGACCACTGTAACATATGTCCATTAGCTAGACAAGTTAGACTTTCATTTTCTCATAGTAATAGTAAAGTTGTTGCAAATTTGAATTGATTTACTTGAATGTTTGTGGGCCTTACAAAGTCTCGACTTATAATGGAATAAACAACTTTCTTACTCTTGTGGATGATTTCTCTAGATGGACAGTTAAATCTAATGTGTCCACTCTACTTAAATCATTTATTTCCATGATCTTGAACAAATTTGAAAGGAAAATTAAAGCTTCTAGATCTGATAAAGGGTCGGAATTTTTGATAGTCTTTATGGTGAGTTGTTCAAATCACATGGGATAATTCATTAGACTTTTTCCCCTTATTCTCCTCAACAAAATGGGATGGTTGAGAGGAGACATAGACATATCCTTGAGACAATTATTACTATTAAATTTCAAGGTCACCTGCCACCTAGGTTTTGGGGATGTTGTGTGGAAGCTAATGTACATATAATTAACAGAGTGTCTTCTACTATCTTAGGGAAGAATTCGTTTGAAGTGTTGCACAACAGAGTGCCTTCATTGTCTCATTTACGAGTAATATGGTATCTTTTCTATGTAACAATATTGCCTAGACAAGATAAATTCAGATGAAGAACCATACCATTTGTGTTGCTTAGTTATGAGATTTTTCAAAAAGGTTACAAGCTTTATGACATAGAGCACATAACAGTTTCCATTAGCAGAGATGTTCTCTTTCATAAAAATATATTTCCTTTTCACTCACCGCAACAAATCATGAATTTTTTCTTTCAGTTGTGTCTACCCCTTATCCTCCACTAAATGATCCTATTTCTAATTCACCAAAATGTCTCTGACCAGCCACCAGTAACAGGCTCACATGATCTTGAGGTATTTGATAATACATACCCCTCACCTATCACTACTGATTTACCACTTTCTACCCCTGAACCGGTTATTGATCCTGAGATAGCATAACAGAAATTAGGAAGGGTATCTAAGCCACCTATTTGGTTGAAGGACTGTTGTGCCTGGTAAAGGACAAAGTTCTACTGCAAATGCTTGTCTCTATCCATTATCTGATGTTGTAAGCTATGATACTTTTCCAGCAAGATATCAAAGCTTCCTTACTAAATTCTATTCTGATGTTGAGCCTAAGAGTTAAACACAGGCTGCTAAATATCCTAGTTGGATTGAGGGTATGCAGGCTGAATTACAAGTTAAAGGCTAATAATACGTGGGAGGTGGTAACTTTGCCTACAGGTAAAAGAGTTATTGGATGTAAGTGGATGTATAAATTTAAGTATAAAAATATATTGGAGGTGGAAAGGTTCAAAACAAGACTAGTAGCAAAGAGTTGTATCCAACAAGAAGGTTTGAATTACCAAGAAACTTTCTCTCTTGTAGTCAAAATAGTGACTGTTGGGTGTGTTCTAGCTATAGTTGCAATCAAACATTGGATCATCAATCAAATGAATGTCTATAATGCATTCTTGCAAGGGAATTTAGATAAAGATGTGTATATGACTTTATCCCAGGGTTTTCACAGCTCAAATGGTCCTCAACAGGTTTGTAAGTTAGTCAAGTCACTGTATGGACCTAAGCTTCTTCCTTGTTGTCCTATGGTTTTGCTCAAAGTCATTTGGGTTGTTCTCTATTTACTAGAGAATCTCATGGAAAATTGGTCATTATTTTGGTCTATGTAGATGATCTCTTGATCACAGGAGATGATTCAGCCATGATTCTAGAAACTAACACATGTATACAATCCAGTTTCAAGATCAATGATCTTGGTGAGCTGAGGTATTTCCTTGGCATAGAATTTTCCAGAAGCAAAGAGGGCATTGTTATGCATCATCGGAAGTATGCACTTGAATTGATCTTGGACATGGGTTTGGCTGGGGCAAAATCAGTTAGTGCTCCCTTGGAGCTTAACTTGAAACTGACTTCTTCAGATTTTGATGCACATTTTGGGAAGATTGATGATGTACCTATTGAAGATCTTGGTACTTATTAGAGACTCCTTGGTATATTATTATACTTGATCAACACACAACCACATATTAGTTTTGCAATGCAGTATTTAAGCCAGTGTATGCACTCCCCTAAGGTGTCTCATATGGAGGCTGTTGTAAGACTGGTTCGTTATGTTAAACAGTCACCTGGAGTTGGAATTCTATTGTTTTCTGCCCATTCTCCTTCTCTCATTGCTTATTCTGATGTTGATTGGGCTTCGTGCCAAATACTCGACGGTCTGTCACAAAATATTTTTTGGCAATTCTCTGGTCTCTTGGAAATCCAAGAAACAGTTAACTATCTCTAGAAGTTCTGCGAGGCAAAATATAGGACCCTAGTGTGATGACCCGCCATGTCATCATGCCACATAGGTTCCATTTGGCATATATTAATGCCATGTGGAAGCTTACATAAGAAGAAGGTTAGCATTTATGAGAAGATTCTAGAGAGGTATAGACATTTCCTTAGGAAGAACCTAGATCCTTATGGATTTGCTAGGAAAGTCCTTGGAATCTTCTAGGCTTGTAGAGAATTCTAGAAAAGCCCTTATCTTGTAAATATCAAGGACTTGTGTAATAATTAATATTTACACACTAGCCCCTAGGAGACTAGTATATAAAGGGGGCCATTAATTTGTAATTCATCAAGCAAACAATTCAAGTTCTGTCTAATACAAAGCTTCCTTTAACAATTCTCTTGCGTTCTTTCTTCCATTATCTTAGTGATCTTGAGTATAGTAAGGCTGACTTGACATAGTAAGAACGTGAGCAAGTTGTGCATGATCGTGAGCGAGTTGTCAAGTGCTGCACGTGTACTTAGTTAATAACTAAGGACGTGACAACTGGTATCAGAGCCCAGGTTCAGCGGAACGAGTATGGAGATGGCGGAATGATAGTGCAGGGAAGTGCACATACAAGAAGAAGCTAGTTGCGGGCTTCGGTTGCCATAATACTCTAACAATGTGGGTGGCATACAGTGAATCTCGAAAATTGACCCTTGAATCGTGGTACTGGGCCACGTGGAACTTAGTTCGAGGGGAAGAATGTTGGGTATGCGAACAAAGTCCCACATTGATAGCTGAAAAGATTAGGAGTCTACATATAAGGTATAGGAATCTCTTAATGGTGTGAGGCCTTTTGGGAAAAACCGTGCGGGCTTGGCCCAAAGTGGACAATATCACACCATGTTAAGAGTATCTTACCCCCGGTGTCCAAAGTGGACAATATCACATAGCCAGCAATGTTGTGGTAACGAGGGAGGCCAAGATCGAGGCTCCCAAACCCCCGGTGTTCAAAGGTGTTCGTGATGCACAAGAAGTGGAAAACTTCCTTTGGCACTTGGAGAACTACTTTACGCACGACAAAGTGAGGGACGACGAGGCCAAGATCAACACCGCGGTATTGTACCTCTCAGAGACTGCCATGCTATGGTGGAGAAGGAAGATGGCCGACGTGGATAAAGGTCTATGTACTATTAGCACATGGGATCAGTTCAAAGCGGAGTTCAAGCGACCGTTCTTTCCAAACAATGTCTTGTACGAGGCAAGGCGCAAGCTTAGGGAATTGAAGCAAATATGGAGCATACGTAACTATGTCAAGGAGTTCACTACCCTTATGCTTCAAATCCCCAACCTGACCAATGATGACGTGTTGTTCCACATCATGGACGGGTTGCAAAATTGGGCTAAGTAGTAGTTGAAACGCCGATAAGTCAATGATATAGACCAAGCCATAGTGGAGGCCGAATCATTAATGGATTTCAGGCATGACAAGTACGATAAATGCAATGTCAAGGAGTCAAAGGTTAACAATGCTAAAGGTGGGGGAGACCGTGGCAAAGTCAAGGAGATACAACAACAATACTCCAAGACTCAAGATTTCAAAAAGTCGAGTGGTCGTCAGGGCTATGCCGAGAAGAAGGTGCAGGTCGAGAAGAAGGGATGCTATATATGCGAAGGGCCACATGGCTTCAGGAATTGTCCTGACCTCAAGAGCCTCAGTGCCATGGTATGTGAGTGGAAGGAGCAGTCATAAAGAGAGAGTCTGGGAACCGCACAGTTGGGTATGATCGGATTATGTGGTGCTGTCACGAAACAAGCTATCCAACCCACCGAGAATGGCAATCAGTACGTGGATCTCACCATCAACAACAAGCCCGCTCGTGCAATGGTGGATACTGGAGCAACTTATAATTTTGTGACTGAGGCAGCCGCAAAGAGACTAGAATTGAAGCTTGCTCCAACCAACTCTCGCGTCAAGACCGTGAATGCTGAGATACAGAATGCTCGTGGGGTAGCTAATGGAGTTGGTGTCAAATTAGGAACTTGGAAAGGTATGACAAACTTTACCGTAACTGCTATGGATATCTTTGACATCATACTGGGGCAAGAGTTCTTTAGACATTGTCATACTTTAATCGACCCCTACCTCCAACGTCTCTTGGTTATGGAGCGAGAAGGAGCTTGCATGGTACCTACAGTGACTATGCCACACGGACAGATCCAAGCACAACTCTTAGCTATGCAGGTTGTTAAGGGGATCAAGAAGGGGGAGCTGACGTTCTTGGCAACCATTGCAAGTCTAGAGGAAGACAAAAAATTTCAAGAGATAGTGTCGCCTTGCATAGAGAAGTTGCTTAAGGAAAACAAAGATGTCATGCCCGAGGAGTTGCCTAAGCACTTGCCGCCCAGGCGAGAGGTGGATCACAAGATTGAGTTGGATCCAGGGGCTAAGCCACCAGCATTTGCCCCATATCGTATGGCACCTCCCGAGCTAGAGGAGCTCAGGAAACAATTGAAGGAGCTGCTAGATGCTGGTCACATTCGCCCATCAAAGGCACCTTTTGACGCACCAGTATTGTTCCAGAAGAAGAAGGATGGATCATTGCGTTTGTGCATAGACTACCGAGCACTTAATAAGGTCACCGTGAAGAATAAGTACCCAATCCCACTCATTGCTGACTTGTTTGATAGACTTGGGCAAGCCAAGTACTTTACCAAGGTGGATCTTCGAAAGGGCTACTACCAAGTTCGCATTGCGGAAGGGGATGAGCCAAAGACAGCATGTGTGACGAGATATGGAGCCTTTGAGTGGTTGGTGATGCCCTTCGGCTTAACTAATGCACCAGCCACATTTTGCACCCTTATGAATAAGATTTTTCATCCCTACCTTGATCAGTTCGTGGTAGTCTACCTAGATGACATAGTCATCTACAACAACACCTTGGAGGAACACATGGAGCACTTAAGGAAGGTTTTCCAAGTCTTGCGGGAGAACGAGCTATACATCAAGAGAGAGAAGTGCGAGGTTGCACAATCAAAGGTGCACTTCTTGGGCCATGTCATTAGCAATGACGAGCTATGCATGGACGAGGCTAAGGTACGTGCTATCCAGGGGTGGGAGGCACCCATAAAGGTAACTGGGTTGAGATCCTTCCTTGGCCTTGTTAACTACTATCGTCGGTTCATCAGTGGATACTCAGCAAAGGCCGCACCATTAACTGAGTTGCTAAAGAAGAACAAGACATGGGTTTGGACAGAGCATTATCAAAAGGCGTTTGAAGGCCTTAAGGCAGCTGTAATAGAGTAGCCGGTCTTGGCATTACCTAACTTTGCCAAGACTTTTGAGGTGAACACAGATGCCTCAGACTTTGCCATTGGGGGTGTCCTGATGCAGGATAAGCATCCCATAGCATTTGAGAGCTGCAAGTTAAATGAGACGGAGCGGTGTTATACGGTACAAGAGAAGGAAATGACTTCCATTGTGCATTGCCTTCATACATGGAGACATTATCTGCTAGGGTCGAGGTTCGTGATCAAGACTGATAATGTGGCTACTAGCTACTTTCAGACACAGAAGAAGCTCACACCAAAGCAGGCTAGGTGGCAGGATTTCTTGGCCGAGTTTGATTATGCACTGGAGTATAAGCCGGGCAAAGGTAACGTTGCCGATGCCTTGAGCCGGAAAGACGAGCTTGCTGCAATCACTTCAGCGAGATGGGATATTCGAAAGGCTATAAAAGAAGGCATGCAACATGATCCAGCAGCCAAACAACTTATCGAGTTAGCCAACCAGGGCAAGACGAAACGTTTTGGGTAGAAGACGACCTATTGCTTAATACGGGCCAGCAGGTCTACGTGCCTAAGTTTGGAGACATTAGACGGCGGATCATAAGGGAGAGTCATGATACAATGTGGGCTAGTCATCCAGGCCAACGTCGCACCAGGGCCTTGGTTGAGTCAGTCTACTATTGGCCACGCATGCGAGATGATATAGAATGTTATGTGCAGACTTGTCTTGTATGTCAGCAGGACAAGGTTGAGCAACAACAGCCCGGAGGACTTTTGGAGCCACTACCAGTTGTAGAGCGTCCATGGGAAAGCGTGACTATGGACTTTATCACTTGCCTACCAAGGTCCGACGGTTATGGTACTATTATGGTGGTTGTGGATAGATTTTCCAAATATGCCACCTTCATGCCCGCCTCACCAGGTTGCACAGCCAAGGAAGCCGCCAAGCTATTCTTTTAGAACATGGTGAAGTATTGGGGCTTACCAAGGCATATAATCAGTGATCGAGACCCCCGCTTTACTGGAAAATTTTGGAGAGAGTTGTTTGACATACTTGGTACGGAGCTGCACCTTTCTACTAGTTTCCACCCACAGACGGATGGACAAACGGAACGAGTCAATGCCTTACTAGAATGCTACTTGAGGCATTATGTAAGCGTGTATCAGAAAGATTGGGCAAGGCTCATAGACATCGCCCAATTCTCTTATAGCTTGTAGCGGAGTGAGTCCACGAGACGGACACCATTTGAGCTAGCCACGGGCCAACAACCACAAACTCCACATTCCTTACCAACCGCGTTCGAGGGAAAGAGTTAAAGGGCTTATCATATGGCCAAAGGATGGGAGGAGCAGCTCGACACTGCTAAGTCCTACTTGGATAAGGCAGCTAAGAAGATGAAGAAGTTTGCGGACCGTAAGCAGCGTCCCATATACTGTAGAGTTGAGGACATAGTCATGGTGAAGTTTAACCCAAGACAGTTCAAGGCACTACGGGGCATGCATCAAAATCTGATTCGCAAGTATGAGGGGCCATTTAAGATCGTCGCCAAGGTAGGCAAGATCTCATACAAGCTTGACATGCCATCGTATCTTAAGATCTACCCTGTCTTCCATGCCAACATGCTTAAACCATATCATGAAGATAAGTATGATCCGAGTAGGGGCCAATCAAGTCGGGCGCCAATGACTATCACTGCCTCGCATGATCGGGAGATTAAGGCTATCATAGATTACCAGGCCAGGCGAAAACAAGGGCAAAAAGCCACCGCTATGTTCCTCGTCCATTAGAAAGGGCAATCGCAGGAGGAGGACACGTGGGAACGATATGAAGACTTGTGGCAATTCAAAGATAAGATCCGAGAGTTTATGCGGCAGCATTGCGCCGCAGTCGTCGCAATATTGGGTGGGGGAGAGTGTGATGACCCGCCATGTCATCATGCCACATAGGCGCCATTTGGCATATATTAATGCCATGTGGAAGCTTACATAAGAAGAAGGCTAGCATTTGTAAGAAGATTTTAGAGAGGTATGGACATTTCCTTAGGAAGAACCTAGATCCTTATGGATTTGCTAGGAAAGTCCTTGGAATCTTCTAGGCTTGTAGAGAATTCTAGAAAAAGCCCTTATCTTGTAAATTTCAAGGAGTTGTGTAATAATTAATATTTATACACTAGCCCCTAGGAGACTAGTATATAAAGGGGGCCATTCATTTGTAATTCATCAAACAAACAATTCAAGTTCTCTCTAATACAAAACTTCCTTTAACAATTTTCTTATGTTCTTTCTTCCATTCTCTTAGCGATCTTGAGTGTAGTAAGGCTGACTTGACATAGCAAGAACATGAGCAAATTGTGCAAGATCGTGAGCGAGTTGTCAAGTGTCGCACATGTACTTAGTTAACAACTAAGGACGTGACACTAGCCTCGACAGTTTCTAAGCTTGTATGGCTTCTCTTGGATTGTTTAAGGAATTGCATGTGAATGTCCAGCTGCCTATCTCTTTATGTTGTGACAGTAAACCCGCCATCCAAATAGCTGCTAATCCTATTTTTTATGAGAGAACCAAACACATCGACATCGATTGCCATTTCATCCGGGAAAAGGTCAAGCATGTTTTGGTCCATCTTGAGTACTTGGCTTCCTCAGAGCAACAAGCTAATATTCTCACCAAAGGGCTTACTTATCTTCAACATCGTTAACTGCTATCCAATCTAGGCATGAAGAACCTCTTCATATCTCCTAGCTTAGGGGGCCGGGGGAGGGGGGGAGGGGGAGGAATTGACAACCTGCACCATAGTTACTTTATTGTTTTAGTTAGTTGTAACGATGTTAACTAACTTAAGAGGTCGTTAGTTTTAGCTATAATCCAGCTGTCATTAGCTTGGCTGTAAATAGTTTAGGCTCTCCTATGTAAAAGACTTGTAGCTCCACATTTGTAAGACAAAGTTCAGTTTATCAAATTTTGCTTTCTGCTCTTAGCTTATTTTTCGTGGTTCTCTCATCTTCTTCATTTCTGTGTTCAATTGAATTGCTCAATTCATCAAATAGTAGATATTTAACAATAACCAACTAATCACTGGAAGAATACTTGAAGAAATTAAAACGACAATCACATGGAGTCGACACCACCTTTATTCGAATAGTAGCACCGGAATGTTCTTAGGTTACCATATATTTTGCGACTCGCTCATTGAAATCAGTCGAAATGGCACACATTCTGTCAATTCCTTGGGAGGATGCACCTTTTTTCAAAAAAAATTTTTTTATGTCTCCTAGGGTAGTTTATTCAAAGTTATTTTGAGAAAGCTCAAAAATTGATGAAGTGGAGAATGTTCCAAAATGCTAATTGTTTGAAAATATTTGGTTGAAATATAAAAGGCGGAGTATATAAATTATGAAGTTGGAGTTGTAAAATTAAATTACTTTTGGAGTAAAAAACTAGAAAATATTACTCCATCCATCACAATTTATGCGATACATTTTCTTCCTTAGTCAATCCGAAAATGAATAACATATTTTTATATTTAATAATAATAATAATTTAACTTTAAACTTCTCATTTTACTCTTACAAATATAATTTATAAAGACACATTTTTTTATGACTTATTTTATCATAAATTTTAAAAGTTATTTTTGTTAAACTCCAATCCCAAATAAACATGTCACATAAAGGAAACCTACACATATGCTCCAAATAAGTCTCAACTTACCGACATTTAGTCATTAGTCATAGACTTACCAAAACTAGCAAGCACATATAAAAATTGAAAAACCAAATAAATAAGGTTCTTTCTCTCAAAGAACCACATGGAAAAATCACCTTCCATATTTTGAAGCGTGATTAATCACATGCAAAAATCACCTTCCATATTTTCAAGCGTGATTAGCAATATTAGATGCAAGACGGAAAGGAAATTTCATGGATGAGGTAGCAAATAAGCTGATAAAATACAAAAAAATATATACAATATTCCAAAAATATAAGCAAAAAGGAACTTTTTCAATGGGTATAGTTGAAATTCATTGAAAACATATAGATAAGTCAATATATAAAATTTGAGTAAGATTGGAGGTGATTTGGAATGGTTTTGTATCAAAATTCGTAATCAAATCGAGTTCAAAAAATTCTTCTGCGACACAAGTATCAAACATGTATCTCACACACAGATATATACGTGATACACAATTGATACAAATATGATATATATGTGATACACAAATAATTTTTTTCATGTTCGATTTTTACCTCGAATTTTCAATTCAAACCACCTCAAAACTTCACCAAGTCATCCTAAAATTGAGATTCAGACTCCTTAAAATATACATAATCTATTCTAATAATACCCACTCAAAAGAAAGCAAAAATTTGAATTTTTTTGCTACAAATAATTAATTAGCTAATATTAATAATATTTTGTGAATTGACCAATTTTTATAATGAACTAGTTATAAATGGACAAGTCTTCTAATTTCCCTCACATAAATTAAGAGGCAGGGAAAAGTGTATTTCATTTTGCCCCAAAAACTAACACGCGTGGAAATAAGACTAGCCAAGAATTCACCCTCGGATAAGACCACTTTATTTCCAACTCTATAATTCAACTTCCGCCTGAAAAAAAGAAAAAAAAAATACAACACCCCGTGCAATTCGGCATAATCTTGATTTAATGGAGTGAACAGCAACTGAACTGAGAAATTGGTCGAAACTTATTAGGCGAAATGGGCTCTAGCTTATTGATGTCTGCAGTCGCAAGTGTCATTAGTCCAGCCATAAAAAGAAGAAAGGTTCGCTTCTTCAGTTCTTCACATTATCGACCGTTGATGCGTAGTCTTAGCCACCCTTCTCTTGCCGGAAGAAAACTATGTGTAGTTTATGCTACTTCAGCAGACCTTTCATCTTGTAATACTCATGCTGAAGATGATATGAATTCCCTCTTTCAGGTACTTCTTCTCTCTTTTGTGTATATATTTTTTTTGTTTCTAGTAATGTGAGTTTGTATAATTAGTCTTAAATTGAGAGAATGTGCTTTTGTAAAGATGCTAGAAAGGGAAGGAAGAGGAAAAAATATACACTTTGGTTGAAATGTCAGCTAGATTTTAAAGTTTGAAGTGAAATTGAGGGAGAAATCATACATTTTACTACTCTCAATTTTGATGCAAAATTTTTCTTATTTAATTATGAATTGGTATCTATATAGATATACCAACTAGTTGGATTTGAAGTTTAGTGTTATTGATTCACGTTACTGACTCCTACTAGTTTGATGATAAAATTTGGAACGCGATGGAGTACTTGAGATTTTTCTATTTTTCCTAATGAAATTTGTCGAGCTGGTTTCGCAATGAGAAAATGAACTTTTCTGATACCAAACACACAAAAACCTATGAGAAAGTTAATAATGGAACTAAGTAGTTATTAGGAGTAAAACATGAATATGGGATAGTGACTACTACAAATGGGATATGTTTGATTAAATGAGGTAATTACTTGTTAAAGAGTGAACTTTTTCCTCTATTTTAAACTTTTGAGGTGATTCTAAGTGTATACACGAAGTAAAACTTCACTTGCTTCAAGGAGTGTTGCACAAGAATCATCTTGCCTCCCTTAAATTTATTAGTGTGGAATGGTTTACTTGTTTATATTTCAGGTTTAGAGGGCTATGCACATTGCAGTGGCAAATTGGTTTTTATATTTCGTTGTAATTTGTGTAATTTGTTCCCAAACAAAGGGCTGGATAGCTGGGGTTGGAGGGTCACTTATGCATACTTTGATTTTGATCTCTAGTGCAGTTGTATTATCTATATATTTGCTTTATGTAATGGAATATCGTGCTTCAAGATGAACTTCAATTATTTTTTTCCTTTTCTTCTTTTTGCAGATTCTGCCCTGCGACTTACGGGACACGCTTTTGTGTGACCCCAGCCAAGATCAACTACTCGAGGTATCTTCGAAAAAGGAGGAAATAAGACTAGTTTTGCTGGATTTCTCCTTGTTGGTTTTAGCTTCAGTCACTTTATCTCTTGAATAGCAAATTAAGTGATTGATTTGCCTTAAATCTTACTGAAATGATCTTGATTTGCTAGCGTTATAGTGTCACCATGCTAGCAACTTAACTGCGCCTACAAAAGATGATGGTATCTTTTGCTGATATTCTGGTGTCAAGGAGGTCTCTTTCTGAAAAAATATGATCAGTGTTCTGCAAATTATCATCTTTGTAATCTGACTAGATTGATCTGCTTACAACTAACAAGTTTCAGAAGATATGCTTTTCAAGATTTGACGGAATAAGCTTCTTATTATGACATAGTTTATCAGTAATTTTTATTGCATGATAACTATTATGCAATCTTTATAGGTGATGTTAGATTTGGGCTGTTTGCCGCAAGCGCACTACACAGATGACTCTGGTAGGCGATACCTCCGAAACACTGAGGTAAACATTAAAGGTATTAAAGTTACTCTGCTGTATGAAAATATCGAAGCGTTTCTTGTCATGATGATGACTAGTGCACTTCTTGCTTAGGAGCACTGGAAGCATATTGTAGTATACTAGGAAGTGAAAAGGAAAAGGAAAGAAAGTAGTGGTCTTGAACCTTAATGCTGAATTGTTTATCCGATGAATGTATTAGAGTGACTCAAAAAATATGTTTTTAAGGAAATACAAAACAACTGAACACTATAAGATTGTCAGAAGAACTTAGTTATGTCTAAATCTTGACTCTTATTCGTCTTTTGCTGAAGGAACTCAAAAAGTAACAACTGGATGCTAGGAGATTATTAGAAGAGCTTAGTTATATATGTTTCTTCTTTTAATCAGGTCTCTATGGAAGAAATACAATTTGTCCTCAAGTCAATTGGACAATTTGGAGGAGATAATAGAGCTGGCATTGAGGGTACTTTGCATCGCATTTCTGCAATTAGGAATAGAAAGGGGGAAGTCATTGGTTTGACTTGCCGAGTCGGCAGGGCCAGGGGACAGATTGACATGGTGCGGGATTTGCTTGATTTTGGTGAGAGCATTTTGTTTGTTGGACGGTAAGTGAGCATAATATGTCACCTCAGAAGCAAAATGGCATATCACAGGAAGATTTGTGAGTTATAATAGTTCTCATAAAACTCTTATAGTCAAATTGTTTATTTGTGGTTTTGAAATCCGGACTGCACCATGAACATTATCATTGTCCTTATAATCTCTGTGTTTTCGACAAGCCCACTCATGTGGGCATCCTTTTTCATGGGCAAAAAAATTGGAATTTCTTTTTGATAATGCATAGCAGTGAATCTTGTACGCGAGATTTTTGTCTGATACCTGGTTGAATTGGGTAGCCACCTTATCTAAAAGTGTAAGTTGTTAGATTGGACACACTTTTATTTACTTAATTATGTCTTTACCATCTGTTGTTGACCTAAAAGTAAATAAACAAATAGTTATGTTCATTCTCTAACAAGTGGAGTTTTTATTTGTGGTAGTAGCACATTTTAACATGGTATCAGCAACGTCATTGAAAGCCATCACTTTGTTGCTTAAAATGTTGGCGATACGAAGCGAAGGGCCATCACTTCATAGGCGTACCATGCGCTTCAGATAACTGTGCATTTCAAACAACGGCGCGCAAAGTGATCCCTATGAGAAATTGTCAATTCGTTTGATCTCAACTTTGAGGAGTTGGGTTAATATCGGCATTATTGTATATCTGATATTAAAATTAGCTATATCATGAAAATTTTAATATTGTAGTACTAAATTCGTACGTATGTATTTTTTTAATTCTTCATAAACTAAGCTCTTCACTTTGAAGAAGCGTGTTTCACTTTAAAGGAGCGTGTCACTTCTCACTTTTCGCTTCATGCACCATGGACCTTGTCGCTTTACTGCGCTTTCGCTACTAAAAACACTAGTTTTGGAGCAGGCAATGGTCCTAAGTTCAGTCTTACCGCCACCATTATCAAAAGGATTTCCATGTGTTCACATGAGAGGGTATGTTGCATACCTAAATTAGCTAATAACTGTATCCCTTCTCTAGCAGTGCAAGATTTTCATGCATTTCAACATACTGAATAAAACTCCAATTAAAGCCGCCACAATTTCCAAGGTTAACCAGATGAGTTAGGTATCAAGTGGATTTAGCAAGTGCATGCTGTGTTATTTTAAGCAGTCCAGCAGCTATTGCTTTTTGGAGGCCTGGAAAGTTGTCATTGAATGTGAACTTGCTAAGGCAATTAGTTGAAGCCAAGCAGCTTACCTTCTGGCCTATCTGATTCGAGATAATGAGTTAACTTGTACTCATTTGTAGCTTTGGTCTAACCTAGGAGGCAAAATTATGGTCGGAACAATATCAACCGTGATACATACAATGTTTTTTCTTTCCCTATTCCCTCTTTTTTCTTTGGCATAATATCAACCATGATGCCCACAAATTTTTTCCCTATGATTTTGGATAACTGGTTCCTAATATGAGCTCAAGTGGAACTATTGAACTTGCTTGTGGCTTAATCTTTTCTAAGTTGGCCAACTAAGCTGATAAACATCAGGCTTCATCGCAGTTGAATAGACCTTGCTATCCTGTAAATATGATTCTGTCTCTCTCTGATTTGTCTCTCTTGATTTTAGCAGGCCTGGTGTTGGTAAAACTACAGTTGTGCGAGAGATATCTCGTGTCTTGTCAGATGAACTTCATAAAAGAGTGGTTTGTTAACTAACCGTTGCAATTGGCTTTATGGTTTCGCTTTCCTGATTTTGTTTCTAATCTTATTTACTGTTTTGTTTATTGTGATGCTACTGAAAGAAATTTTTACATCTTAGATCATTGTGACAGGTTATTGTTGACACAAGCAATGAAATAGGAGGTGATGGGGATATTCCGCACCCTGCAATAGGAGGGGCAAGAAGATTGCAGGTTCCAGACCCGTCGATGCAGCATCAAGTTATGATTGAGGCTGTGGAGAATCACATGCCTGAGGTGATCATTATAGATGAGATTGGCACTGAAGCTGAAGTTCATGCTTGCCGTACAATTGCTGAGAGAGGAGTTATGCTTATTGGTACGGCTCATGGCGAGCAGCTTGTGAATATTATTAAGAATCCTACTCTGTGTGATCTGGTATGTATTGAACTCCTTATTACTTCCTTAATAAAAGAAGCAATCTTCTCTATTTTACTGTCCTACACAACATTCCATATCAGCATCATTTGAATATCCTTAATTTATCTTCTTGTATCTATTTTTTGTTGCCTAATGGTAAGCAAGTATATTGTTTTGTATCTCTTTGATTTAAAGAGGCGATCTAAGAAATTTTTCAGTCGTTTAGATTTAGTATTAAACTTTTCTATTTCAACGGATAGTTTTTTTTTGTGTAGCCCCAGGGGTTTGGTCTAGGGGTAAGAACACAACATGTGATGTCTGGGTTAGGCAAACCTTGTGTAGACAAAAGCCTGGTATTTAAGTGGAGAAGGCTAGAGGGAGTCTATTATCGACCGAATTTCAATCTTGCACCAGTGGCCCTCCGGGATCTCTCAATTATCCAAAAATAAAGAAGAAAGAACTGATAATATTTATGTGTGTTTTTTTCTTTTGACAAATGTAGTTAGAGTATTCCATTAGACAAGGCACCGAGGGGGCATTCCATCATCAAGATTACCAAGAATAAGCATGACCTCTTAAGGTGCTAGTACACTACGAACTAATGAGCCACCAATTAAGAAAAATGGTATATAGTAACCATCCATTGAAAATCTGAGACTCTTTAACTGATGATGGCTCAACTAATTGACTACCCAAGAAATGAACATCAGATGTTTACAAGCTGAAGCACAACTGCAAAATATGATTGTCTTTCTCCTGTGCCTTCTTACAGAGACGACACTCACATGAATACTTCTCTTCTTATGGATGCTGTCACCTGTCAATAGAGATTACCATGTAGCTTCTGAAGCAACAAAAGGAAGCTCTGTTAGAACATATGCTTTTCTCTGTATCATTCTCCAAGGGAGTTCGCACTTCGCAGTTGCCAGATCGCTAAGGGGCCGAAGAAAAATGACTTTAGTTAAAGGATGCCACTATCAGCAGCTCTCGACAGCGAAGTATCCAGTACTTCAAGTCTCCAATTAGACTAATGCATGAATTGGAAGAAGAAATTTCAATATTTCGTTCTTGTTAATGTGGGATTTAAAATAATTCACTACTTTACAATCACAAAGAAGCCTGGACTGTGGTATGCTGCTTAGAAACCAGGGTATGAACTGGGTACATGTTATTAAGAGTCCCTTGCTCCATTAATCTTCCGCAAAACCATTCTCCTATCATCTCCAACCTTAAATTGAACGACAGGTAGATATTATAAAACTTGTCTTATCCGCTCAACAAGCTTCGACCATAAGTTTCTCCAGCTTCGGCAATAAGGTTCTCCAGCTTCTCTTTAAATCCAATCCCCATAAAACCACCTAAGCTTACATTCATCGACTTTGTTCAATGCTTGCCTTCCTCTCTACTAAATCTCCAAAATTCTGGTTTATTACTTACTTGATATTCTCAGGGCCCCTTTCCCTATAGGGGTACAAATCTTTTTCCCACTTACAAAATGATCTCTTATCCTCCTCACTACAACCATCTGAAAGGAAAAAGAGTTACCTGTGTAGCTTTTCATTCAGGCATACATGCTTCGGTCTTTAAGCAGATACGTCTCAGGATTTCTGTGGGGCTTTCGTCATCCTAAGTGGTCATCGGACTTAGTATTACTTAGTTTTCCTTTTCTTGTTTTACTTTCTTAGGATTGTTAGGTGGGGGTGATGAATTCCATCTCCAGTTTTTTTATTGCCTATTTAACTAACTCCAGGTGCTTTGCTCTAATATCAATCCGTCAGTTTCTTTTTCTATTTATATCAAGCTCTCTGTTACTGTTACTTATTCTCCTTCATTCCATTAGGTGAAACACAAACGAAGCTGAAGACATATCAGTATATCTTTAATCCTCATTTCTGCTTCTGGGACATTGCAGTGTCATTCTTAAATGCATCTAAAAGATGGTTGATAAAAGCATGTGTCTTCTCGGCCTCCACTTTCAAGGCACTGGGATTCCTTTTTTAGCCGGTTCTTCTAAGTTGAGCGTTGGAAGGATGGGGGCCTTGGTGATCACAACAGTCCTTTTAATTATAGTTGTCAATGCTCTCGTTGAACATGGAAATCCTTTCAGTATAGAATTCAGACTTAGTGTTTCATAATATTCTACATAGACCTAACTCTGACCAAAGGGCACTATGTTTTTCCTTTTTTTTTGGTGGTTAAAGTTTTTTGTCCCTTTTTCTTTTGTTTAGATTAGTTTAATAATTGGAAATTTCTTCTTTAGGTAGTTAGACATGAATTGCAAATTGCTGGTTTGGATTATGGGAATATATATCCAATTTATATTTGCCTTTCTCAATTCTTTTATTGATTTTCCCGAGCATCAGAAATTTGTAGGAAATATAAGTGATTTATGTTGTTTTAGGATAGGCATAAAGATGTAGAGAACCTTTGTTTCTCGGATATGGGAGTGGGCACCTGACATAAGTGTGAATCTAGAAGTCGGATTTGTTATCACCTAAATCTTAGGATTTGGAATTGAGGTTATTGAATTAAAGCTAGTAAAATTAAATTCTTTGTAAGTACTTACTCTTATTCATAAGTTATTTCGTATAATAGCAAGGTGTTCTAATACTTTGTGTGAATATGTACATATATATGACGTACACCTGAAGTCAAACCGCATAGCAAATCAACCTATATCTCTTGGCCATAGGTGTAGTCGAAGCACCTAAGATTGACCAAATCCAATGAGTATCTCACGCGCCCGCCCATATCGTGTACAACAAAGTACAACTAAACACTTACAATTTATTGATCTAATATTGGATTTTGGCTTTTTAGTTGGGTTGGGGGTGGGGGAGGGTCTAATATTGGATTTTAACTTGGATTTCAAACTTCTGTATTTTCTCTGACTTCCTATAGTTTATTTGGATATATCTGTTTGTTTTCTTCTTTAAAAGCAAAAGGACATTGGAGCTTGCAATGACTACAGATTTATCTCTCAATCTAGATCATTTCTTGTTTGCCTTAGTATTTTCTCTACATTTAGTGTCTCTTCACAGAATTACACTTCATACTTATGTAAGTGAAACCTTTCTGACCTCTTCAATTGTCGAATCTTACAGATTGGAGGAGTGGTAACTGTGACTCTAAGTGATCAGGAAGCACGAATCAGGAATTGCAGTAAAAGTGTTCTTGAGAGGAAAGCTCCATCGCCCTTTCCCTTTTTGATTGAAATAAGGGAGAGACACTCCTGGGTTTTGCACCGGGTTAGTCACTAATATGAGGCAATAGTTTTTTAATATAGAAAATATCACATGCTAGACAGCAATGCCTCCATATGGACATGTTGGCACATATTTCCCTCCTCTTTGATCCCCTTGTTTTTTGTGATAACCCTCTTTGATCCCCTTGTTTGTTCTTCTTGCAACTAGCTTATTGTCAAAGAGTGATATAGGTTCTTTCACTGCTAGGGGTGAGAGGAATTCTATGACTTAAATGCCATAACTTTATCCATTGTAATCTTTCTGGCGACTATTCGAGTTTTTTTACGGTGGTGGTGTCTGGGCCAGCTTGTACACACCCCTACTATTCCCTCGGGTACCTGCTACCTCCCACCAGCATAGGTACCAGGTAACTCTGCCCACCAAGGCTTAGGCAAATGGGAAGAAATCACCTAGTATTTTTTGCCTCCGTAGGATTTGAACCTGAAACCTCATGGTCTCCTCCCAGTTCATTGATCACTAGACACACCCTTTAAGTCCTAATAGCTTTTTTCTTTTCCTGGAACAAAATGCAGACCGAAAGAAGTGTTGATGCTCTGCTTCGAGGGAAAAAACCGTGAGTTGAGGTACTATATATTTGTTCTTGTTTGTTCCGAACTTCTATATAGCTTCTATTTAGTTGACAATTCTTTACCACAAAAAGAACGTATTAATTCCGTACACTTTTGATTCAAATCCTGAATATTGCCATTACAAATTAAAACATGTATTTTTAACCTTATTTTCAAATGCTCTTGCAACAAGAATAGAACGCGCCTCAAACCTGAGCTAGTTGGAGTCGGCGGTACAATTTCTCACAATTAGGTTCCATTTGGACTTCATTCATGTATTTAATAATTTTGGTTCTTTAACTCTCACGATTTAATATGAATAAAATATCAAGGTGGAAAAGTCAAAATTTGCCCTTATCTTCTGCAATTTGGGTTAAATATACTCTTTAAGCCTATCGGCTCATAGATGCCCTCGCCGTTAAAGATGGGGTCATTTATGTCCCTGTCACTAGCGACCCTCCTAGGTGGACTAGTGGGGTTGACATGGATCTTATGACACCATATGGCTTCCATGTGGGAATAATTTTTACACGGTGGAAACAATTTCCATTTATCCCCTTGTCCTACTATCCTCCCCTCTCCTACCGCTCCTCTTCCTCCTCCCCTTTACTATTGTTACGAACGCTACCACCATTTCCTCCCCCCTCCATAATCACTAGCCCTTCCTCATCTCCCTCCTCTATCATCATCACCTCTGTTACCCTCTTCAACAAACGCCACCAAAAACCATGATCCTTATGTTACACCGCAATCCTTACTTTTTCACACCCATTCACAAGATACGTCCCCTAATTATATTTTTTCGTTCATCTACTTTTACAGAAAACCCAATAATTATCTGTAAAAAGAACGAGCTTGTCGTGAAAATAGAAACCCGCATTCATGCACCACAAAATCAACCATCAAATTCTTACTAAGAAATCCCTACACAAATTGATCCCCTTTCCTTGATGTGGATGGATCGTATGGTGGGGTGGATACAATACTCTTTTGTTAATGTAATTTTATGTTGAGAGACACATCTTTGAATTCTTCCACCAATTTATTTTATTTTAATTTAATTTCTCGTGATATGGTATTTCTCTCATCTGTCTATGCTTTGGTGGATAGAATTACCCGGTACTTGTCCTAGTGGGAGGTAGTAGGTACCCGGTGGAATTAGTCGAAACGTGTGCAAGCTAGTTCAGGCACTATCTTTAATTAAAAAAATGGTATCCTTATGCAAAGGATGTTTTTGGTAGGACATGTTGTTTGGGCATTCATTGGGGTATTTATTTCCGTGTGTTAATGGAGGTGGTAGTAGTGTGATCGTAACTATTAAGGGCAAGGAGGATGCTGGTGTTAATAATTGTGGCAGTGTATCTCATGAAGAAGAGACGGAGGGGACGGATGATGATTGTGAAGCAGTGTTTAGAAAAGCGTGCGCTTCGTCGCTTTAAGCGCGACGTGACGCGACCCAGTGTCGCTTCTAGCTGCCTGAGGCGGCTCGATCTGTGGAAGCGCACGCTTCAATGGCGAAATCGACGAAGCGACGAAACGATGGAAGCGAAGAAGCGATCGCTTCTGTATAAGCGCAGAGGGCCAGTTTTTTTAAAAAAAAATTTGGGGCTATTTTTCTATTATACAAAACAGACCCCTAAATCGACAAAAATACCCCTTCCCCTTCGACAAAACAGTCTTCGACAAAACAGAGTCACAAAACCTAGTATTTTACCTCCTGAAGCTGAACATCGAGAAAATAGAGATGCCATTGCTGACCCTTTCTCTCTCGCTCGAGCTCGACCCCTTCTCCTTTCTCGCTCGCGGCTCGACCAGTCTAGGACCCAGGTAATTTCTTCTTCTCCTTTCTTCTTCAGTTCTTCTTGTTTTTTTCTTTTTTCTTTCTTCTTCTTCTTCTTTCTTTCTCCAGTCCAGAACAGAGTAACCATTTTTTTCTTTCTTTTTCCTTCTCATTTTAGTGTATATTTCAACATATAAATTTAATTATTATATGTATTTTATTTTATTATTATATTTTATTATATGTATGATGGAGCTAAGACTCGGGTTAGGACAGTAGGAGGCGACTCTGAACACTTTCCAGTTATTACGGGGTTGCACCAAGGGTCTGCGCTCAGCCCATTCCTATTTGCCCTGGTGATGGATGCACTGACTCATCATATTCAAGGGGAGGTTCCATGGTGCATGCTATTTGCTGATGACATTATTCTAATTGACGAGACAAGAGGCGGCGTCAACGAGAGGCTAGAGATTTGGAGACATGCTCTTGAGTCTAAAGGTTTCAAGTTGAGTAGGACGAAGACGGAATACCTCGAGTGCAAATTTGGAGTTGAGCCGACGGAAGCGGGAGTTGAAGTGAGGCTTGACTCTCAAGTCATTCCCAAGAGAGGTAGTTTCAAGTACCTTGGATCGGTTATTCAGGGGATAGGGGAGATTGACGAGGATGTCACACACCGTATAGGGGTGGGGTGGATGAAGTGGAGGTTAGCGTCGGGAGTCTTGTGTGACAAGAAAGTGCCACCGTTACTAAAAGGTAAGTTTTATAGAGCAGTGGTTAGGCCTGCCATGTTGTATGGAACTGAATATTGGCCGGTAAAGAACTCACACATCCAGAAGATGAAAGTAGCAGAGATGAGGATGTTGAGGTGGATGTGCGGGCATACAAGGATGGATAAGATTAGGAATGAAGATATTCGAGAGAAGGTGGGTGTGGCCCCCATGGAGGACAAGATGCGGGAAGTAAGACTCAGATGGTTCGGGCACATTCAGAGGAGGAGCACTGATGCACCGGTGAGGAGGTGTGAGCGACTGGCTGTAGTGGGCACGCGGAGAGGTAGAGGAAGACCTAAGAAGTATTGGGGAGAGGTGATCAGACAGGACATGACGCGACTTAGGATTACTGAGCACATGGCCCTTGATAGGGAATTATGGAGGTCGAGCATTAAGGTTGTAGGTTAGGTGAGAGTGTGAATATTTCTACAGCACAATAGAGGGAGACTATCCAGTTAGGAGTTAGACTAGGAATGTCATTTGGTCGTCTATTGATGCAGGACTTTCCCTTCTAGTTGTACTATACCAGCCATCTATTTCGTATTTCGTATTCTGTATCATGTATTTCATATTTCATATCTCTTATATATTGTTGTTGTTATTGTTGTTATTTTTATTACGCATTTTAATGGTACTAATATATCATCTCCTATTGCTTTTTTGAGCCGAGGGTCTCCTGGAAACAGCCTCTCTACCCTTCGGGGTAGGGGTAAGGTCTGCGTACATATTACCCTCCCCAGACCCCACTTGTGGGATTATACTGGGTCGTTGTTGTTGTTGTTGTATTTCAGCATATAAAATTAATTATATATATGTTATTATTATATCTCAACATATAAAATTAATTATATATATGTTATATTTTCAGTTTATTTGATTAATTTTATATGTATTTCATTTCAGAAAATTCATTATTATTTATATATATTATATGTATTTTCAGTTTATTTGATTATGTATTTTCTTATATCTTAATAGAGATTTCAAAATCTCTCAAAGTTCGAAAGAGAAAGACCTGGCTTGGCGATAGAGTTAATAAGAAGAATACAAATGTTGTATACAAGTTTTGTAACAAGACGACAACAGGTGGAATTTATCGCTTTAAATACAATCTTATTGGTGGCGATAGAAATGTCACAAGTTGTCCGAAATGCCCACCGGAGGTGAGGGAAGAAATAAAGAATTTTGTTGAGAAGAAGAAAGAGCAAAAAAATCAAATGAGTCATCAACCAATGGTGACCAATCATGATGATGATTATATTGAAAAATTGTCACTTCCAACAAAACGGGGAAGAGATGCAATCTCTTCAAGTGATGGATCATCGACTAAAGGTCCTATAGATTGCTATTTTCCAAAGAAGCCGGAAGCAAAGAGCGGTGGAAAAGATGTACAAAAAATTGCTAAAGACATTTTGAGGGATCGTGCAGTTAGAGCTTTTGCACGATGGGTCTATGATGCTGGGCTCCCCTTCGATTGTGTCAACTATGACACTTTTGGAGACTTTATTGAGGTCGTTGGTCAATACGGACCTGAAATGAAGCCTCCCACTTATCATGAAATAAGAGGTCCTTATCTAAACAAGGAAGTGGAGGAGACTAATAAAATTGTTGAGGAGCATAAAGTTGTGTGGAACAAGTATGGCTACTCCATTATGATGGATAAGTGGACGTCAAGAACTGGGAAAATGATTATTAATGTGTTGGTGAATTCTCCCCGGGGAAGTTTGTTTCTTGAGTCCATTAATGCTAGCGGCTCATCCACTGACCACATCAAAATGTTTACCTTGTTTTAGAACACCATCGAAAAGATTGGCCCAAGCAAAGTTGTTCAAGTGGTCACTGATAATGCAAGTGAAAATGTGAAAGCGGGTGGCATGATTGAAGGAGCGTACAAGAATGTCTATTGGACTCCATATGTGGCTCATTGTATCAACTTGATGTTCGAGGACATTTTCCAGGAAAAACCCTTCTCTACAGTTTTTGGCCAGGGGCGTTAGGGTGCATTCTTATATTTCTCAGCGGCCCTTGTTATTGAATATGATGAGAAGATTCACCATGCAAAAAAATTTGGTGAAATCAGGCAAGACAAGGTTCGCCACTGCTTTCTTGACTTTGCATAGTATCCACTTGCAAAAAGCCAATTTGAGAAAGTTATTCACTTCAGAGGAATGGAGCAAGAGTAAATTTGCAAAGGAAAGTGCGGGGAAAGATGTTGCACACATTATTCTTTTTGGAATAATGTCTTTCATGCTCTTAAAATTGGTGGCCCTTTGGTTAAAGTACTCCGTTTAGTGGATGGGGAGCAAAAACCACCAATGGGCTACCTCTAAGAAGCTATGGATAGAGCCAAGGAGGCTATTCAAGCATCATTCACTGATGAGCAGAAATATACAAAGGTCTTTCAGATCATTGATGCAAGATGGGATGAGCAACTTCATAAACCTTTGCATGCAGCTGGACTTATTCTGAACCCGTCACTCTTTTATGATCAACATGAGAATAATTCATTTGGCTAAAGAAGTGTGGACAGGATTCCACCAGATTGTTATCAAGTTGACCCCAGATGAAGACTTGCCAGAAAAGATAGTAGATCAGCTTGCTATTTACAAGGCAACTGAAGGACTTTTTAAGCTCCGACTTGCTATTAAACAAAGAAAGACGAAGTCGCCAGGTGACCAAGTGTTTCTATATTTTATAGCTCTAACTTTAATGTATTTTTTATACTTATTAACTCTTGAACATTTTTTTTGACTTCTATAGTTGAGTGGTGGGACCAATATGGTGTAGGGACTCCGGATTTACAGACTTTCGCCATCAAAGTTCTAAGTTTAACTTGTAACTTATCCGGATGTGAAAGGAACTGGAGTGTTTTTGAACACGTGAGAAATAAAAAGAATTATTTCGTATTTTGAGATAAAGTAAATTATATCTCAATTGTCCCAACTCCTACTAGTTAGTTGACACATCTTGTTTGCAGATTCATACAAAAAAGAGGAATCGACTAACTTTGAAGCGCCTCCATAATCTAGTGTTCATAAAATACAATAGAGCATTGAGGCGTCGCTACAACCACCGCAGTATAATTGATCCAATTTTTTTGGACAATATTGATGAGGCTAATGAGTGGCTAACCGGAGTCCCCAAAAATTGTGAAGATGATGAAGTATTTGAAGGCGACTCTGATTTCACTTGGGGTGATGTTGCGGTTGGTAGTGGAGTTGGGGGAGGATCCTTATGGTTTAAGGAGGAATACTCCAAATTCAAGCTCGATTAGGAAGGGAAAAAGTGTGGCTACTACAAGTCGATCCCTATCCCTAATTGATGAAGATGAAAGTGATCATGAAGAGGAGGGGGAAGAAGAAGATTACGAGCAATATGAAGATAATAGAGGAATTCAAGATTTTCACAATCTTGAAGAAGAACAAGAAGAGTAGAAGAATAATATGTTGATTGACTTGATGCTAGTAATTTAGTAGCTTTGATTTTGCTTGTCCTATGGTTTGTGGATGATTTGGTGGTACCTAGTACCTACTTTTAAGTTTTTAAATTGAAGCTTTTGATTATTTATAATTTTACATTGTGTTTTTTAAGAATTGCGCTTTACTTTAATAAAGCATGCGTGTCGCTTTTGAAGCGAGGCGAGCCCTTGTCGCTTTTTTGCGCTTCGCTCTCAAAAACACTGTTGTGAAGAGTTTCACATTGGTGCTTTAAGGGATGAGTGATCTCCTTAAGATGACTTGGGCAATCCCCACCTCATGAGCTAGCTTTTGGGGTTAAGTTAGGCCCAAGGTGCATTTTTTTAACATGGTATCAGAGCAAGACCCATTCAAATTCTCATTTCCCAATGTTGGGCCCCCATATTAAGTTGTCCACGCTCCGGATGTCTAGCCCTAGGCGTGAGGGGTACTGTAAAGAGTCCCACATTGGTGCTTTAAGGGATGGGTGGTTTCCTTAATATAATTTGGACATTCCTCATCTCACGAACTAGTTTTTGGGGTTGAATTAAGCCCAAAGTCCATTTCTTTAACAATGATCATCCCTATGTATATTAATGGTGGTGGTGATAGTGGTGAGGTAGGTGGTGGTGGAAGAAGGGCTGGAGGGGGAAGGGGAGGAAGAAAAAATATGGGTTTTGTAAATCTTGTCTATGTGGAAGCCACGTGGACTCCAACGTGGTAAAATATCAATGACAAATCAGCCCCGTCAGCCCATCTTGGAGGGCCATTGGTGACGGGCATAAATGCGCTGATTTGTAACGGCGAGGGCATGTACGAGCAGATAGGTTAACTAAGGATATATTTAAATCAAATCACAAACGACAGGGGCAAGTCAGAACGTTTTCCCAAATATCAACACCACTTTGAATAATTTCATTCTTTTCCACTTTTTGGGGATTGCTGGTGGGGCCATTAGATGGAAGGAAAGAAGGCAACTTCTAAATCCTCAACAAAAAATGTTGTTACATTTTTTCTACATAAATGGCTAAGATGAAGTATGTAATACGATACTGTTTTAACTTTTGAAAGCATCAACTTGTCAAAGAGCATACAGAAGTAAGCAGCAAAGTTACAGAGATTACTTGCTTTAGGTTAGGATTATACAATTACATATTTTTCTTTTCAGTGCAGCTGAATGTCTAATTGGTACCAACTTACTGACAATCTTTGTTTCACAGGTTAGGAGGAGAACTCAGCAATTACAGGTTGTAATTGAGAGATGGAAAACAGAGGACTAAATCTTATTAACATCCAGCACTGCTCTACTGGTACACAACTATATCGATCACGCATACACCAACATTTCTTTGTTTTGCGTGCATGTGAGAGATTAAGAGTCACTTATGTCAGATGTTTTTTTAGCAAAAAGACAGATCCTGCCATCATCATCTACCTTATCCAACTAACTTACAAATTGAATTTTCAGGCATGATTATCCAACTTATAGTTCGAAATTGAAGCCGGCCCTGCTAAGGGTACAATTACAATAGCTAGCCCTCAAATCCAAGCAAATTGGAGTCGGCAATATGAGTTCTCACTGTCCATTTTGCTCCATTTATGCTAGTCTCGATCCAATATTATAAAAAACTAGTTGTCCAAGCTTGGTGGACAAAGTTACATGGTGCCTGTTGATGGTGTGAGGTAGCAAGTATCCCGTGGAATTAGGGTTGTGGTCAATTAGGATAATCTTAATTCGAGAATCCGAACTGATTTATGCTATTCTGATAGTCAGAATTTCGGTTATATGGTTCAGACAGGGGAACATGATTAAAATTTTTGGATATACGTGCAGGTATGGTTTGGCAAAATTTTAAACCAATCTGAAATCCGAAGTATGTGTATATACATATAAAAGCTGGCCTAGGGTACTGCTAAATGGTGGAACTATCTATTATGTTGATTTGCTATGTTGTTGTTGTAAGGCTGGCATCCGAGCCCGGTCCCAAATGGGCTTCGTGGGCTGGCCTCAAACGGATCCGGTCTTCGTGGGCCGGGCTTAAACGAACCCGGGCTTCATGGACTTTTGGGTGTAACCAGACCGGGACCGTGTATTAATGGTCCTGGGCTATGTGGATGGGGCCCAAACGGGCTTAAAGTGGGCCTGAACTATTTTTTTAATTTTTTTTTATCTAAGGTAATTTCTTGTAAATTATATATATATATGGGCCTATTTATTTGTTTAAATTTTTTATCTAAGGCATTTTCTTGTAAATTATATTATATAATTGTGACTTAAAATTTTTTAATTCAAATTTAAAACACAAAATATTGTAAAAAGATATTCAAAGGAATGCGTTATAATTTTTATTATTATAACATTAAGAAAATATGGCCCAATCTTTCTTAGCTTTCACCCCCTCCCCCCAATGGAATGAACACAACCAAGGTGCAAATAAGATTGTATATACTAACTAGTAAGTGTATAGTATATAAGCTATATTCGAATTTTGATATAATGAATATATCTATATTATTATAAAAGCATGAATAAAAAGTTGGGATTACAAAAATAACCTTTTAATATTAAGCATAATAACTCATAATAAAAGGACATAATCGGAATTCTAGACATTAACCTTGTAATCCTATTAGTTTTAGGACATAATACTATACATTAGGAAGTCTACATGATTACCTTTAGGAATCCTACTATTATAATTATTTTCGGGCATAGATATTAGATATTAAAATAGATGTGCGTCCTAGCGAAATATAATTACTGTTGCAATTCATAAATTACTTTCTCCGTAGTTTTGTAGCTTTAGGAGAGAGACTTGTGACTTTAGTTATTCTATATAATGACCTAGATACATGCATATATACACGTTTGATTTTCCAAGTTAAGGTGAAACATATTATAGTTATATATTACGTACATAGTTCTAATAAGGAAGTAATTTTATAAGGTTAAAATCTTAATCAATTTTAAAGTCCTAAATATTAGGATTTATTACATAGTTCAAATAACGAAAGATTTAATGAATAAAATTTTAGTTGATTGCTAAATCCAAAATATTAAGAGAATGACTAAATTACAATTTTGTCCAATGTAAACTCTATTTTTAAAGAGTAAAAAAGGTTATATTGCCAAAATCCATTTAGAAACAAGATAGTATATATTATTATAAAGGTCGATTATTAAACAGAAGAACTCATAAGGAAAAACATAGTTGTAATAACTTTTTTTTGGACTACAATAACTTCTACGTTAATTTTTTTAATATTTAAGATTTTAAAATTAATACAATCTTGTCTTTTAACTTCTTATTTAAAATATATAGGAAGGCTTAATAAAATCAAATCCAGAAGAATCCTCCATATTGATAATACATTACCACTCTATCATATTCAATACAAAAAAAAGTAATGCTAAACGGATTGCACAAAGCATTGAAATTGAGAAAAAATTCCCAAGATAATATATTATTATAGTATATCTGAATGGTTTCCTACTCAAATAATAATTTTTTATTATTAATTTTTCGTGTAATATAGAAAAATATACCCAATTATTAAAGAACAACTACGAAAATTTTTAAGAATATAAATGTGTGAGAAAAGAAAGAAAAAGGTTGGTAAGAATTTATACCACTAATTATTTAACAAACATAAAGATCTAAACGTAGAATGACATCGATCTTTTTACTATTTGAAAATAAAACTTATGGTGGATAAAATTATAATCACGGTTAAATATTCAAACATGAAATGCACTAATATTAAGAATCTAAATCAACAGAAAATAAATTATATTTTATGTTAAAACCAAACAATCAAATCTTTCAATTAATTATTTAGCAAGAGAATTCAATTAAATTGTTTAATAAATCATCATATGAGTAAAATAATTTTTTAAGTTAAAAAAATCTTAGGGTACATAAATTTATTCCATAAAAAGTGTATTAAATCACAAAGTAAAAGAGATTAATATAATATTAAGAAGGTCATACAAGTGTTTGAGGAAGCACAACTAAAGTTAAATCCTAAACAAGTATAAGCTTTCAAGATTATATTATAAAAAATCGACTCTGGTAAAGTGGGATTATCCTTTGTAGATGTCTCCAGTGGAATCGAAATAATATTTCTATGTTATGCATTACTTGCAAATGTCAGATCAAGAGGCATGATATTGTTAGCAATAAGAACAAGTGGTGTACCAGCAATGATTTTATTATGAGGTCGTACAATTCACTTCAAATTTGATATACTTCTTCAAATAACTGAATTAATCATCATAAATATCAAATCAGAGCAATAATGCTAAATTTATAAGGAAGGCAAAAGTGATAATATGGGATGGAACGCTTTTGGTTAAGCGTCATACGATTGAAACAATCACCCACAGTTTCAGAGATATGATGGATGTCGATGAACCGTTTGGTGAAAAAATAATATTTTGGGAGGTGATTTCTATCAAGTACGATCAGTAGTTCCAAAAGTGACCAAAATAGTATTTGTAAAAGCTAGCTTGCCAAAATTATACTTATGACCTCAAATGAAAAATATTCAAATGACAAGAAATATAATAGTAAGAACAAATCCAACATTCAGTGACTTTTTGCTTCGTGTAGGAAACAAAGAAGAGCATCCAATAAAAGATGATTTGATTCTTCTAGAACACTTGGTTATCAACCCCAATGGTAATAGTAGTGCATTTAATAAGGAAAATATTTTCATCATTAGATTAAAATGCAATTTGTGCAAATTACATGATAGAAATTAAAGAGCTTTCTTAGCTAGCAGAAATGAATATGTTGATTAACTAAATAAAATGTTGATTGCTATGTTTTATGGTAAAAACAAAATATTTTTCAGTTCTGACTTAGGAGAAGATGATACCAACAATAACTACCAAAAAGAATACTTAAATACTTTAATACCAAATGGCCTTCTACTATACATGTTTGTTGTCAAATTCATTATTTCTTACGTATGTTAGTGTCGCCATATATATATATAATAGACTAAGTTAAAATTGATATTTCATTGCATATAGGTTGATTTTGAAGAAAAATATGCATGTCACGCTACTGAAAACTTAGATTCACTGAATAACTTATATAATAGTACACATATGGTATATAGAAGCTTTTACAATAACGACATACATGCAGAACTTATGATACTGGTCAATGTGCTTCTAAGTATGTGTTAATTCCTGAAATTCAACCTTTCTCTTTCAAAACTAAAGAATATCTTTTTAAATTTGTTTGAAAATAATTTTCAGTATGTTTATGTTTTGTAGTTATAATAAATAAAGCACAAGGACAAACATTCTAAATATTGAACTATATTTACCACAATATGTTTTCTTACATGAATAACTATATTTTGCACTTTCAAGAGAGATATCAATATAAAGAAGTGTTCGGTAAGATACTATCACATTAGATAACTTTATACCGCAATACATAATTATCTACTTAACATCACTAAAATTGATCATTTATGTAAGTTCTGATGATATCCTTTCATTTTGAATTCACGTATTATGCTAATGTGATAATATTTTTCGACATTTAGATGATTGTTGTAATATTATATATAAAATTTCTCTCATTAATTAAATTTTATTGTTCCTTCATAAAAAATAAATATTTAAACCATCATGTGCTACTATTAACGTGCAACGCACGTTTATAAATACTAGTATATATAGCCACTCTCAAAATAATATATATATATATATATATATTGTGTGTTGTCTTGTCGGTCGGTCTGAAAAGCATAAATTGTGTGTTGTCTTGTTGGTCTGAAAAGCTGACCGACTGCGGAAAAGCTGTTTCGTTTCAGAAAAAGTAAATATGTATAGCGCGTCTAAGAATTTTAAAATAACACAAATTGTCTCAAATCAACTTAAAAGCATAAATTGTGTGTTGTCTTGTCGGTCAGAAAAGTTGACCGACAGCGGAAAAGTTGTTTCATTTTAGAAAAAGTGAATATGTATATCACGGTTCAATACTACGTTTTGTGTGTTGTCTTGTCGGTCTGAAAGTTGACCGATTGCAAAAAAAATTTTTGTTTAAAAAAAAAGTGAATATGTATAGCGCGGTACAATATTACGTTTTGTGTGTTGTCTTGTCTATAAATAACAGACGCATTCTAGTTATTTTCTGCGCTTAACAATAACCAATAGCAAATATTTTCATAAAAGCAAGGTTTTTTTTATGCTTTAACAAATGTCTGAATCCCTTTATGTGCCAACGTGCGAGTGTGGCAAAAAAATGCATGATGCAAGACTGTTGGGATGATGGTGAAGCTGGACGCCGCTACTAGGAGTGTATGAACAAGTTTTATAGGGTTCTAACGAACCTGTTTGCAATTTTGAGGTATGGATTGATGAACCCTGTCAGTTGGAATACTACAAAGAAAAGTTGCAGTATCTTCCTTGTTTGTGTTTGAAGCAGTGGGAAAGAGAGCGACAATCCAAACGAGAAGTTGCGGAGTTGAAGGAGAAACTCAAAGAGGTGGAAGAAGAAAAAAATAAGCTGGAAGACAAATTTAAGTGGTTGGAGCAGAGAATACTAGGCGGTTGTGACTAAACAATGACATGTACGTGTTGAGCCTAGTAGTGTATCTTTATGTTTCCCGTGTCATGTGTTTTCATTAGTTGTACTAAATTTAAGTTATGTTAAGTTTCTATGTTTGTGTTGTACTATTAAAATAAAGAAGAAATGGGTCTGTGATGACCCAAAAGATCATTGTTTGTTTTAAAATGAATTCTGCGTTCCGAGGCCTTAAAACCTCTTTCGGCATCACCTCGATTTGCGTGCACAGTTCGGGCGCGTAGTCGGGAAGCTGTTATGTGAAAATCTGTAAAAAATAATAAATTTTGACTTTAAAATATATTTAAGTTGACTTCGGTCAATATTTTGGGTAAACGGACCTGGACCCGTGATTTGACGGTCCCGGAGGGTCCGTAGGAAAATATGGGATTTGGCGTATGCCCGGAATCGAATTCCGAGGTCTCAAGCCCGAGAAATGAATTTTTAAAGAAAATTATTTTCTGGAATTATTTATGAGTTTTGGAAATGAAATGAGTTTAAAACTTGATGGTATCGGGCCCGTATTTTGGTTCCGGCGCTCGGTACAAGTCTTATATGTGATTTAAGATAAGTCTGTGAAAATTGGTAAGAAACGGATTTGAAATGACGTGAATCAGATCGTTTTTGAGAAAATTGGAAAATTTGAAGTTCTTAAGAAATTTCATGATTTTGATGCTAAATTCATAGTTGTTGATGTTATTTTAGTGATTTGAATGCACGAGTGAGTCCGTATGATATTTTTAGGTTGGTGTGCATATTTGGTTTGGAGCCCCGAGGGCTCGGGTGAGTTTTGGATAGGCCACGGGGTGGATTTTGGACTTGAGGAATTGCAGAATTTCAACTGTTGCATTGCAGGCCTGTGCGAAGCCTGGCTCGCAAATGCGAGTTCGCAAATGCGAAGGCTATGTCTCAAATGCGAACAATAGCCCAGGCCAGCTTACCTCGCAAATGCGAGGGCTTGATCTCAAATGTGATCCCCCAGTTTTTAGCCTTACGTCGCAAATGCGACACATTATTCGCAATTCCCATTTCGCAAATGCGAAAACTGCTTCGCAAATGCGAACTTAGCAGAAGTCTGGGTTCGCAATTGCGGACCCTGGTCACAATTGCGACATCTGCAACCTTTAATTTTATAACTTAGCCGAAAATCTTTCATTTTTCACACTCTTTCAAAACCAAAACACTCTTGGGAGATTTTTCAAAGACAACTCTTCTTCCAAATCAATTGTAAGTCAATTTTAACTCGTTTCCTTCAATCATTAACATCTTTTCACACGATTTCAACTCAAAATCAATGATTTTCATGGGGGAAATTGGGTGTTTTGGGTAGAACCTAGGTTTTTCAAAAATTGGGGATTTGGACCTCGATTTGAGGTCCGATTTCAAAATAAATTATATATTTGGGTTCGTGGGGGAATGGGTAATCGGGTTTTGGTTCGAACCTCGGGTTTTGACCATGTGGTCCCGGGAGCAATTTTTGACTTTTTGGGTAAAACCTTGGAAAACTTATTTTCATGCATTAGCATTGATTCATTTAGCGTTTATTGATGTAATTAAGTAACTTGTGGCTATATACGAGCGAATTGGTGGTGGAATCAAGAGGTAAAGGGATAGTAGAGACTTGAATTGTGATCGTGGCATCGAGGTAAGTGTTTGGTCTAGCCTTAGCTTGAGGGATTTGGAGTTGCGTCCTATTTGCTATGTGTTATTTGTTGAGCACGACGTATAGGCATAGTGACGAGTATCTATACGTTGGTGTCAAGCATGCTTGTGAGTCTTATACTATGATTAATGTGACTTCGTTTGTATTGTTCATGCCTTTTGTGATGATTTCTATTGTTGAGCAAGGCTTGTGGAAGTAATATTGGTATTTGAATATTGAAGAACGTTGACTCAAGTTGTAAAATGGATTGTGGAAGTATAATTGGAAAATTGAACCTTATAGAGCATTGGCTCAAGTTGTTAAGTGAGTTGTGAAGTACATGTGAAAAGGAAAAGAGAAGAGGATTTTTATATTGTTTCCTCGCCGGGATTCGATTGTGGTACTGTTGTTCCCTTGTCGGGATTTATTTGCGATTTCATTTATTTCCTTGCCCTTATTTCTTGTGATTATTGTCTTAGTAAGAGAGTGTTAAAGCACGAAGGGTGATGCCGTGCACGTGTCCTTGATTTTCCTGAATCTTGCTGATAATTGAGTTAAGTTGTCCTTTACGTTTATTCTGTTGTTACTTGATTTTATTATGGTGTTATTGATTCCTTTGCCGGGATATTGTTGTTCCATTATTGTTCCCTTGTCGGGGCTCCTTTATGATTGGTGTTGAATTGTATATTAGGATCGGGTTGCACGCCGCAACAATATTATATTTGGATCGGGTTGCACGTCGCAACAATACTATGATTGGATCGGGTTGCACGCCGCAACAGTGATATATGATATAGATTGGGTTGCACGCCGCAACAATGTTTTATGATTTGGATCGGGTTGCACGCCGCAACAGTGTTTTATGATTTGGATCGGATTGTGCGCCGCAACAATAAAGGATAAAAGTGGATATCGATTTGGTTATTGTTTCCTTATTCTTTCTGCTGCAAATTTTAAATTGTTCTTTATGCTTTTCTCCTGAGTTACTGTTGGTAAATGATATCCCCCATAGCATGTCCCCTTCCCCTCTTTAACTGCTAGTTTTCTTTATTATTACTTGTGATATATATGCTTTAACTGCACAGGTTTAGTTGGTAGTCTTGTCCTATCCTCGTCACTACTTCGCTGAGGTTAGACTCGGCACTTACCAGCACATGAGGTCGATTGTGCTGATACTACACTCTGCACTCTTTTGTGCAGATCCCCGTGCTGTAGACTTCGGACTGCAGCGAGATGGTTGTTTCTTGTTCATCAGGCGACCCGAGGCAGTCCTGCAGACGTCTACAGGCCTTGGGGTTTCCTTCTACCTACTATTCCTGTTTCTTTCATGTATTTCCAGAGACAATGTCGTATTTATTTATTTCAGACCTTTATTTGTAGTACTCCTAGACGAATGTGAAGTTGTGACACCAGTCTTGGGTAGATTTGTTATGGATTGGTATTAGTAGTATTATTAAAACTTTACAATGCAACCTTCCACTTATTCAATTTTGTTGTTATCTAATTATTGGCTCTTAACTGTTATCGGATTAAAAATGGAAACAAGGTAAATAGTTCCGTTGTTTGGCTTGCCTAGCTTTCACTAGTAGGTGTCATCACGACTCCTGAGGGTGGGAAATCCGGGTCGTGACAGGTAGTTTTAAATTTTTTTATCTAAGACAATTTCTTGTAAATTATATATATATATATATATATATATATATATATATATATATATGTGTGTGTGTGTGTGTGTGTGTGTGTGTGTGTGTGTGTAATTTTATATCTAAGGCATTTTCTTGTAACTAATTGTATATAATTGTGACTTAAAAATTTGCAATTCAAATTTAAAACACAAAATATTATAAAAAGATATTCAAAGGAATGCGTTATAATTTTTATTATTATAACATTAAGAAAACATGGTCCAATCTTTCTTAGCTTCCACTCCCCCTCCCTCCATCCCCAGTGAAATGAGCACAACCAAGGTGCTAATAAATAATCTCATGATGTAAGTTTAAATGAATAGTGCGGAATAAATACACAAACCCGACATCGGGGTGTCACTAGTCATGAGCATCTACTACACTGTCTAACAACATCAAGACTAATATGGTCGGGAAAAATACAAGAATACATTAAGGAAGAGTAAGGAGGGAGAAAAACAGGGCTGCGATCGCCAGACAGCTACCTTGCTAACTCCAATAAACCTGCCACCGAGCTCAGAAATACCTGAATCTGCACACAATGTGCAGGGAGTAATGTGACTACACAAACTCAGTAAGTAATAAAAGTAAATGAAGACTGAGCAGTAAGAAATCACGTAACCACGTCATAGCACCACAGCGGGCACCACATATTTCCAAAACAAGATACAAATCAAATCATTTCGTTAAATTGCCAACTTCAGTAAACATCTTTTAGAAAATATCTTTCCAACCTTTTCAATAGAGGTTTAATGAAATATATATATATATAAGTGATGAAAATCATAATCGGCCCCTCGGCCAAAACATAATTCGTATACAGCCCCTCGGGCAAATAGAAATTCATAACCATCTCGTAGCTTAAAAATCTCAGTGGAAGTAACAAAGCCAAATCAGCGACTAAAATTCGAACACCTTGTAAAACTTCAGTTTAAAGGTAAGTTGTTTAAAAATATTTGTTTAATATTTTCAATAGAAGCTTGTTCTAAAGATGAGTGAAAGCAGTAATTAATCAACATATGCAATAGAAACTCACTTTAAGGAGGAGTGAAACCATTAAGTTCATAAACAGGCCCCTCGGGCAAAATATACATACATATATATATATAGCCCCTCGGGCAAGCCTCTCAGCCACTCATGACTAACTCGTATCAGTCAACGCTCACACTCAGCACTAACGCTCAATATGTACCATATAATAACCGCTGCGACGTGCAGCCCGACCATTTATTCGCTGCGCCGTGTAGCCCGATCCATATATATAGTCGACTGCACTCACTGGGGGTGTGCAGACTCCGAAGGGGCTCCTACAGCCCATGCGCTATATTGCTGCGGCGTGTAGCCTGATCCAACATATCGCTGCGACGTGCAGCCCGATCCATATATCGCTGCAGCGTGTAGCCCGATCCATATATATATATATATATTGATGTGGCGTGTAGCCCGATCTATAAATATATATAATCCACACAACCAGGCCCTCAGCCTCTCTCAGTCATTAACCTCACAATCAGACCCCCGGTCTATCTCAGTCATCAACCTCACAATCAGGCCTTCAGCCTCTCTCAGCCATCAACCTCACAAGTCACTCGGACTATCAGTAAAATAGGGCGTTCAGCTCAATTATCATTTATAGTGTAAAAATTAAGTAAATAAGGCTGAGTTAGGAAATTACTAAAATACAACATGATTGAGTACAATTATTAAGTCAAAACAGTGAGGGAAAGAAGTAAAAGTCCCATAAGGGTCCAAAACAGTTGGCACGAGGCCCAAACATGGCATTCCGCTCAAAACTTAGCAATAATTTTCAAAACATGATGATATCTAACAGTTTTCAATCAAATATGCAACTTAACAGTCATACGGGATAGACCAAGTTACAATCCCCAACGGTGTACGACTCCACACTCGTCATCTAGCGTGTGCGTCACCTCAAAGTAGCACAACGATGTGAATTCCAGGGTTTCATACCCTCAGGACAACATTTACAATTATTACCTACCTCGATCCGGTCAAAACTCTAGCCCGCGATGCCTTCGCTTCTCGACTCGGCCTCCGAATACTCCAAATCTAGCCAAAAGCAGATTCATACCATCAAAATAAGCTAAGGAAACGAAGCCCATTCAAAAATATCCAATTTATACCACAAATCCCGAAATTGGCCAAACCCGACCCCAGGCCCATGTCTCGAAATCCGATAAAAATCACATCAATAAAATCTTTGTCCTCTCACGAGTTCATACATACTAAGAACACTAAAATCGGACATCAAATGCCCATTCAAATCCCCAAAGAATTCTCAAACTTTTCTTCCATTTTTTCCTAATTTTCACTCTAATTTCTCAAATTAAATGATGAAATTCATGACAAAATCATGGAATTAAACCAAATATGAGTGAAGAATACTTACCCCAATAGTTCCACTGAAAATCTCCTCAAATTTCACCTTCTCCCGAGCTCTCTAATGGTTTTTGTGATATTGGACTTAAACCCTCGATTTTGAACTTAAACATTCTGCCCAGATTTTTCCTTCATCGCGAATGCGGCCTCACTCTCGTGTTCACGTAGCACAAATTACACTGCCTCTCCACAATACCCTTATTTACTGAGAAGACAAGAAAGCATTTATTGAAGTTCAAGGAAGAAACTCCTAAAATAATTCAAAGAATAGCCTGCCATTCTTGGAAGACATATTGGGCGATTCAACTATAATGGCACATCATTTAATGCCTGCAAGTTCAAAATATTAATACATATTGACCCACCCAATCCACAATGTCTGCAAGACTGCATCTATATGTAAGGTTTGACGTTAATCTTTAAGATGCCTCGGCCTCGACAATTGGGATAATTATGGGCGAACAAGGAGATAAATACTACTCAATCCCTTATTGCATAGGAAATTTACAAGAAATTTGCTGCGTCAAATTGAAGATGGAAAAGTGATTTTCTTCAGCAACATATACAAAAGTATGTCCAAGACAAGCAACAAGAAGCCACAAAGTTATACTACGCAATAGTAACGGAATTTGCACCTCTAAGGCAACTCGGTGTAATCTTACTCAAGAATATCATATGAATTTTTTCTTACTCCAATCTCTTTGTTACGTGTTTCATCTAGAGTAATGTGTGTTAGAGGGATGGTCAAGAGAATCGACTCAGGTATGTTAAGGCTAAAATTTTCCTTCATTTTAGAATGATATCGTAATTACACAAGTTCAATAACGAGGCGTAATGAAAGATTTGTATCCAGAAATTTTGCGTATATTTTGCTAGTCTCGCAAATTACATATATTTTTCTAGTTTTGTATGTTACCATATTCTTCTTATCGGGACTGCATATTCAGTTGAGTATTTCCTTCTTTCGGTCAAAAGAGTAGAGAGTCTATATATACAGTATTACAATATTTTCATTACCATCGAGCTATAATCGATGGGCAAGCCCCTATTGGGAAACCTCTGATTAGATGATAAGTTATATACCGAGCCTACTGTGGCCGAGCGCTTATGAGCGAGCCCAGTTGGTCGAGATACAAAGCCTAGTATAGCCGAGCGCCTATGAGCGAGCCTACTACTGTAGAGCAGTTATATATATACCGAGACTACTGTGGCCGAGCGCTTATGAGCGAGCCTAGTTGGTCGAGATACAGAGCCTAGTATGGCCGACCGCCTATAAGCGAGCCTACTACGGCAGAGCGAGCCTACTACAGTAGAGCAGTTATATATATATATATATACCGAGCCTTATAGGGCCGGACAACTATTTTACTTACTATATTGAGAGAGTTGAGTCAGTATCAGCAGGTAAGCATATCTTCAGATTATCTTTGACTTCCAGCTACTTGCAGTTATTATATTATCAGTTCAGTTTCAGCTTTCAGTATATTACCTTACATACTCAGTACATTATTTCGTACTGACGTCCCTTTTCTGGGGGTGCTGCATTTCATGCGTGCAGGTTCAGACAGACAGACGGGTAGGCCTCCTCATTAAGTGTTGCCCGAGTTCAGCTTGATCAGTAAGCTCCATGCCTTTCGGAGTTTCCAGGTCTAGAGCCTTCTGTACATCTTGTATATATATGTACATATGTTATGAGTAGGTCGAAGAGCTGCTCCGATCATAGTATATCCATCAGTAGAGGCTTGTAGACATATCCTGTCAGTTAGTGTAGTATGTTGGGCTTTCAGGCCTTGTACGTATATTTGGTTGGTTTGTCAACTGTAATAATTATGATGGCCTTGTCGGCCTAGTTTTATATTGACATTTAGTCAGCATTCGCAGTCGTCTTGCAATGTGGCCCATGGCCAAAGTATGACATCATATGTTCAGAGTCCCTTAGTTGCAAGTTGGTACGCAAGGATAGGTGAGGCACTAGATGCCGGTCTCGCCCCCTCCCCCCCAAGTTCGGGGCATGATATCGATCCCGAGCTTGCTTAGTCAAAATCAAAAGTTCGAACCAAAATCCGGTCACCCATTCACTCACGAACTGAATTATGCATTAGTTTTGAAATCAGACCTCAAATTGAGGTCCAAATCCCCAAAATTTAAAATCCTAATTTCTACGAAAAAACACCCAATTTTTCAATGAAAACCCTAGATTTTGAAATGAAATCATGTAAAAAGATGTTATAGATTGAAGAAAATAAGTTAGAAATCTTTTACCTATGATTTGGGGAAGAACTCTCTTCAAGAAAATCGCCAATGAGAGTTTAGGGTTTGAAAGATTGAAAGAGTGAGTTGAAATCCCGTCAAAATCCCACTTAACAGGTCGCAGATGTCGCAATTGCGACAGGAGCTTCGCAATTGCAAAGCTCGCAAATGCAAAACAGGCTTCGCATTTGCGAACCTATTGCATTGTCTGCTCCCCTCACAATTGCGATCAATTAGTCGCAATTGCGATAACTGGCCTTCCCTAATGACTTCGCAATTGCAAGGGGGGGGGGGATCGCAAGTGCGATCAAGTGCTGGCCAGACTTCCTCGCAATTGCGATGAAGTCTTCGCAATTCCCAGGCCTGATAGGCTCGCAATTGCGATACCTGACCTCGAAATTGCGAGATAAGAGCCTGCAATAAAAACACCAACTGCAACAGAAATCTTCTAAGTCCAAATTCACTCTGATTCTTACCAAATTCCACAGATTCGATTTAATTATTATTTTAAACCTGTACCAGGCTCCGGAACTAATATACAAGCCCAATACCATCAAAAAATACATCTTTTCACTTTAAAAAGTCTTTACATTTTCCAACAAATAATTTTCTTTAAAAATTATTTTCTCGGGCTAGGGACCTCGAAATTCGGTTCCGGGCATACGCCCGAGTCCCATATTTTACTACGGACCCTACGGGACCATCATATCACGGGTCCGATTACCAAGAATATTGATCAAAGTCAACTTTAATTAATTTTAGAGGCCAAATTCATTATTTTTCTTAAATTTCATATAAAAGCTTTTTGGAAACGCGCTCGTAATGCGCACACAATTCGAGATAAGATAGATAAAAGGAGTTTTTTAAGGCCTCAGAATACAATTTTAACTTCTAAAACAAGAGATGACCTTTCGGGTCATCACAGGGGTAGAGGGAGGCCTAAGAAGAACTAAGGTGATGTGATTAGGCAGGACATGTTTTGCTCCAGCTTGCCGAGGACATGACCCTCGATAGAAAGGTGTGAAGGTCGAGAATAAGTGTGGTGGGTTGACAGACAGTCTAGAGTTTCGCCTTGTCTTACCAGTAGTAGTATAGTAGTACTAGTCGTGTATTTTTCTATTCCCAGCCTCTTGTTTTTATACGGTGTGTCATTATTATCAGTAGGATTGACACTATTCTTATAGTTTCATATTGATTCGTATCTATGTTATTACTCATATTATTTACTTCCATTGTCTTATTACCTTGTTGTTGCTATTATTTTTCTATTGATTCATTTTTACTTTTCTTGAGCCGATGGTCTTTCGGAAACAGTCTCTCTACCTTCATAAGGCAGGGGATAAGGTCTTCGTATATACTACCCTCCTCAAACCTCACTTATAGGATTTCATTGAGTTTGTTGTTGTTGTTGTTGTTGTTGTTGTTGTTGTATTAAATACAATAATAATCCAGTTAATTATCGGATTTGAAGTTTGAATTCGCCTTGACGGTAAAAGTAACTAGAAGTTTAGACTTTCAAATTTTACATTTTTTTTACTAATTTGCAATTAAAATAACCACGAGTTGTGCAAGATCGACATCTTTAGAGGGGAGGGGGTAACAATCTTTGTATATGTCAAAATTGGGGATGTACAAACCGAACTGAAAAATCGCATCAAACAGAAAAGTCAAATCAAACCAATTAAAAATTTCGATTAGGTTTGGTTTGGTATTGAGTAAAAAAAAATATGAACCAAACCAACATATAAATATTTAATTTTTATATATACTATTAAGATTTTATATAAAATTTTCTTTAAAACATATCTAGAAATATTTGAGATTCTCTTATGGGATATAATATTTAATAAAATATGAAGTTCTCCATATTTATTAACTTTAAATAATGAGTTGTATTATCATTTTCTTATCAAGTGTTACTGAAATGCGTCAATCTCTTTGTTCTTCCATATTTATATGTCAAGATCTATTAACTTCTTATATCCTTTTCGAATTTGAAATGGTTATTATAATTTAGGTATCATATTGATTTTTATTTTTATTACTAAATTCGCTAACCTTGAAAGTGTACATCAACAAAAAGTTATAGTCAGATGACTAAAAAAATAACTATCATATGTTACTAAGTAAATTCTTCCACAAGAATATTTAATAGATAATGTTTGTCAATTTTTAAATTTTTACTAAACATATATTTTCTTATAAAAAATTTAATACAGTAAGATTAAAATAATATTTAAGTAACAAAAAATTCAAAAAACTTGTCAAAATCGAACCAATCCAACCGATATAGTTGGTTTGGCTTGATTTTGTTAAAATCGAACCAACCTGGTCCATGTACAATTGTACACCCCTAGTCAAAGTATAAAATAGAACGTTATCTTATATATACTCTCTTATAATATCTTGATTTTTTTTACTTCTGACAACCCTATATGGGGTTTCCACCCAAACGATCTGATAGACATTTAGGAGAACAATTTTTTTCAGTCACGATCAGTGTTGCAAATGATTAGGCTTGTTTAACGAATTCGCTGCAGCAAGATATTCTTGTTGGTTTATGCAAACACAAATTCTGTTATAACATATCTGATGTTCTTTTGGGCGAGTTGTATGACATCTGATGCATCGTGATTCGTGACACTTCTGAACTAGTCCCAACACCTTAAGAGATGGCGAACCTAAGATTGAATAGAATTAACGTATGAAATATTAATGGGATATATACAGTATTAGCCATAGAAATTAAAATAATTATCCTGGTTTTACCTGTACAAAATAATTATGCGGCCTACCCATATAATGTTTCGGTATATATGTATACTATTATAGTATACCGTTGCATTATAACTATATACTCTATTATAGTATACTCTCACAGTATATTGTGATACAATAACGATATATTATTGGGCAACTACGTTTTAATTTAATTTTTTGCTGAAAAGTTGCATATTGTTATAGTATCGTATTGGTATATATGTAAACTATTACAGTATATTATTGTAGTATAATTATATACTCTTACAGTATAACGTGATATCGTAGCGATATACTATTAGGTAAATGTGTTTTTATTCAAGTTTCAGCTGAAATATTGCATATTATTACAATATATCATTTTGTTAGCTCTTTTTTTTTTAAAAATATTTTATTTCGTTTTTTCTTTGTCATTAGATTGTGTATCATACAATAAGTTCGAGTAACAATAATCCTCAGAATTAGTTGATCGCAGTATCTGGTTATGAGCGGATGTAGCGTTTCAGATAGAGTTCAACTGAACCCATAACTTCCGACACAGAGTATAGATTTGTATGTAAAAACCTATTAAAATCTCAACAAGTATTAGATTTGAACCCATAATTTTAACAGTATAATAAGTTCAATGTTAAAACTTTAAAAGCTGAACCCATTAAATTTAAATCTTGGAACCACCTCTGTATATGATTGAAGAGTTTACTTATCCATGGAGTTCATTAATGAGACATCTTGGATCGGGGTATCTTGATCTATGAATGTAGGAAAAAAAATACAAAGAAACTCTTGAAGCCTTCAAACAAATGCACATACGTTGAAAGATGAATAATGTACAATGTAGGAAAAATAGGAGAAGAAAAACACAAAAAGATATAAAGTAATTAATTGGAGAAATGGAGAAAGTAATCAATGGGAGAAAGGGAATGGCAGGGAAAGTTAGGATAAATAGGAAAAAAAGAGAAAGAAAATACAAAGAGACAGAGTAATTAATGGGAAAAGGGGAATATTAATAGAATGTCAAGATAAACATTTTGGACCGCATGGGTGTATTATGTAAAACGTTTTGAGTGGGTAATTAGTTTGGCCCAAATGGAAATTTTGTGTAGATTTCCCAATATTATTTACATAATGAGTATAAGATTTTCTTTTTAAAACATAAAAGTACTTATATTAATAATAACTAGGGTACATGACCCGTTGCACTATCGTTAATACATATGCCTCGATGGGCTAAACTTATGCCTTCTAAGGTATTGCCATTACTTAAAGCAGCCATATTACCAGACATTTCAGTTGAACATTTTCTAACATAGATATAACCATCCCGATCTTTATGATAGGCATCTATTACAAACTCAGGTGGTAAAACAAAGGAACATAACTTATTATAGCTAGTTTGCATAAGTGCTGCTTTTGCCAAAAGATATGCTACCATATTCTCCTCACGGAAGCTATGCTTCAATGTGATCTCCCCTTGTAGGGTTGCCTTCTCCATAACCACATGCATTCATAAACTAAATCATTGTAAATTGGATAATCATCGTGAAGAAAACATATGACTTCCATGGCATATGTTTCTACTTCAATTGGGAATATTTTTTCCTTGATAATTAGTTGAAGTGCATGCCGTAATGCTTGAAGTTCCACTTGGATTGGTGCTGTTGCATGTATTTTTTTGGAATAGCCCATTCTCCATTGGCCTTTGTTGTTACATATAGATCTGCTGATTCCTCCTTGGAGGCAGCTGCTCCTAAAGGCACCATCAATGTTGATCTTATACCAACCCCACGGAGGAGCCTGACACTTAACATTAATGTTTAATTTTATGTTGTTACTAGTAGACCTGAACGTTAGTAGGTTATATTCAACAGCTTGGTCAACAACTTTTTTGTATTAATATAGTTGTTGGTATTGTTTTGGTTTCTGTTATTCCAAATAGCCCATAGGGCTATGAATTTATTAAGCTTAGTAGGGCTTACATTTCTAAAAAGGTCAATCCAGTGATTAGTATGCATTTGGGGGAAAATAGTCACTCCCATTGATTGCCAAAAAGATTGAGCGATGATATATTTCCAGAAGATATGGATTATAGACGGATTGATGTCTTTACATATTGGGCAGTTAGGGTCTATACTAAAATCCATTTTTGCCTAGGTAAGCTCTAGTAGGAAGACGTTTGTGGTAGCATTTCCATATAAAGCTCTAGTAGGAAGACATTTGTGGTAGCATTTTCATATAAAGAGTTTAATCTTGTTAGGACATTTGAGGTCCCAGATTGAATTGAAATTGAGACTTGGAGATGCTTGCTCATCAATTAGCTTGTTGCATGAAGTTGTTGAGAATAAACCACTTGGGTTTAAACTCCATATGAGATTATTGGGAGGTTTAATGTGCCAATTGGGGTTTAAAGCATTGATGTTGATAATAATACTTTCGGGGAGTTCAAAGGAGATTTTCCTTAGGTCCCAAGACTCTTTATCACAAATATCCTTAATTGTTAAACTATCTTCATTAAGAGTTAAAGGGCCTGAAATATTACTTCGAAGGCTTGTAATATTTGGAATCCGGTTTGTGTCCCAGACATTCATATTTGAATATTTGTTTATTGGCCACCTAGTACCCTTATAACAAATAGTCCATCCCTTAAGGAGGCTTTTCCAAGTGTTTGAACAACCATTTGTTCTCCTACTTTTCCCATATATACTAATAAGAACTTGAGCCCAAAGAGAGGATGGATTATTAAGAATTCTCCATGCAAGGCTGGTTAGGAGGGCTAAGTTTTTTGATTTGGCTTTCTTAATACCTAGTCCGCCAAGGGCTTTTGTACTAGTAACCATGTTCCATCCAATTAGGTGCAGTTTTTTCTTTTCCCTTGTAGTTCCCCAAAGGAAGTCTCTTTGAATTTTGTCTATTTCCTTTACGGTTTTGATTGGTAGGAGAGATATTTTCTTTAAGTGATTTGGAATGGTATTGAGGGTAGAGGCTACTAATGTACACATGCCTGTCATACTTAACCACCTAGCGTTCCAATTGTTTAATTTTGCACGTATATTATCAATTAAGGGTTAATAATCCTTGTGCCTAGGTTAGTTGTTAAGCATTGGAAAACCTATGTATGTGTGTCACGACCTAAGTTCTCCCTCCGCGAAATGTCGTGACGACACCTAGTCTCTAAGACTAGGTAAGCCTATCAATTGTGGAAAAAGAAATAAAATGCGGAAAAACTAATAAAAACTGAAGATAAGCAAATATAGAAACATTTAAGCTACCGCTCGGCATATACTAATACAAGATCTCAAAAACTAAACAACTTTCTAAAACCCGGAATCTCATGAAATCATAAGCTATGAATACTACATTGTGCTCTAACTCCAGAATGTCTAAATCAAGAAAAATATAGAAGGGCTAAAACTATAAGAGAGAATGGAAAGGGACTCCTCGGTCTGCGGACGCGGCAGATAAACCTCAAAGTCTTTGGAGAATTGCCTCGACTCAAGGGTAGTAGGGCTGAGTCGAAGTACCTAGATTTGCACATGAAAAACATGCGCAGAAAGGGCATAAGTACACCACAGCAGTACTCAGTAAGTGCCAAGCCTAACCTCAGTCGAGTACTGACAAGGAAGGTCAGGGCCCTACTGATTATAGCTGACAAACGAGATAAAACAGTAGAATACGACAATATAATTAAATGCTATCAATATGAAGTAAAGTAGGATAATAAGAATAACAACGACTATAACAGAGATAAAATAATCACAGAAGGAATACAGCTCAATACAGATATAACAACCAGGGATCTCTCAGTATCCCGAGGATCTCTCAGTATCCTCAATATGTGTGCTGGGGATCTCTCGGTATCCCGAGGATCTCTTAGTATCCTCAATATATGTGCTGGGGATCTCTCGGTATCCCGATGATCTTTTAGTATCCTCAATATATCTGCTGGGGATCTCTCGGTATCCCGCACTACAGTCCAAATCAATATATGTGCAGGGGATCTCCCAGAATACAAATCCGTAGTCCCAAAGTAAGCAGGCAGGGGGATCCCGTAGTCTGAAAGTAAACACACAGCAGCAACATGAAGAATACTAAATTCAATTCAAATTTCATACCAAGGTAAAACAAGTTTTTCTAACCTAGCATGCTGCACATAATCCAAATAAGGCAGTTTGATCAAGTAAAGCAATTAAGTCAATTAGATATGCTTCCCTAAGATAACAACAGGCTTAAATTGCAAGTAGTATAAACAGGAAAGGAAACACAATTATAGTTACTTAATGAAAAAAGGATTTTCAACAATTAGCACAAGTACGCACTCGTCACCTCACGTACAAAGCATTTCAAATATCAACAATACCAAATCCTAAGGAGATTTCCCCCACACAAGGTTAGGAAAGCCACTTACCTCGAACTAGCTCAAAAATAAACCAGAAACCACGCTCTTGCCACAAGTACTCGACTCCAAATGGCCCAAATCTATTCAAATCAATTGCATAATGTAAATATAACTTCAAGTAACTGATTCCACTAATTAATTCTAAGCTAATACGCAAAATTAGAAAAAATGACCAAAACGCGCCCCAACCCACATCTCGGAATCGGGTAAAAGTTATGGATTATGAACCCTCATTCACTCACGAGTCTAACCATAAAAAATTATCCAAATTTGATGTCAAATCCCCAATCAAAACTCGAAAATTAGGTCTAGGAACTTTTCCAAAATTTCCCCCCAATTTCTCACCCCAAATCCGAAATTAGATGATGAATTCATGAATAGATTAATGGGTTATAAGCAAAAAGGAGTTAAGAATCATTACCCACAAACTCCCTCTGGAAGTTTCTCCAAAATTCGTCTCCTACCGAGCTCCCAATTCAATTTTGTGATATGAACTCAAAACCCTCAATTTTGAACTTTATGTTCTGCCCAAAAGCGTCCTTAATCGCGATCGCAGAAACTCCCACGTGATCGTGAAGAGCAATTTCGCTGGCTCCCAGATTTATTCTACATGAACGCGATACTCCTTACACAAATGCGATGCTTCCGCTGCTCAGCTCTACGCGATCGCGGTTGGCCTCATGCGATTGCGAAGAGTAACTTCCACTCCCCAACTGCCTCACTTCTTCCTCTTCGTGAACGCGGCGTAGCCCACGCATTCGCGATTCAACTTTTCCTAATACTACGCGTTCGCACTCCTCTTCCCGCAATCGCATTGAACAAAAATCCCCTCTGCATCATCTAAGCCTTCGCGATCGCGAGCCTCCTCACACGTTCACGATGAAGAAAAGTCTGCAACAAATACCAGCAATCTGATTCTTCTCCAAGTCCAAAAATGACCCGTTTAGCATTTGAAACACACCTGAGGCCCGTGGGACCTCAACCAAACATCCCAGCAAATCAAAAAGGCAGAAATAAACACGGGAAAAATAGTTTATAAGGGATCCGAGCGTTAATTCTTAAAACAACGACCGAGTTGTTACATCCCTAACACGCCACAATATTTCAAAAGGGTCAATAAACCTCGGCCTCAACTTCCCTTTCTTCCCAAATCTCATAACGCCATTCATAGGCAAAACCCAAAGCAGAACCCGCTCTTCAACCATATAGGAAACATCACGAACCTTCCGGTCCGTGTAACTCTTCTATCTGGACTGGGCGGTACGGAGTCTATCCTGAATCACCTAAACCTTCTTCAAACCATCCTGAACCAAGTCTGTGCCCAATAATCTAACCTCGCCCGGATCAAACAAACCCACGGGGGATCTACACTACCTCCCATTCATGACCTCATACGGTGCCATCTGAATGCTGGACTGATAGCTGTTGTTGTAGGCAAACTCCTCTAGTGGCAAGAACTGATCCTAAGAACCTCCAAACTTCATCACACACGCCCGAAACATATCCTCAAGAATCTGAATAGTGCGCTTGGACTGTCTGTCCATCTGGAGGTGAAATGTTGTACTTAACTCCACCCGAGTACCCAACTCCTGCTGTACGGCCCTCCAAAACCATGCTTTGAACTGAGTACCTCTATCTGAAATGATAGAAACTGGAATACCATGCAGACGAACAATCTCCCGGATATAAATCTCTTCCAAACGCTCCAAAGAATAGGTAGTACACACAGGAATAAAGTGCGCGGACTTGGTCAGCCGATCCACAATCACCTAAATGGCATCAAACTTTCTCAAAGTCCGTGGGAGCCCAACTACAAAGCCCATGGTGATCCGCTCCCACTTCAACTCCGGAATCTCTATCTACTGAAGCAACCCACCCGGTCTCTGGTGCTCATACTTTACCTGCTGACAATTGAGGCACCGATCCACAAACCCAACTATGTCTTTCTTCCTCCGCCTCTACCAATAGTGCTTCCTCAAATCCTGGTACATCTTCGCGGTACCCGGATGAATGGAATACCGCCGACTATAGGCCTCCTCTAGAATCAACTCCCGAAGCCCATCAACATTGGGTACACAAATCTAACCCTGCATCCTCAATACCCCGTCATCACCAATCGTCATATCTATGGCATCACCGTGCAGAACCTTGTCCTTCAGGACAAGCAAATGAGGGTCATCAAACTGACGCTCTCTGATACTATCAAACAAGGAAGACCGAGAAACCACGCAACCTAGAACTTGACTAGGCTTCGAAAGATCCAATCTCACAAACTGGCTGGTTAAGGATTGAATATCCATCGCCATGGGCCTCTCCACTGTTGGTAAATAAGCCAAACTCCCCAAACTCTCCGCCCGACAACTCAATGCATCGGTCACCACATTGTCCTTGCCCAAGTGATACAAAATAGTGATATCATAGTCCTTCATCAGCTCTAACCACCTCCTCTAATGCAAATTCAGGTCCTTCTGCTTGAACAAATGTTACAAACTTCGTAGATCAGTATAAATCTCACAAGGCACACCGTACAAATAATGAGACAAATCTTTAAGGCGTGAACAATAGCAGCTAACTCGAGATCATGGACATGATAATTCTTCTCATGTACGTTCAATTGTCTAGACGCGTAGGCAATCACCCTACCGTCCTGCATCAATACCGCTCTAAGGCCAATCCTCGAGGTATCACAATATACAGTATAAGACCCCGAACTTGTAGTCAATATCAAAACTGAGGCTGTAGTCAAAGCTATCTTGAGCTTCTGAAAGCTCGCCTCACACTCTTCCGTCCATTGAAACAGAGTACCCTTTTGGATCAGCCTGGTCATAGGTGGTGCAATAGATGAAAACCCCTCAACAAATCGACGATAATAACCCGCCAAGCCAAGAAAATTGCGGATCTCTATAGTTGAGGATGGTCTGGGCTAACTCTGTACTGCTTCCACTTTCTTCGGGTCCACCTGAATACCCTCACTCGATACTACGTGGCCTAAGAATGCCACAGAATCCAACCAAAACTCACATTTCGAGAACTTTGCATATAACTTCTTTTCCCTAAAAGTGTGAAGCACTATCCTTAAGTGTTGCTCATGATCTTCCCGACTTCGGGAGTATACCAGAATATCATCAATAAAGACAATGACGAACAAGTCAAAATATGGCCTGAACACACTGTGCATCAAATACATGAAGGCTGCTGGGGCATTGGTCAACCCAAATGACATAACAAGGAATTCGTAATGACCATACCGAGTCCTGAAAACAGTCTTCGAGATATCTGGCTCTCGAATCTTCAACTGATGGTAACCTGAACACAAGTCAATCTTAGAAAATACTCGTGCACCTTGTAGCTGGTCAAATAAAGCATCAATACGGGGCAAAGGATAATGGTTCTTCACTGTAACTTTGTTCAACTGGCGATAATCAATGCACATACGCATAGAACCATCCTTTTTATTCACAAACAAGACAGGAGCACCCCAAGGTGATACACTGGGACGAATAAAACCCTTATCAAGCAATTCCTGTAACTGATCCTTGTTTACTGTGAAAATGGTAATAACAATTAAATTTGTTGATGGGACTCTAAAAATATGTGATCTATTTTTATGCTAGTTGTTAAGTAGTTGATGCTAGATATATGAAGATAAAAGAGGAAATGTGAGCTAAAATGGGGTTATAATCAAACCGAGAAGTTTGCTATTCGGGCCTCGAGGTCGATGCCTGGGCTCGGGCTCGAGCTATCGGGGATAATCGGGAAGGGACTAACAGTTGGGATATGATTAGGGGAGGATCTTTATGGAGAATGATAAGCTATAAATGAAGAACAAGTGTGCAGGCAATAAATGTGAGCAATAATACCGAGAGAATATGTTAGAGAGAAAAGAAAGAGTTCTTGTATACTTTTTGTGAAGCAGATGGAACAACAAAGTTTACAAAGTGCCAAGGATCCCCCTTATATAGGAGGGGAAATCCCAACATAGTACAAAATGCATTAATCATAAAGGTAGAGGGATGGGACAACTAGAAAGCATTAGGCTCTGTCAATATCAGCTGCGTGCCTTGGGAACTCCCCTCTCCCCTATTATAGATGTTAGTACCCACTGCCCCTCTGGGGCTGAATCCCGATGGCTCCCGAAGGTGGGTCTTAACCTCAGCTTTGAACCTCAAAAAGCATGTTTGCAAGGCGACCTAATGACGGGGAAATCGGGCCCTCGGTTTTACCGCATAGAGATAGTCTCTGCATTTCTTAGAGTGGAAGTGATAAAAAACGACCTTGAATTTCCTCCCCCTTCAATATTCTTGCAATCGGCATCAGCCACAAGATGCCAAGGTTCGACACGCACGCTGCTCCTACAGGTTTCCGCATTGACGTTGGCAGTTGGTTGCCTCTTGGCCTCCCTCAATGCGCATACAGTGCTTTTATAAATACTCCCCTTCTTCTGTTCTGTAACCCATTGCATGCCCAAATCCCTAAAAAGGTTCGCTATTCCTTTGCTCTCGTTCTTTCTCAGGAACACAACTCTTTTTCTTCCTCCAAAATCTTCTAGGGATGGCGAAAACTTCCACCTCTACTTCTTAGGAGGTTACGGGCTCATCCTCTTCGCTTCTTTCTCAAGGTGAAATGGCCATACCTCCTCATGCTGAGGAATGTGTCCCAGGATCTTTTGCGATGACCTCTGATTTTAAGGTCGAGAGACCTTCCTCGAAGCCAGAGCGTCGTGATCTCGTGACTCGATATATGAGCTTGGTAATAGACGTCAGGAAAGTGAGGGCTGACTGCCGCTGGGGGAACCGTGCTTGTGGAGATCCCTACTCGCGAAGAAGATATTACAACTCATAAAGCCAGCTTTCTGAGTGTGTACACCTATCCGTTCACCTTGGGGATGGTAGGGCTATTTTCGCCCCCGATCGACCCCGTGATTTTCAATTTCTGTCGATGGTATCAGGTAACCCTTGGTGAAATTTATCCTTCGTTATGGAGCGTTGTTTATATGATCAGGCATTACACAAACATGATAGAGGAGATGCCCTTCACCCTCAACCACCTGATCTAGATGTATAGTCCTCGTCTCCTCCTCGGGGGCCTAATCAAACTCCGTTGTCGAGCCTCGAGGTCCCTCTTTGCCTGCACTGAGGAGATCGGGAATGAGGGATGGGCAAGTCGATTCGTCCGAGTAAGGACCTCTGACCTGATCCCGATGGAAAAGATGCCGTTCTCCGAGAGGTGGAACACTGGGCGTAAGTAAACGTGTTGTCGGGTCTTCCTTCACTTCTCTTTGAAAATATTTCGCAAAGCATCTAACTCTATTTCTCTTGCTTTTTAGCCTTAGCAACCTAGCCATGTGTGGTTTCGGACCTCTAGGATTGGGTCGACCGCTTATAATCGATTTGCCTATATGCCGAGCGAGTGTGGTGAGATTTATCCCGAGCCCATTGGGAAGCCAAAGATCATGGTAAGCTTCGAACCTTGCTGCATCCTCACCCTTTGATGCAAATCGCTATTAGTAGCATTCTTCATTCTTTTGTGTTTAACTTCTGCATTTGTGTAGGTCTGGGGGAAGTCCCTTTGATGAAGGAGGCACCACCAGTTGATGGGGACGCCCTAATGCCTGGTGAGAAGAAGAGAAGGCAAGTGGGTCTGTCGGTTGGGCCACCAGAGTTTAAGAGGGTTAAGGTGGAACAATCCAAGGTCGATCGGGCAGCTCTGACCCCGAAGACGGCAGGAAACCCTCGAGTTGAAGGCGAGGGGGAAAGTAGCTTCCCAACGGCTTCTGAACCGGAGCTTGATGCCGTTGCGGTTTATCTTTGTGGAGGGGAGGCAACAGACGGAGTATCGAGTACTACCCCCAAGTTGGCTGGAAGCCAGGATTCTCTCCGAGTTGAGGTGCCCTTGGTAGGCAGTTCGGAGGGGCCTAGCTCTAGGGTCCAGGGTGAACAAGGGATGGAGACTTTGATTGATCCTACCAGTTCGGTAATCGTTATTGATTCTCCTCAAGGAGTGATCCTATTGCCTCATGGAATGCAAGATGCCCCGCATGAAGAGCCCTCCGATGCAGGGGCACCAGTCAAAGGCAGAGATGCACTCGAGAGACCGCCAACTGCTTTCGATGGAATTCCCGAGGTTGAAGCTTCATTCGTTTTTTGCAAAATGGGCAGACTTTGCGAGTGGGTAATTTTTGCTAATCCTGTCCGCCGCTCTGGGTTGCTCCGATCTTTATTTTTCTAACTTGCCCTTTTTTGTGTCTTCAGGCCAAAATGCTTTACAACCAAGCTTTCACCCAATACTAGGATGAGGTAAACCGTTGCGAGCATGAGAAAGCCTTTCTTACCAAGCAGGTTATTCATCCCCCATTTGCTATTATCTGAATCTTTGTTAGATTCCAGTTCCTTTAATATCTCGAACCTGATTTGTGCAGTTTGAGAAGGAAAATGCCCTACTGAGAGAGGAGCTCCGGGCCAGAGATGCTGAAATTTCTGAGCTCAGTCAGCATATATGGGAAATAACTTCCGATAGGGACACCATCCAGGGGAAGGTAACCTCAGTCGAGCGTCAGCTCCAGGATGCGAAGGAGGACAATGACAAGTACAGAGGTCTCCATTCCGAGCTAGTAGCCGCACTATCTAGGATCAAAGCCGAAGCCGAGACGTTTGTATCCTTGCATGGGGAGGAAGCCATTGTCGCAAGTGCTTATGTTGATAGGGAGTCTGAGAAGGCTAGCCCGGATTTACCTCGAGCTGCAGACCATGCTTGGCCGAATTCTCGAAAGCAGGATGTTAGAGGTGTGTCAGGTGACAGCTCGGGCGATGCTAAAAATGATGGTAGATGTTAGAGGTATATCAAGTGACAGCTCGGGCGATGCTAAAAATGATGGTGGATCTCAGGAAAAGGGAAGATGCTGTTGAGAAGGGGCCGTTGGGGGACTCGTATCCGTCGGGGTGCAACCCTCGGGGAACCACTGAGAATATATGCACGACAATGGATTAGGATTCTATCAATTTTCTTGTTTGTACGTAGTACTTTTATACTGGCCTATGTATAAAGTAAACCATGTGGCTTTGCTTCTTCCACTCCCGTTTTTGTCTGGAATTCAGCCGGGTGATCCCGTTTTAAAGTTGGCAAGAATCCTTAGATTCGTGATAAGACCCTGGGGCTCATTAGGCAGGTTTGGGGGCTCTTACGTGCCTGGTCTATGCGACCTTTAGTATAAACTGGCGTTAGGACTCTTATGCTTTTGCTAAACTATTTTGGGTTTAGTCTCCGAGTCGACTTTCGACTCGAGCTCATTTGACCCTCGAGCTTTCGCGTCTGCATGGGTTAGCGATAATTGCCCTTACGCTTTGCCCTGAGCATTTGTATTGTAACTATTTTGGGTTCAGTCTCCGAGTCAGGTTTTGACTCGAGCTCAATCTACCCTCAAGTTTTGCATTTGTGTGGGCTGGCGACAATGGCTCTTACACCTTGGGTCGAAGCGACCTTTTAATGTAAGCTGGCAACAATGGCTCTTATGCTTTGACCTTAGGCATTTGTAGTTAACTATTTTGGGTCCGGTCTCCGAATCGGGTTATGACTCAAGCTCATTTTGACCCTCAAGTTTTGCATTTGTGTGGGCTGGCGACAATGGCTCTACGCCTTGGGTCGAGGCGACCTTTTAATGTAAGCTGGCGACAATGGCTCTTACACTTTGCCCTTAGGCATATGCAGGCTTTGTTTTCCTCTCGTTAAGGACTTTTTTGAAATGATTTTGCCTGAACCGTCGTTGGTTTGGGATGAACCTCGATTTCAAGTCGTTTGCAGCGATGTTCAAGCACCTCAGAAGGTTTGGCTGGTAGGCTGAGTAGCTCGAAGCCTTGTGATTTGGTGATGACATGGTTGAAGACCTTTTGCCTATCGAGGGTAGCCTGTTTAATCGGTTCTTTTTGAAGTAGATTCGAAGTAATGGCCTATGATTTTGCAGCGACGGTCAGGCGTCCCCGAGTTGCATTAATTTGGCTGGTACAACCGTATGACCATAGTCATTTGTGTTTGGCCGGAGCCATTTTTGGTCCCGAGTGTAGTAGTTTAGGCATCTATATCGAGGGTATGCCCTTTTGGGAGTCTTACAAATGCGATATATAGCCTAAATTTCGGGATTAAGTTTATGCCTGTGGTAAGGTCTTACAAAAGTTTCATGCCTTTTGAGGTCTTACAGTTTTGTTGATACTTGGTACAAGTATGATTCATGCCTTGCTTGAGGTCTTACAGTTTTCATTGATACTTGATACAAGTATGATTCATGCCTAGCTTGAGGTCTTACAATTTTCGTTGATACTTGGTACAAGTATGATTCATGCCTGGCTTGAGGTCTTACAACTTGTGTTGTTGCCTTATGTAAGTTTCACAGGATCGAGTCTTCCTGCTTGGGGTCTTACGGCCTCGAGTATTTTAATGAATGGCAATTGGCGACAGTCTTCGAGTCATCGAGTTTTTTTAGGATCGGGAACCATTACTTGTAATCTCGGAATTGCCTCAATGAGGGCTTACGATTTTGGAGATTCCGACCCTGAGGTCACGATGCCAGTCTTCGAGTGTTCAGGACGTTTGTCTTTCCTGGAGATGTTTCGTAATTTTTGTGCTGCCTCATTTAGGGCTTACGATTTTGGGGTTCCGACCTTGAGGTCATGCGTGAGCCAAGTTGATGACGCCAGTCTCCGAGTATTTCGAGGCATTCTCGGTGGAGGAATCTTTGTTGAGAAAATATTGAGTTTTCTTTGGAGTATGAGGCGCTTTGGCAAAAGACATTCTTTGATTTCTTGGCACAAGTACATGTCGTTTTGTTTCCATGTGTCTGGTCATACGGGCACAGTTAATTTGAGCCTTTGGCCCGATACATCATTTTCCTATTGGAATCCTATTTGGCGTTCCTCGGTTCTTCCGAGTGGGTGGCCTTTCGAGGGGTGCCCTCCAGTGTTCGGGGTTGATTGCAAAGGAAGCCTCAAACACTTATTGTATTCCCCTTAGGTAGCATGTAGGTGTTGCTTTGTTAAAAACCTTGCCGTTAAAACCCTTTTTAGGACAAAATGCGGTCGAAGGAAAAGAGTGCAACACTTGCTCGAGGGTATTTACGAAATTTTCGATCGGATGCCCTAGTAGTAATATCATTTTAGCATCGATATGTTCCAGTTGCTCGAAAGCTACTCGCCCTCCATGGTGCCGAGCTTATAAGATCCCTTGCCGACTACTTCGAGGACACAGTACGGTCCTTCCTAGTTCTGGCCCAAATTCCCTTTATTAGGGTTTCAGGTGTTGAGAGTAACCTTCCTTAGGACTAAGTCCCCGATCCCGAAATACCGGAGATTTGTTCTCCTGTTATAATATCTTTCGATTCTCTTCTTCTGGGCGGCCATCCGGATCAGCGAGGCTTCTCATTTTTCATCCAGTAGTTCGAGGGCCATTGTCATGGCCTCGTTGCTTGAGCCCTCATTAGTATGCTGGAATATGGCGCTCGGCTCCCCGACTTCCACTAGTATCAAAGCCTCGACACCGTACACTAGAGAGAAAGTCGTTTCCCTGGTGCTTGATCTTGAAGTTGTTCGATATGCCCATAGCACCTCGGGCAACATTTCTCTCCATTTTCCTTGGCGCTCTCCAGTTTCTTTTTTATGTTCTGAATGATGGTTTTATTTGTGGATTCGGCCTGGCCATTTGCATATGGGTGGTATGGCGTTGACAGGATTCTCTTGATTTTGTGATCTTCAAGGAACTGTGTTACCTTGCTCCCGATGAACTGCCTCTTGTTATCGCACGTTATTTCGGATGGGATTCCGAATCAGCATTTGATGTGATCCTATATGAAGTTGATGACTTCCTTTTCTCATATTTTTTCAAAGCCTGAGCTTCCACCCATTTTGAAAAGTAGTCAGTCATAAATATAATGAATCTAGCTTTACCTGGTGCCATCGGCAAAGGACCTATGATGTCCATTCGCTATTTCATGAATGGCCATGGTGATAATACATAATGTATTTGCTCGCCGGGCTGGTGAATCATGGGAGCGAATCTCTGGCATTTGTCGCACTTTTGGACAAATTCTTTGGTGTCTTTTTCCATGCTATCCCAATAGTAGCCTGCTCAGATTACCTTTCGGACTAAGGAGTTGGCACCGAAATGATTTCCACAAGCACCCTCGTGAATTTCTCGGAGTACATAATCTGTGTCACCTGGCCCTAGGCATACCTCCATGGGGCCATCGAAAGTTCTCCTGTACAGAGTCTCGTTTTCATCGAGCGAGAATCGGGCTGCTTTGGTTCGCAGGGCCCTTGATTCTTTTGGATTTGCGGGCAACTTCCCATCTTTTAAATAATCAATATATTTATTCCTCCAATCCCATGTTAGGCTGGTGGAATTAAACTCTACGTGACCTTCCTCGACAACTGATTTAAATAATTGGACAACAGCCCTAGGGAGTAGGTCCTCCTCTTCAACAGAAGATCCCAGATTCGCGAGGGCATCGGCCTCGTTGTTCTGCTATCGAGGTACATGGACTAAGGTCCATTATTTGAAGCGACGCAGTACGACTTGGATTTTGTCCAAGTGTCTCTGCATTCCGTCTTCTCGAGCTTCCTAGCTCCCATTCACCTGGCTTACTACGAGGAGTGAATCACATTTCACCTCGACGGTCTTGGCTCCCAAGCTTTTGTCCAGTTCTAAAACTACAATCATAGCCTCGTACTCGGCTTCATTATTAGTCAATTTTGCAGTTTTTATGGATTGTCTGATTACGCCGCCAATGGGTGGCTTTAGGACTATACCGAGCCCCAGATCCTCTTATGTTTATGAAAGCGTCTGTGAACTGGGTCCATACCCGAAAGACGTGCCTGATTTTAATAAAAGTTCCCTCTCTACCTCAGGTGTGAGGGAGGGCGAAAAATCTGCCACGAAGTCCGCCCGAATTTAAGACTTGATGGCCGTTCGAGGTTGATACTCGGTATCATACCCTCCGAGTTTGATGGCCCATTTGGCCAATCGGCCCGATAGCTCGGGTTTGTGCAGTATACTCCGGAGGGGGTACGTCGACAGAATGCAGATACGGTGACATTAAAAATAGGGCTTCAGCTTTCACGAGGGCTTATTAGTGCGAGAGCTAATTTTTCTAGATGAGGATACCTGGTTTCAGCGTCCCCTAGGGTTCGGCTTACATAATAAATAGGAAATTGTGTACCTTGCTCCTCTCAGACCAGTATGCCATTTACCGCTATTTCAAATACGATCAGGTACAGATATAGCATTTCATCCTGCTTTGGCGTATGCAACAAAGGTGGACTACTCAGATATCATTTTAGTTCTTCCAAGGCGTGTTGGCATTCTGGAGTCCATTCTAAGTTGTTCTTTCTTTTGAGTAAAGAGAAGAAATGATGGCTCTTATCTGATGACCTTGATATGAATCTGCCCAGGGCCGCTATCCGCCCTGTTAGCCGTTGTACGGCCTTTACATTGTTTATCACAGTGATTTCTTCAATGGCCTTTATTTTGTCAGGATTAATCTCGATCCCCCCTGTTTGATACCAAGAAGCCCAGGAATTTCCCCGAACCCACTCCGAAGGCGCACTTCTCGGGGTTGAGCTTCATGTTGTAACTTCTGAGGATGTTGAAAGTTTCCTGCAAATGAGACAAATGGTCCTCTGCGTAGGGACTTAACTAGCATATCATCAATATAAACCTCCATTGATTTACCTACTTGATGCTCGAACATTTTATTAACTAGGCACTAATACGTTGCCCTTGCATTTTTTAGCCCGAATGGCATTACATTGTAGCAGTAGGTACCATACTTTGTGATGAACAAGGTTTTTTCCCTGTCCTCGGGGTTCATCTAGATTTGATTATACCCAAGTAGGAGTCGAGAAAGGTGAGGGTCTCATGGCCGGCCGTAGCATTGATCAGACGATTGATGTTAGGCAATGGGAAGGACTCATTGGGACACGCTTTATTAAAGTCTTTATAATCTAAGCACATTCTTAGCTATTTTTAGGCACCACTACTACGTTGGCCAGCCATTCGGGGTACTTTAACTCTCTAATGGATCCTATTTTAAGAAGTTTCGTTACCTCTTCTTTGATGAAGGCATGTTTTACCTCGCATTGTGGTCTTCTCTTCTACTTTCTGGGTTTTAACTTGGGATCGACGCTAAGCATGTGGGATATTATTTCTCACGGAATTCCTATCATATCTAAGTGGGACCAAGTGAAACAGTCGATATTGTTAATAAGAAATTGAACGAACCCTTTCCTAAGTTCGGGGGTTAACCCCGTTCCCAGATATACCTTATGATCCTGGAGGTGTTCGATTAAAATGGTCTGCTCCAGCTTTTCGACTGTTGATTTAGTTGCATCCGATTCTTCGAGGGCGACGAAGGTCCGAAGAGCGAAGAAATCTTCTTCGTTGTCCTCGGGAGTCTGTGTGTTCCTATCCTCGTCTGAGATCGAGTGCGTGGGGATCAGCACCTTATGGTGAACTGCGAACATTTCTTTTGTCGCCCGCTATTCTCCATATATGGTTGTTATGCCGTCCTTCGTGGGAAATTTTATCACCTGGTGTAAGGTTGATGGTACTGCCCTCATGCTGTGTATCCAAGGCCTGCCAATCAATGGATTCTACCTCATGTCGCCATTGATGACTTGGAGCTCGGTGTTCTGAATTGCACTGGACGTGTCGATTAGGAGGGTGATCTCTCCTTTCATTACTTTGTCGGTCATGTTGAAGCCGTGGAGGACTCGGGGGATGGGGGTGACTCGATCGAGCAGCCCTAGTTGTCCTACTACCTCTGATCTGATTATGTTGTCCGA